>NC_141759.1:26097591-26453216 GCF_982258835.1 Parasteatoda tepidariorum | reverse complement strand
TCATCTCTGAAAAGCAATGAAAACAAAATTATCTCTAGTGTAAGTTAAATTCTGTTATAATGTATGTCAAGTTTATTTAAATATTAGAAAAAAAGTTTATTATAACCAAAAAAGAAAAAAAGAAGGTAGTGGAAAGGAGAGAGATAGAAAGAGAAATGGAGAGAGATTGAAAAAGAAAGGGAGAGAAAGAGACAAGAATAGTACTTATGAAACACATTTCATTTGGTCATTGACTTTATGCACAATGAATGCAAGGGCATTCTTAAATGTATAAAGATAAAAGTATAAAGATGTATAAACGTGAAAATTTTAAGGACTCCTCTCTGAAAAGCAATGAAAACAAAATTATCTCTAGTGTAAGTTAAATTCTGAATATTCTAAGTCAAGTTTATTTAAATATTAAAAAAAAAGTTTATTATTACCAAAAAAAAAAAAAAGAAAGGAACATTGCGGAAAGAGAGAGATAGAAAGAGAAAGGGAGAGAGATTGATAGAGAAAGAGAGAGAAAAAAACTAGAATGGGAAAACTTAATAAAAAACATTTCATTTATTGCGGTCATTGTTTTCATGATTTCATATACAATGAATTCTAGTGCAAGAATAATATTTGATTTAAGAAATGACAATCATATATATCGATGATTTATTCCGTATTCGAACAATTTATAAGAATTAAAGGAAGATTTTAGACATTTTCCTTTATCTTTATACATTTATCTAAGCGATGATTTTATCTTGAATATCCTTAAAAACTTCACAAAAGAGGGAAACATTATTATATTTATTGTAAGCAACCTAGAATATTCTTAGGAAAAGAAAGAAAAATTGTTTAATTTGTTGACTAAACCTTTTTTTTTAATTTTGTTAAAGCGTTATTTTTGATATATGTAAATTTTTCACTCTCACCGTGAAGAGTCAGATTCTAAATTTTGATTCCTTAAAAATATACCATTACACGTTAATAAAATACCAACATTTCCGGATCCGACATAATATTTTCAAAAAATGGTAGAGAACTACAAACGAAAATTAGAAAGTTTTGGGCATATTTTGCAAAATTTTTAAAAGACTCAAAATAATTTAACTGTTACTAAGTGCATAAATGCATACCTGCCAACTCTTCCGGAAGATTTTATTTTCATACTTTAAATGGTAGCAATACTCATGTTATTCCAATTAACTTTTTGAATTTTAATGATAAAAATCCATTCTCGGAAAGAATGAATGTTGGCAGGTATGTAAATGCATGTGGCTTAGTATTTTAGAAAAAAAGTGGTGAATTATATAAACCTACGAATTGTTTGGAAATAGTGGTGGATAAAAATCTACTAAATAGAATTTATTGAACTAAGAATCACAATTAATAAACTACCACTTGAAAATATTTATTCGCTGTCCGGAGCAAGTTGGCAACTCTGTGTATATAAATAAAAGCAATTTTGTGTGTTCTATATTGCATTAATTTGTTCAAACCATTTTAGTAACAATAATTATGTAAAAAAATTAAAAATTTACTCGAATTATGTGTTTCTAATAACCTTGGCTTCGCCGGTCACCCCCCTGGAGCTACGAACAAACTCAGTGCCGAGATTTAAGCTATGTTCTAATGAAACGATTAAATGGAGTCAAGCCTTTTAAAAGGTTGGTAAAGTTTATAGTTCTAAGTTCTCCACCATTTTTAAAAGTAATTGATTGAGTCTGGATCAGTTGGCATCTCTACGTAAATGCCTAGTCCTAGTGTTTCGATTTTATTGGGCAGCTGGGCCGCGAAGCGGCCCCTATCCCATTCATCTGGAATTTTAGAACAGTTTTGGTTGAACAATGAGGTAAGCAGGCAATGGAGTTGCTTTTATGAATGTTTCAAGCTCTTTGCTTGAATAACTAAAAAGGAATCAAAAATAAATTGAGCAGCTTGTTCTAAACTGTGTTTGTTTGATTTTGGAGTTGTTCAGAATTGTATCAGCATGAGTAAACGTTATTTTCAGAAAGGTTGATGAAATTATTAGTTATGATATGAGGCGTCGGAGGTGAAATGTGCAGCTATTGGTCTGTAGTTTTTATCTTTGATATAATTTTCAAATTTAAAGATTTCATTAAAATTTGCTGTTTTACATTCTATGGCTTTAACGAAAAAATCTGCGTTTAGCTTGTATATATGCTGTGATAGAGTTGGTATTTTGAGGTCTGCATGTATATTGGTATTCCGGATGAACCACTTGCACAGGTTATTTTTCTAAGGATCTTGTTTTGGCATTGGTTTAATTTCTTCAGTAGATGTTGAGTTATCGTTGTCCAGGCAGGTGAGGCATAGGTAAGTATTGGGCGGATCATTGCTGTATATAGTAGCTTCTTTAGTTTAAGTGACATATTCTGATTATATATTAATGGTTGTATGGCTATTATTGCTGCATTTGCTTTATCTATTGTGCTTTTGATGTGATCATTCCAGGTGAGTTTGCTATTGATTGTAAGGCCAAGATAATTTGCTTTTTTAACTATTGGTATTGGTATGTTGAACATTTTTGGTTGAAGTTGTGGAAGTATTTTAATTCTTCTTTTTTGTATAATTAATATATGTGATTTTCCAGCATTCACTGCAGTTTTCCATTTTAAGCACCAGTCTTCTATTTCGTCTATATGGTCTTGAAGTTTTTGAAGAGCATGATTTGGGTTTCTGGATTTAATAATAATACCGGTATCGTCTGCGTAATAGGCTGTTATGCTGTTATAATCGGCTTTGTTTATAGGAAAATCATAAGTGTATAATATGTATAATATCGGTCCCAGAATGCTGCCCTGTGGTACTCCAGCTGTGATGTTTCTCTTTGTGGATTTTCTGTTTTTGATGGTGATTTGAAATGTTCTATTAGAAAGATAGCAGGATAGGAGTTTGATTATGCCGGGTGGAAAATTCAGCTGTATGAGTTTACTCTACGTAAATGCTAGTCCTAGTGTTTAGATTTTACTGGGCACCTGGGCCGCGAAGCTGCCCCTATCCCATTCATCTGGAAGTTTTGAACAGTTTTGGTTGAGCAATGAGGTAAGCAGGCAATGGAGTTCTACGTAAATGCAACAAAAAGGCGTATCACATATGCCATTGACTAATTTAGAAGTAGTGGTGAGTAAAAATCCTGTAAATCAAATTTACTAAACAAAAAATCATACATTGAAACGACTAAAATTCGGAAATATATAGCAGCTATCTGGAGCAAGTTGGCGTCTTTAATATTTACGAGGCCGCACAAGCCGCTAAAAAGACGGGTCAAATGCTTTCTATACATAAATGTTCGAATTGTTACATTTTAGTAGCATATTGTTAAATTTAGTAGATTCGTTACCGTTACTTTTCCCTACATACTTCCTTACATATCAGACGAATTAGAGCCAGTTGGCTGATTTTGAGGAACCAGCGACTGTCTCAAGTCCTGTTAACTCCTGGTGAGTCTTTGCAGCGCACCGGAGTAAAAACTGGTAACAATAAATTTCATTTTTTAGTTTTTTTTCGGGAATTATAAAAATCCATAACTACCAGTTGTTTTTAACGGATGCAATTTTTATATTGAATTGCTTCTTCGCAGTGATAAATTTCCTTACAGTGAATTGTTATTAATGAGAATAGATTAACTCCCCCCGAATATTATCTAATATTGAAATAGTTCTCCTACCAGTATTTTCACTTTTCCCGGCGGGAACGAGTTAAAGTCACTGCTATACCCAGGGGTGAAAGCGAGACGGAAAAGAGGAAAGGCTGGTAGTAAAACCATTTCAGTTATAGCTAGTTTTGGGGAGGAGTTTACTTATTCTTACCAGGTTTTACTCGTACCAGGTTTACTCGTACCAGGTTTTTCTCTTTTCCGTCTTGCCATATAAGGGCTTTCACCCATGGCTATACCACTCAGATTCGGCCAGTTGGCAACCCGTAAATATTATTTTAGTATCAAAATTCAACACTGCAAATGGGTCAATATCAAAATTTTTGATATTTTTTACATTGGATTTTTACAGTAGCTAGTACTTGAAATGATTATATACTCTCCAACAATTGGTGTTTTCGAAAATTATATTTTTAGCGGTGTTGTGAAAAGGAGAAGTTTTTTAAAACACATAGAAGTTTTAAAATATTCTTAACAGAACTTCATACCTGCCAACTTGTACAGTCGTTGAAAAAGGTTTTACATAGTGGTAGTAAAGAAACAATTAAGTTAGGAAGAATTTTCTAAAAACAAAACCATTAACATATGTATAAAATTAATTAGCCAACAAATAGATCTTATCTGCATATTTTTTTAGTTTATAGATTTGTTGGATTACTTTAAAATATATTTTTTTAAACTTTAAGATGTAATACGCCAAAACGCTAATGTGGCTACCACTAAGGTTAATGCGGTATCTTTATTTAAGAAAGATTCCACTGTTATAAAAACAATATAATTTTAATTCTCCTTCCCTCTATAAACTGAGATTGATATATGTATCTGATATTCAATTGTATCGGTATCAATTTGATATGATCTAATCAACTAAATTAATATTAACTCATCACTACTACCAAGCACATCCTGGTATGTTCGAACCATGAATATGAGGATTTGCGACAGTTATATCTTATAGGAGTCTGTGGATATATTTTTCATGTTTCATACGATAATGAAAGTATGTTAAACAACTTAATTTTTTTAATAAAAATGCTTGTGATTTTGTATGAGATATAACTCAAATTCTGAAAATTATGTTGTTAAAGCAATTCAATTTCAATTTTCATCTACTCTATGAATTGAGATTGATATATATATCTGATATTCAATTGTATCAGTATCAATTTGATATGATCTAATCAACTAAATTAATATTAACTCATCACTACTACCAAGCTCATCCTGGTATGTTCGAGCCATGAATATGAGGATTTGCGACAGTTATATCTTATAGGAGTCTATGGATATATTTTTCATGTTTCATACGATAATGAAAGTATGCTAAACAACTTAATTTTTTTAATAAAAATGTTTGTGATTTTGCATGAGATATAACTCAAATTCTGAAAATTATGTTGTTAAAGCAATTCAATTTCAATTTTCATCTACTCCATGAATTGAGATTGATATATATATCTGATATTCAATTGTATCAGTATCAATTTCATATGATCTAATCTACTAATTTAATATTAACTCATCACTACTACCAAGCACATCCTGGTATGTTCGAGCCATGAATATGAGGATTTGCGACAGTTATATCTTATAGGAGTCTGTGGATATATTTTTCATGTTTCATACGATAATGAAAGTATGTTAAACAACTTAATTTTTTTAATAAAAATGTTTGTGATTTTGTATGAGATATAACTCAAATTCTGAAAATTGTGTTGTTAAAGCAATTCAATTTCAATTTTCATCTACTCCATGAATTGAGATTGATATATATATCTGATATTCAATTGTATCAGTATCAATTTGATATGATCTAATCTACTAATTTAATATTAACTCATCACTACTACCAAGCACATCCTGGTATGTTCGAGCCATGAATATGAGGATTTGCGACAGTTATATCTTATAGGAGTCTGTGGATATATTTTTCATGTTTCATACGATAATGAAAGTATGTTAAACAACTTAATTTTTTTAATAAAAATGTTTGTGATTTTGAATGAGATATAACTCAAATTCTGAAAATTATGTTGTTAAAGCAATTCAATTTCAATTTTCATCTACTCCATGAATTGAGATTGATATATATATCTGATATTCAATTGTATCAGTATCAATTTGATATGATCTAATCAACTAATTTAATATTATCTCATCACTACTACCAAGCACATCCTGGTATGTTCGAGCCATGAATATGAGGATTTGCGACAGTTATATCTTATAGGAGTCTGTGGATATATTTTTCATGTTTCATACGATAATGAAAGTATGTCAAACAACTTAATTTTTTTAATAAAAATGTTTGTGATTTTGTATGAGATATAACTGAAATTCTGAAAATTGTGTTGTTAAAGCAATTCAATTTTAATTTTCATCTACTCTATGAATTGAGATTGATATATGTATCTGATACTCAATTGTATCAGTATCAATTTGATTCCAGCAAAGTTAATATTAACCCATCACTACTACTCAACACATTCTGCTGTTTTTTCGAACCACTTCGTTCTTTACCAAACAAATTTTATGCATTTACAAAAATATTATTTTGAATAAACTTCGTAATTTGAGCTTATGTTTTGAATTGGAAGTTAAACTACACAAGGAACAAAAATTTTATCTGATTTAATTCAGAAATTTCGCGAAACTGTACAACTCTCTGATGACGTCAAATTAAAAGAGCTGAGATCACATTCAAAGATATGAATTCTTTCCTTTCACCGAAATCCAAAAGCACTCGGCGATGATAAGATTTAAATCAGTCTAGGATTATCACTATAATCACGTTGCTCTTGGTGTGCTATTTACCGTAAAAATCACGTTTTTTCCATGCGGCCTAAAGTGGAAAAATGGAAATTTTATGCTAAGTAATTAAGTCAAATAAGTTTTTGAGTATTTGTTTAAATATCGAATAGTTATATTCACTTTTTTCAACTGATAGTAATCTAGAACGCATTTTGAATTGCAATGAAAACATGTTTTGTATTTTTTTCAGGAATAAATCACTAATCAAAATAGGAATTGATCGAATCGTTGACATCTAATTTGTTGAAATCTTTACGTATTTTCAAATATGCTCGTTAAAATATGAGTGAATGATAGTGACAGGAAATTCAGTGTTTTCTGCAAATTTCTACGAGCGATTAAAGAATAACTCTATGCTCATTAGTAGCTTTTCATTTTGTCGATGTTTCGGGAAATATAGAAATTTTGAACCATTGAAAAAAGGATCTTTCAAAATGAATTCATATGATTTTATCGTGAATATCACGATCTTATGATAATGCGAGTAGTATTTTTTTTATTACGATACCTTTTAATATCTTAAGTTTAACTAATGTCCAAAGTTAATTAGATTTAAATTATTCCGTGAGTTTAATTGTGGTAGTAAATTCATGACTGTGGTAGCAGTAATTTCCTTTATTACGACAATAGGAATGTGAACTGTTGCACTTTCCGAAAATTTTTTAACTAGTAGAGAATTAAATAGTAAAACTTTTAGAAGAAGGATAATTTCTTCTACTCTTTCAAAGTGTAACCACTTGATTACTACAGTGCCAATTTGAATTTTGGGTACAGAGTATCTAGCCAACGCCTCCTATAACTAAGAGACCACACATGGTTTTTTATAGGTAGTCCGATCAGACCACTATGAAGGTTAAACAATTTACGAAAGACCTATGTTATACAAATTCTATTAAAAATTGGAAAGTGGTAGTAAATATATGTCTAAAAATTTGTTTAATTTATGAATATAAATAGTTTGTCTTATTTACTCGTCAACCACTACAAGTTCAATTCTCAAATATATATGATAAACTTCTTCCAATTACTTTGAATTAAGAATTTGGGTTCCTGCGCACAACTGGTTCTCTTTTTAAGCAGTCTGCGCAGACTACATATCAAAAACCGTGTGGAGCAGGGGCTGCATACTCCTTCATCAAAAATAATCAGATTGGGGAAAGAGGGGTGGGTGGTTGAGTTAACTGCAATTAATTTCCTTTTCATACGATATTTTGAGTTTTTGCTAGTGGAAAAATATCTTAAAATGAAAAATACTAAATTAAATTAAACTTAAATTCCGTTACCACTAGAAAATATTTATTTACAAAGTGGGGCAAGTTGGCAACGCTGCAGTCACTTCTAATATCTTGAATTTAATATAATCACTGCTTTTATTAATATATGTGCATATTTTCGAAACATAGTGACGTGGTACCAACTGTATTAAATTATTGAATGTCTCCTTTCCTTTACCATATTAAAATTTTTCTAAGAACAATAAGAACCCAGATACAATTTCATAAAAACTGACGCAGAAGTTGTAAACTCTTTTGAAGTAATATTTTAAGCACAATTTGAAAAATCGTATTGGAAGTTTATAGAAATTATTTCATTTTTACCCTTGCAAAACGACCGAAATGAACACAACGCATTATTATATAATTGCAATCCCATAACAAGGATGTAAACTGTTTCGCTTTCCGCGAGATTTTTAATAAATTGGCGGGGTATTAATTGGTAATATTTGTTGAAAAGGACTTACATTTACTCTTTAAATTTACTTTTTAAAAGTGTCACTATAACTGCCTAGTCCTAGTGTTTTGATTTTATTGGGCACCTGGGCCGCGAAGTGACCCCTATCCCATTCATCTTGAATAAGCAGGCAGTGGAGTTGCTTTTATGAATGTTTAAAGCACTTTGCTTGAATAACTAAAAAGGAACCAAAAAATAAAATGAGCAGCATGCTCTAAACTGTGTTTGTTTGATTTTGGAGTTGTTCAGAATTGTATCAGCATGAAGAAACGTTATTTTCAGAAAGGTTGATGAAATTATTTGTTTTGAGAATTATGATATGAGGCGTCGGGGGTGAAATGTGCAGCTATTGGTTTGTAGCTTTTATCTTTGATCACAATTACTGCTATAAAGTAGCATTTTATATGTTATTGTGAATTTCCGATATGTAGTGGTAGAAAAATGTCTTTTTTCAATGCCCACCTGGGGAATGACCTTTCGTCAATACATGCATCTGAAGAGCAGATTTGCTAGCCACTCTTTCAGGGGCGCCATATTAGGTGGGACAACGTTGCTTCCACAGTAAGGACAGATAGAACAGAGAATGACAGAACATCCATGCCTTGCCCGGGATTCGGATCCAGAACCTTTCTGATGCAAGGCCAGCTCCCTGACCCCTACACAGTTCGGTCGGCAGAAAAATGACTTCACATGAAAAATAGTAAACTAAAAATAACTTAAATTTCGTTGCCACTAGAAAATGTTATTTTACAAAGATGCAAATAGGCATTTTTGCTAAAACATGATTTCAAAATCGGTGGCAACAAAGCTAGATTTCCATGAACTTTCCCTTCTCAATTTGGTCGATCAGAATTTTGCTTGGTTAAAAATGACAGAATTTCTAAAATCCTCAAGCATGATGATTCAAATTGTACCAACAGTTTTGCCACGTAAAATCTTTTAAGACATTCGCAGCAAAAAGAATAATTGTCTTTTACACAGTTAGTATGGAAGTATTTCCAAATCTTTATCTAGTCACAGTACATTCTCTTTACAAAATATCAATATTTCAAGAATTTTAATTTAGTTTTGCTATCCTTGTTGCACATTAAATCACTATTGCATCCAGAATAAGTTTAAATATAAGTCCATTTAGCAAAAGTATGTGAACTTCCCCATACAAAAAATGTTTATGCTCTAAGTAAAATATACATATATTTTCTTTTAAATGCTCCAATAAAATATTATTTAGTATTACGTTTTTCACAGTCTATAGATGTCAGTTCGGTCTGTAGCAGTTAGATGGTAACGCGTGAAACTTGCATGGAAACTTGCGCGTGAACTTTAATTGAAACTTCCTCGCTTTAGCTAATCGAAATATTTCTTTTAGCTCCAATAAAACTATAAATTCCAACTACAGTAACCAGGATGCGATTGATGCTTGCATTGTTGTTAATCAGAAATCTGCAATTACAATTATCGGCGATTTCTAAAAGAGTGTTAGTCGATATTGACAATGAATTCTTACAATTAACAATGAATTCTATTTGTGTATAACGTTTTATAAAATCTGTTTTTAGAAGTCAGAAAATAATTTAAACTTTGTTTGACATCAGATATAGAACTCAATTGAGATTTGATCACTCTAGTTAATCAGATCAAATCAAAAATTTGTGCATCTGCTTAAAAAAAGAAATTTCGTCTATAGTAGGTTTATAGATTTGCGGCCATCAAAAAACGCTTTTAACCTGCGAAATTATGAAGCACAGAACTTTATGAAATATTTCAATACTTTATCCAGTGGTCGAAATATTGATAAATGAAAAATTTATTTTGATGATGCAATAAATTCTTCTTGTAGTGGTCAAGAATCGATTAAAATTTGCATCGTTGGTTAGCACAAAGCGCCAGTAAAAATTGAGCTCATTAGCTAATCTTAAAATAGTTGAAATTCCATGGACGATTAATTGAGTTTTGCGATAATATCGCTGCGATCGGCGAAAAACAGTTGAAACTTGCGTTGTTATTGAAGCTTCCTTCAGAAATTCGAGCACACTATCTAGAGCAGTGTTTCCCAACCTCTTTTGTGCCATGCCCCACCTAAGCCTTTCTAAAAATCTTATGCCTCCCTATGTAACATATACATAATTTTTAATATTAAAAAATTGAATTGTTCACTTAAGAAACTTCAATGATAGGTTTTAGGAAGAAATCACTAGGAAATTGTTAACGAAACACAGTAAATAAATTTTCAAAACATATAATACAGAACTAAAATTCATATTCGATATAATTTTAATAAGGATTTTATTATAGTAATTTAATATTTTAATTTAGTGAGATCCTTGCGCTGGACGAACAGAGATTTCATGTTGGGTTCCAATTTGGTTAGCTCAAGTCTCCTCGTTGTGTTGTTATATCCAGACGATTTCTTTTTTTACCAGTAAATCATTTACAGCACTAAATCCACATTCAGCTAAATATGAAGATGGAAGCGGTAACAATAGTTTTCTTGCACATTTGGTTAAATTTGATTTCTGTTTCCTCCCAAAGCCATGTCATCACTCCTTTTATATTAAATGAAGTTTTAACTGACTCATCATTCTGCCAGTTCTTCTTGATACTGCATATTTGATATATCAGACAAATCCACTAGCATTGGCTTCATCATTCATGATGGTTGTTGTAGTTAATTTACATCGCACTAGATCTGCACAATGGGCTATTGGCGACGGTCTGGGAAACATCCCTGAGGATGATCCGAAGAAAAGCCATCACAATTTGCCCCAGCTTCGGTAGCCCAACAACCTTCACGCAAAGTCGAGCGCTTTACGGTGGAACAGTTTAACGAGGAACCATACCGCACACCTTCGGTCTCTACGCAGACTGATCCAAGTGGTCTCCCACCCGCACACAGACCGCAGTCAGTGATGCTTGACTTCGGTGATCTTCTGGGAACCGTGTCTTAACGATCAGTGCACTGCGGGACTCATCCATGTTGGAAAATCAATTTATTTTAAATCAGAAAATCTTTCTTTTAAATCAGTCGATAGAATTTTTTGATGACAATAACAAGTAAAGCGGTATCATTTACTTCACATTTTTGGAGCCAATGAAACTGTTTAAAGTTTTTGTTGTTAATATATTTCTGACGACATAACTCAATAAAGGTAATGAAACCAAATATCGTCGCTTTCGCATCAACAAGAGTTTTATTTGTTCCTTGAAGCCGCTTATTTAATATACTTAGTTTTTCAAAGATATCGGCTAAATAACTTACAAATGCTTTACCATCGACAGTTAACAAGATACTTCATTTCAGGTTTGTCGCTTAAAAAATCACTAAGAGTATCAAACAGTTCCATAAATCTTTTCAAGCCTTTTGAGAGCCATCTTACTTCAGTGTGAAGTGAAAGTCTCACATGGTCTGCCTTTTCTTCTTCACAGAATAGCTTGAAGAGACGCTCACATTTGGCATTAGCTTTAATAGCATCGATAACCTTTATTACTGATATGTAGTACTTCATTTAGAACAGGCGAGATGTTTTTAGCTACCAAGGTTTCCCTGTGAATAACACAATGCACAAGAATCATTTCTGGATTCTCATCTTTCATCAATTTTAAGCAACCATTTTTCTTGCGCATCATATTAGGAGCACCATCTGCAGCACAAGGTATTATATTTTTCATTGGTATATTATTGACATCTAAGTAGTTTTTTAGCTTATTATATATATATATATATATATATATATATATATATATATATATATATATATATATATATATATATATATATATATATATATATATATATATATATATATATATATATATATATATATATATATATATATCTTTGGAGGTAGTGGTGCTTTCTAATCTTTTACTGAACAACATTTATTCAGCTAAATGCCCTTTATCAATATATCTTACGTAAGTCATCAATACTGCCACACTGTCTATCAAAGTTGATTCATCCATTTGCATTGAGAATTTTCTTGTTCTCAACAAGTTTTTTTTTTTCAATATCATCACTCATTTCTTCTATTCTTCAGATGCGAACAACTGCATTGTTTAGCGAGATTTTAAAGCGTGCGGGGGTCCACGCGAAGCCTGCCGTCTACTCCAGGGAAGTTAACTTAACGACGCCAAAAACCCAGTTTAAATTTTGGTATCGTCAAACGAATTTATAATATTTAATGGTCGCAATTATTTAAGAATTTGCTTTTTTTCTTTCAATTTTGGCACCGAAATCTAGCATTGCATTTAAATGGCCCGTATCAAAAGGGTTAAACTCGGATCGAGTCCATGTTCGAATTGCCCCCCTTAACAATCAAAATTCCCCCCAGTGGGGCGTGGGCCCCACGTTGGGAAACACTGATCTAGAGGGAAAATTTTTAAGATTTTGATTGCAGACTCATCTAACGTTATAGACACGAAAACAAATTAATAAAAACACAGTAAAAAAAACTGCAAGATATTTTGGCACAAAATAAACACATAAGTACAAAACACTCACAAAATTTTATTAAATAACTGTACATAATTACAGTAAAATGAAAAACAAATAACAGAGCATCGTATCATACACATGAAAAAGTACATGAATACATTTCTTAAAAAAGTGATTAATCTAATGCGCTCAAATTATAATTCAAATCAAATACTTCCCATTTAACCCCAATTAATGAATGACCATTATGTACATATACATGCTGATATATATATATATATATATATATATATATATGTATAGATTAATATTTATTATAACTGCCTTATTTCTCGTTGCCCACGGATAATACCATGAGCGTGTAAAAGGTGTAGCAATAATGAAAACAACCGACATAAAATAAATACTTAACTATAAATAATGAAATAAAAATTTATACATTTAGAGTGGTACAATGTTTTATAGCAAACAATAATAACTGAGAATCTTCTCTCGAATGAAAACGGTGAAATTCCGTTTGTTTGTGACTGAGTTTATCCATAATTTTTTTTTTATCGAACTCTTTTTTTTTGTGATGTAATTATATTTTTCGTCTATATTATTAACTTGAAGAAGTAAGTTGTTTATTTTGCATATAATCAATGGGATGTTCTATAGGCCCAAAATATCGACTTCAATTCATATGATATTTTGGCACTTTCAATTTTTTACAGGAGTTTTAAGTTCTATGACATGAAAACAACTGGGTCGAACGCAGCCCATTATGTTACTCAAATGTGTCAATGTCTTTTTATTCATGTTTCTTTTTTTAACAATATAGAGAGCATAATAAAATAAAGTAAGTTAGTTTAAATTGTAAAATGCACGTCTGATAAATTTAGTGTTTAAGAACTCAATGTACTTGAAATAGCTAGAAAATAATTTGACAACAATAAGAAAACACAATAAAATGTTGAAATTTTCTTACTGATATTTTGAAATCACATCGCACACTATTTCTAATATCTTAACACGTTCTCGCCGGGTGTTAGAAATACTGGTAGAAGAACTATTTATATATTTAAGAGAAAATACTGGTAGAAGAACTATTTCAATATTAGATAATATTCGGGAGAAGTTAATCTATTCACAACAATAACAATTCACTTTAAAGAAATTTATCATGGCGAGGAAGCAATCCAATATAAAAATTGCATCCGTTAAAAACAATTGGTAGTTATGAATTTTTATTATTCCTGGAAAAAAACTAAAAAATGAAATTTATTTATTACCAGTTTTTACTCCGGTGCGCCGCCCGATGAGACAATCTAACGTGACTTACCGGGGGGTCACCCTGGCGTGAACGTGTTAATGAAAAACTACCAATCAGATTTAAAGAGATTTTAGGTATTTGATTAATTAAATAAAAGTTGAAGTTAATTTTTTATTTTGAAATAGATTTATTTAAAATATTTTAATGGTTATGTTTCATGTCCAGAAATGTTTATGCATTTAAATGTTTGTTGTAATTTAATTGCGTTTCTGTAAAAAGCCTCTAGTCAAATTATTGACAGAATTTTGATAAGTTTAAAGGAACTGTGAATTTGCAAAAAAAAACATAAGTGCTTTCATTAATTTTCTGAAACGTAAAACTATGCATTTTTTTTTGAAACACTTACCAAAATTATTCAAGTTTGTTCTCAAACAACAAAAAAGTCTCTAAAAACTTCAAATAAATGTTTTTTTTATCATAGAACGTTAACGTTCTGGTTGTGCGAAAAATTTTATACTTCGTGAAAAATTCTTTAGTTGCTTTAAAGTTAAAAATTGTTCCTCTTTAATGTGTTACACCGCGCGAATAAATATGAAATAATTGTACAAATACACAAAACTCAGTACATAAATTAAAACGAAATTGAGCGATAAACATTAATTATTTGCGCTTGAAGCTACAACGATCCAATTATAAATTATTTTGAATATACGCATTATTTTTGCAATAATTACACAAAAGTTAAAATGAATTTACAACAAAAACACATTATGCGTCATTAACAAGGGCAAAAAAATCTCGCTTGGTTAACTATTATAAAAAACAAAAATATAAAACCAGTTTTACAACGAGCATAATATTTACAAAATTAACCGAGTTTCATTATAAATTCCTAAAAATTAATTATTTTCGCTAAGAATCGATGAAATAGCATTGTCAATAATAATGCCTCTCATGTTTCCTAGTTTTCATCATTAGAAAATAACTTATGAGTTTTTGCTTGGAGCTATATTGGTCCTATTCTACATCACTAGCAGCGATAATTAAACAAAACAAAATAAACAAATTTGCACCAAAAACACATTCTAATAAGTTAACTACGCCCTCAGAAGATCGTTTGATTAACTATCTATAGTTAGTTAATTAAACACGCTTCTAAGCGCACGATTGTTAGAGAATGATGAAAACAGTTATACAACAAATAAAATATCCAACAGAGTTAACTGAGCTCTTGAAAATTGGTACAAAACTAAAACACAAAAATAGTCTTGCCGTAAATTAAATGTTCTACAAAGTTCACTGAGCTCTGGTATGTAATGCGTTAACTAAGTTATGTTATAAATCGCAAAAGTAGTAAATTACAATGTCTTTATTGTTTTACTAGCGAAAACGTCAAGATTTTTCCTTGACACTTTATCCTCAACAATAATTAGACAAAACAAGTTAAAACGAATTAACACCAAAAACACATTCTGCGTAGTTAACCGGGTCCATGGAAGCACCTTTGGTTAACTATCGGTATAGAAGGAAAAAAAGAACAATTTTACAACAAATACAATATCTAAGTTAACTGAGCTCTGTATTGTAGATATGAATCACTGAAGCTCAATAACTAAGCAATACAGGGTTCTTCTTGAGCGTTTGTGGCCATTATATCTTGGTCTTCATCTTCATCTTTACAACGGTTTGACTGTATACGGTAACCGTACTTCTTCTCTCTGTCCCATTCGGAATCCATCTCCATAAGTTTGCCAACTGCTTCTGTGGAATCAGATGGTGGAAGTTCACCTCCATATTCTTCGGGGAGGACAGAAGGATGAATGTATTTGTGAAGTTCTGTCATGTCATTTCCAATAACTACGATCTAAAAGTAACACAGATTTAAAGAGGATCTAAAAAAAGGAGATTTTATGGTTTATCGAGCGTTTCACCAAAGGTTTGCGTTATTCGATAAGTCCCATAATACTTTATACAAGGAAATGAAGTTTATCTTATTTAATTTTTTTTTCAGGAAAGGGTTGACATAGAGAAAATTATATCTAAAATTCTAAAAAAAATACCTTATTTTCTGCACTTAATTACATATTTTTAGACAGTTGAAATTTTCAATAATAATCCCCAGCAACTTAAACCGGTATAAGGAGTCAATGGCCCAAATTAATACTACTCAAAAAAATTTGACAAAAAAAAAATTTTTTTTTTTGACAACTGTCCGTTTAGTCATCACCTCCTACATCAGAAAGCCTCCACACGGTTTCTTGTAAGTAGTTTACGCAGATTATTTAAAAAGTGAATCACTTGTGCGGACGAACCCAAATTCTATTTTAAAAGTACATGAGAGAAATTTATCATATATATTTGAGAATTGAATCTGTAGTGGTTGACAAGTAAATAAAACAAACCAATTATATTCATAAATTAAAAAATTTTTAGTCATATATTTGCTACCACTTTCTAATTTTTAATAGATTTCATATTAAATGGTTCTTTCACTAATTGGTTTACTTTTATAGTGGTCTGATCGGACTACCTACAAAAAAGCGTGTAGAGGCTTTTGGTTCACAGCCGAGATAAGAATCTTACAATTAAAAAGGATGTACCTTGAAGATTTTTTTATTAGCACGTTCACGCCGGGAAAAGTGAAAATACTGGTACGGGAAAAGAGAAAATACTGGTAGAAGAACTATTTCAATATTAAATAATATTCGGGAGGAGTTAATCTATTCTCAACAATAACAATTCACTGTAAGGAAATTTATCACAGCGAAGAAGCAATTCGATATAAAAATTGCATCCGTTAAAAACAATTGGTAGTTATGGATTTTTATTATTCCCGGAAAAAAACTAAAATATGAAATTTATTGTTACCAGTTTTTACTCCGGTGTGCTGCCAAGATGAGACAATATAGCGTGACCCACCGGTGGGTCAACCCGGCGTGAACGTGTTAAGAAGGATACAAATCATATTTATTACATAATCTTAAAAAAAGTTTTCGTTCACTAGAGCGCTTCGCTTTTAAAATCAAAATCTACAGCCATGTCATTTGTACGTACAAAAACTTTATACATTATAGCAACATATGATTTACATATGACATTTTTCTTCAACTATAGCAACATATGAACATTCTGCTGTTTTTCTTCGAGAAACAGCAGAAGAAAATCGTTATTTTCTTAGCTAGTTGCGCACACTTTTAATTTTACTATTGTGATTAGAAACACATTTTTCTTCAACTATTTATGACTGCAATGTGAAATTGCGTATCTGTCGTACGATTGGAAGTGAAAACTATCGCATTACGACGCAATTTTTTCATGAAATCTCTCGACAGTTGTGACTGTCATTTGCACGTAACAGTTTTTCTGTTCCCAAGCAAATATTTAAAGTGGTAGCCAAATTTATGTTCCTTTATTTAATCATTAGCTTTATAAATTTAATTTAAAATAATTAACACTTAATGGTACATGTCTGCACAGTGCAGATTAATTGGTTGGTGGAGCTTCGCGACAGACTACCGAGTTAACACCTTGAATACCATGGGGATTTCC
This sequence comes from Parasteatoda tepidariorum, assembly GCF_982258835.1. NCBI lineage: Eukaryota > Metazoa > Arthropoda > Arachnida > Araneae > Theridiidae > Parasteatoda > Parasteatoda tepidariorum. The sequence goes on along the minus strand of NC_141759.1, from coordinate 26,435,786 downwards.
GGTGACCGGCACTAAGTTTGTTCGTAGAGCCAGGGGGGTCACCGGTGACCGATGAAGCCAAGATGATTAGAAACACATAGTTCGAGTAAATTTTTAATTTTTTTTAATAATATTATCGTTACTGAAATGGTTTGAAGAAATTAATGCAATATAGAACACACAAAAATAGTTTTATATATATGCACAAGATGTCAACTTGCTCCGGAAAGCGAATAAATATTTTAAAAAGGTAGTTTATTAATTATGATTCTTGATTTAAAATTCAATTTAGTAGATTTTTATCCACCACTATTTGTAAGCAATTCGTTGGCTTATATAATTCAACACTTTTATCAGTTATCATACCTGCCAACTTTTAATCCTTTCCATTATCATTTTTCCCAGTGGTGTTAAAATGGAATTAAAACTTCAATTTTAAGCAAACAAATACGTTGTATTTGAGAAAACAGTTGACAACCATGATAGTAACGCATATTGATATATGTGTTTAATTTTTGTAAGAATAGTGATGATTAAAATCAATTAAAAATTAAGTTTATAAAAGAAAAAATAGTATATATTTACTACCACTTTAAATATAAAAATAAAATTTTCCGGTAAATCCGGAAGAGTTGGCATGTATGAGTTATGCAGAGATGCCAACTGCTTCGGACACACCAAAATAATTTAAAAAAGCGGTAAATAACCACAAAGAAAATTTTGCAAATATTTGACTTTTTTCGCTTGTTTTTTAAAAGGTCTAGCATGACATAAATACTAGTATGTGGTGAATTATATAAGCCTACGAATTATTTAGAAATAGTGATGGATAAAAATCTACTAAATTGAATTTATTAAACAAAGAATCACAATTGATAAACTACCACTTTGAAATGTATATTTGCTGTCCGGAGCAAGTTGGCATCTCTGGTTATGCCATGTTCATCTCTCCTACGTTTGTTCCCGTCATGAGATATTTAGTCCTCAGATGCCCAGTTCAACAACAACGTCACCTTTGAAAACACCAGCAAAATCTGTCAAATATTCTCAAATTTAGTTTGTAGTTATTTACTGTGTGGACAGATGGGCAAGCCATGTAAAATTAGCGTGGCATTCAACGTGTTAACAACAATATCCAGTATCCAACCGAGACTCCAAATCTTTCCCTTCTTTTTCAACATCACAGGCCTTATAACCATAAGACTTACTAACACATGTCTAACCAGTATCGATGAATCGGTTAATGGCGCGTACCGAGATACACTCAATGTCCAGTATCCAGAGACTCCAACTACCACGGATTCTCCATAGTTTCAGAAAAAATATTTTCCTAGTAGTAGAAGTGTAAGGGTGATGTATTCAGATTTTAATAAATTAGAGCAAAAATAATTTAAGTAGATGCTTATAAAGTCATATAGACGTAAGCTTAAACTCTTAAATTTTAATATATATTTTTTTAAAATCCGTTTCTTTACAAAAAATTGCTTTAACTAACTACCACTGAAAAGAATAAATCGCAACTGCTTCAATTAGTTGGTGTCTCTCTTTAAGGCTATAGTTTAAAAGTTTTCTTGCCTGAGAATTGTGATTCGGTAACATTACTACCAGTCGAACTATAAGGAATATTATACCCGTTTTCGATATTTTTCCCGAATCAGCGGCTTGAACAGCTTCCATACTACATCAGCAAGAGGTGGACAATTCACACAATAAGCAACTTTAAATCGTCCAGGAAAACAGTCCTAAAAATTAAAAGAAGCAAAATAATTAATAACAATCTCTACATAAGAAAAATTGAAAGCTATTCTCCAAAATACTATGTTTTTAACACGTTCACGCCGGGAAAAGTGAAAATACTGGTACGGGAAAAGAGAAAATACTGGTAGAAGAACTATTTCAATATTAGATAATATTCGGGAGGAGTTAATCTATTCTCAACAATAGCAATTCACTGTAAGGAAATTTATCACGGCGAAGAAGCAATTCAATATAGAAATTGCATCCGTTAAAAACTATTGGTAGTTATGGATTTTTATTATTCCCGGAAAAAAACTAAAAAATGAAATTTATTGTTACCAGATTTTACTCCGGTCCGGTGCGCTGCCAAGATGAGACAATCTAGCGTGACCCACCGGGGGGTCACCCCGGCGTGAACGGGTTAAACAAAAAAATTAAAGTAAAATAAAGAGAAGTTTTAAGGAAGTTTAGTTAGAGTTCTCACAAAGTATCTTTATTTTAGCTTATTTTGAAGGGAGAAACCCATCGATACTGTCTCAAAAATGAGTTGGAATTTAATTTTCAACATAGCATTCACTTTTAAAGAAATGACCTTAACGACTTTCAAATTTTAAATTTTCTACAGGGGAGGGAAAAAAAATTTGGACCTCAAACTTTCCGAAATTTATTTTTAACAAAATATACAAAAAATTAAGCAAATCAAAGAATACATCTTTCAAAATTTCAGATTTTTATCTGATTTTCAAAATAATGGCTCTTAAAAAAAGTAGCAAGATTTATATTATAAAATGTATTTTAAGTTTTTAAAAATGTACTGTAGAACGTTTTTGATCACCATAATAAATCGGTAGCTCAAATAAATATATGAAAATTAAAATTACATGTTTCTTAATGCTGCTTGAATCAATGATTCGGTTTAATTTTCTAACAAATTACTATAATAGTATAAAATTGTCCGAATAATTTACATTTTGATTCCAAATTTGTTTAACAAAATTCTTAAAGTGCAATCTTTTCATAACAATTAAATTGCATACACTTTTAAGATAAATATTTATAAAATATAATAAGGATCTTTATTACCAGTTTAAAATTTTATTTATCATGGAAAATTTTTCAGTCATTTTTAATTGATACAGTAAAAAATATTATCACATTCACATAACTGCATGTTTTTACGGGCATTTGAAATCGTAGCAAATTTAATGATTCGCTATTAAATTCTTGGATTTATAAATAAAATTTCAAAATGATTTTGACAAATCACTAAAAATAAATTAATTAAACATGTATATAAAATGCATAATTATATGGCACGTGTGTTAATCTCTGGCGAAATATAATATTTCCGCATTTAACTGTCCATTCAATTTTCACCGCCGAAAAGAATTAACAGGTTTAATATATTCATGAATAAATTGAAATTTCATTTTCTTATTATGAAATCGTTGTAGTAAGGATAGCCTTGAATAAAAGTATTGGTATTCACAACACTCTGTGGATAAAGATGTATCTCTACTAACTTTAAGCAATACAAATAAACTAACGTGTTATGCAACGTGACTAAAACTATCTTCGTTGATGTTAGTGATTACCATGTGTCATCATTAGAGATGCATAAATAGAGTTGTTCATTTATCTACATCTTTATAAGCGAAAGTCAGTCTGGATGTATGTTAGTTAATAATAATTTGAGAGCGGAAGCATCGATTTGAATCAAGTTTTTTTTTCTTCATCAGTTCTCAAATTTTCAAGGACTGGTTTTTAAACAATCTACTTTCAGAGATGCCAACTTGCTCTCGACAGCAAATATATATTTTAAAGTGGTAGTTTATCAATTGTGATTCTTGGTTTAATAAATTCAATTTAATAGTTTTTTATCCACCGCTATTTCTAAATAATTCGTTGGCTTATATAATTCACCACTCAATAACAATTACGTCATGCTATACCTTTTAAAAAGCAAGCAAAAATAGTCAAATATTTGCAAAATTTATCTTGTGGTTATTCAGAGATGCCAACTGCTCCGGACATGCCAAAATAATTTAAAAAACGGTAAATAACTACAAAATAAATTTTGCAAATATTGGACTACTTTTGCTTGCTATTTTTAATGTATAGCATGAGATAGGTACTACAGAGTGGTGAATTATATAAGCCTCCGAATTATTTAAAAATAGTGGTGGATAAAAATCTACTAAATTGAATTTATTAAACCAAGAATCATAATTGATTAACTACCACTCTAAAATATATATTTGCTGTCCGGAGCAAGTTGGCATCTCTGGATTTACAGCTTTTCTTAAAAATTATTTTGGCGTGTTCGGAGCAGTTGGCATCGCTGTACTTTTTCCGACGTTACGTGGTTCTGACACAGTATCGAAAATACGAAATTTCATTCAAAAAAAAAAATTCATTTTTATAGATTAAAACGTGCATTGTTAAGAAAACAACAACATTACAAAATATTTGAAGAAGAGAAGCAGACAAGACCAGTAGAAAAATTAAATATCTATAAAGTTCGCTAAACTCATAGTTTAAGTGTTGGAGTGGTTTGTTACTCATCTGAATACATTAAATTAAAAGAATTAAGTTTCGGTGGTGGGTTGGCAACATATATTTTCTTTTCAGATAACGTAAGTGACGTCATTCGTGCATATCATTACGGTATCTGTATATAAGACATGCATTGTTTGAAGCGGATGCCACTTAATTATGTCGTTGTTTCCGTATCGAGATGGTACTGTATGCAATAAAGAAATATTTAAAATCTACAAGTTTCCTCATATGAGTTGACGCACTCACTAACTACTCCAGATGCTCTGCTAACAAGAAGTAAAACGCTCTAGAAACAAATATGAAGGGAAACATAAACTATGGGAAATTTAAGAAACATAATGATATTACCCCGTTCAGTGGTATTTTTAAACATAAATATGCTTATTCCTAATCATCCAAACGGTCTTTCAATTTAACCCTTTCGCGCCGACTGTCACAAATACGTGACAGCAAAAAACCGTATCAATCAGGGTAAGAAGATAAAACTGGTAATCAAAGTATTTCTTTAGCAGTTTATTTGTGGGCGGAGTTATAATTTTTTGATTTATTTAATTCACCATTTCAAAATAAAACTATTTAGTTATACTTTGAATTAACATTGATTATATATATGATTAAACTAACAATAATTAAAATAAAAGCAAAGTAAGTCTGTCAAATTAGTAATGACTACATTTAAGTTACCGTTTTTTATTTAATTGCAACTTGATTCTGATTTTGTACGAATGCTTTTCTGAATCACCCGTCCCCAAGGGGTTAAAGGCTTTTAAATTTATTAAATTATAATACTCAAGCATTTTAAACCAGCTATTAATAATAATATTCGTCTGGTGGTACTGGATTGGAGATCGATTGTTCCCTGATTCAGGTCAAAATTACGATCTGTGGATGAATGAATGGATGTATGAATGGGTTCGCCCTATAGACGGGTGTGACGTATGGTGTGGCAGAAGTCGAATTCTTGGGCCATAGATGGCGTCACTGGAAAACAAGAACAATCGCACTCCCTCAGCCTAAACAGGCACACGTCAACAACAACATTAATAATAATTTTTTTGAACACTAATTTTAAATTCTTAAACTTTATATTATTATCCTCTGAATGAAAAAATCATAAACTTTTTAAAAACAATTTGAAAAGGGTTAAGTAATACGCCTCCCTCCCAAATTAGTTGCTGCATTTAGCTCGAAAATTTTATCCCGAATGAGCTTTTATTTTTCAAATAGCTGGAGTCATAAATGACTTTCGAATCAGTTTAGTATATCGATACCATTAAAATTGTATTACTAAAGAATTTACGATTCATAGCAAGAAACGGTTTTAAGCCATTACTGGTGGAAGAGTCCTTAGCGGAATGGGACTGCTTAAGATTAATCATGACTTAAGAAAGCTTAATTAACGAGTTTTCTGGAGCTTGAAACTACTGGTTTAAAGAGTTAAGACTACTGATTTAAAGAGAGAAGGAGGATATTGTTGGTAAAGAACGATATTGCTCGCAACGTAATATATTTTGAAAAAAGTATAAGTTTTTTTTAGTTGTTTTAAATAAATTCAAATAATTAAAAGTATTTAATTTTCTGCAAATAAGTCATTAAGTTTACTGATAAAAATATTTAATGCTTAGAAGAGTAATGTTTAGATAAAAATTATCAGATATCCAAAAAACAAGACTAAATATGCGGGCAGCCCTTTATTAACCTACATGCTGCGCTAGTGGCCTTCACTCAAATAGGTTGTGCAACCCTAAGGCATACTTCGGTCTTTTGCCAAGCTACTTTAATAAAAGATAGGATTTACCAGTAAAACCTAGGGTTTACCATACTTCGGTCTTTAACGTAATAATTATATCTATAATATATAATACCGTAAGATTTATATTGAATATAAAAAAGTCAATGTGGTTTTTAACTTTGCTAAAAGTATCTTGACGACAACACGACACGAGCTCCAAGCGCTTGTCTCTATTAGTGACATTAAAGATCGATTATGTTAATTTTAATAAGAAACGTAAAAAATGTAAGGAAATTGCTTAGTTTTAAAAACGTATTAAGTCTTCGAAACATATAATCTAGTTTGAATTACATTGTCATTACCTAAGCACCAAGTCAACGAAAGCTAATACCTATCATAGATAAATATACAAATTTAATTTAATTCTATGATCGAACGTTATATAAAATTATAAAAACTCTGAATCTCATTCTTTAAGAACGTGAACAAAATCAACGCCTCTCTCAATGTGACTAAAGCATTATTTCTTGACGACATTTCCACATGAGATTCAACCGCACTTCTCTATTATAGACACACAATGCCAATCGTTTATTTATGTTAATTATGTAATAATAAGATAAGGTAAGATAAAGTTCTATTTAAAAATATAACGAGACTTAATTGATATTAAAACATATAATCTAATATGAGTTTCAATTGTTACTAAATAAGTACCAAGTAAATAAAAACTAATAACTATGATATACGTTATTAATGCAGTGGATAATCGTACGACATCGTAATAAACAAACCAACGCGGTCTTCAACGTGACTGAAGCTATTTCCTTTTATGACAATTCGTCGCAAGTGCTCGTCTCTATGAGGAAGCTATAATACCCTATTATTCATTTATGACAATTCCAGCACATAAAGAGTTAAAATAAAAACATATCGGGAACTCAAACGGTTTAAAAACATATAATCTAATTTATCATCACCCTTAGCGTGGTGCATCAATTTACTTTTAATAGATAATTTAGTAAAGACGAATCCTGATTGTATAAAATTTAATGTTTAAAGGTTATTGGATACTTATAAATTAAACTCCTGCTCGTCGCTGTGTAAAACGTAAAAGAAGAAGCATGCTCATAAACGTGACTGTTAATATATCTTATTCATAGAATCTGAATTTTAGATAATAATACTGCTTTTTTAACACACTAAAAACTTATTTCATAAATGTATATCATTTTCTAGAAAATCATCTGAATTAATTTTATTCTGTTATTGTTACTAAAATGATAAAATATATGCCTAATCGATAAATGAGAATAAATATTTTTTTCTGAAATTACACAAATACTATCGTTGTTTGTTGAGGAAAGATGGGTTTGATTTATAGTGGCGTAGATAATGCTGAATAAAGCTTTTTTTTTTTTTTTTTTTTCGTCGTACAAGTATGCGAAAATATGTCTTCAAAAACATTGAGATAACCATTACAGCGATATTACGCACATTTCTTTCATATAATTAAAAATTAAATAATAATTGTGAATCAGATGTTAAATAAAAAAATTTCTGCGTATAATTATCTCATTAAAACGTAACATTCGTTAAATTAGATTTGTAGCTTGAAAATACTTTTTTTAAATACAACACCTACAGGAAACTCAACTAGACTTACAAAATAAATTAAATGTTTTCATGATATACGTTAAGTGGTATTTATCCAATATAGATAAATGGAATATTGGTCCAGTGGTAAATGGAATAGTAGCCAGTGACAACTTGAAGCATAGTGGGGCGGTTACCAAACGAACCCTGATGCTGTGTAATTTTAAAAGTTTTCCTGTCCACATTTTTTTTTCACTATAGACAAGTAAAGACCTTTCGATGCCAATTTATTTAAGAATCAATTTAAAGCGAAGAACCAAAATAAACTCGTGTATAGCCTTTGCTTGAGGGATTTTTTTAGAGCATTAGTTATCTTACGTCATACCTACGCTAAACGTTATTTTATTAACATGGATAAGTAGTAACTGATATATAATCTGTTTCTAAAAAAACATTTTAGCCATTACTTCTCATTTATTAGATATAAATGCAAAACCGCCTACTACTACGCTCTTTGCAAAATATTTCTAGATCGGTAGACAATTAAAAATTAAAGCTTTCAGTATTTTTGATGGAATTGCTTCAAAACGAAAGAGCTAGAAAAAAGGGGCGTTTCATACCTGAACTTGGAATCATTTACATGTAACAGTGTAGATTGTAGAAAATAAACTTAAATCAATTTTACAAAGCAAAGAATCATACTAAACTCAGTGGCGTGACAGCCCATAGAGGGTCAAGGCCAACTGTGCCCATCTCAATTTTCTTGACCTTGGGCTCTGGGGTGCAGGAGAGCAGATGTTCCGGTTAGGTGGTCAGCCGAACGCGATACCCCCAGTGTTTAGTTCCCAAGTATGCTTGGTACTCATTTATCGACCCACTGAATGGATGAAAGGCTGAGTCAACCTTGCCCGGCCCGAGGATCGAACCCAGGACCTGTGGCACGGGAGCATACATTAAGAAATAAACTTAGCTACCACTGGGAGAACATTTTTCTAAAAGCTTGAAAGTTACGAACTTGAAAGTTGTGTTCCAACAATCTAACGTAAATGCCTGACAACCATTATAATAAGGTGTACACTACCTTGGTTCATAACAGAGATGCCAACTTATTTCGCTTAAAATATATTTTCCAGTGGTAGCGAAATATATGTTATTCTAAGTTCAGTGTTTTTCATTTAAAAACATTTTTCCATCGTAGCACCTTTATCCAGGAGTTCCATTGTCTTCTGGACTGGATTCAAAATTACAAAGTTACGATGTTGAACATTAGTATTCATAAACCCATAAATAGGGTCGGTTGTACAACGATGGTTATAAAATAAAATACTTGGTCACGAAATTCTTTTGTTTTCTGGATTAGGTTCAAATTTACAAGGCTACAGAGTTGTATTGGTAGTAGTAAACTCAAAATTAAGTCGGCTGCTCAGTGACGGTTATAAAATGAAATAAATGAGGTTTGCGTTTCGTGTAATTTTTACCTGCATGAGAGATGATAGCATCCACATTAGACGAGGTGAGCAAGAATTGGAAAAGTGTTGAAATGAGTAATCTTTAAAGTCCCAAATTCCTACGTATCCATTAATCTGCGTGACAGGATTTTTTAGAACCCAATGACTCAATATGTTTCCTGCTCCTACGAACTCTTTGAAACTGTAGGACTCTGTACACCACAACCCTGAAAAATATAATTGTTAGGATCAAAAAGAAGTACAGAATGTTTTCGCTTCAAATGAAAAATATATAATGGATTCAAGAAATTTAAGGAGTAATGCAATGATAAGCTAAATTAGAGAAACTGAATCCGTAAATAATAAGACCAAAATAGAAAAGAAAATGTTAGGGCATAAATTTAACATATTGAGGCTCCCTTTTATTCAGAAAATTCGTCCACCATGTTAACCTGGGATGAATTATGTGCCTTATTTATTTAGAGTAACTAATTGATATTTCTGAACAATTTTTGTTTTATTTTATTTGTTAAAATGTGATCCATCGGCCTCAGTTACCGAATTTTAAATTTTACGGTTGTATAGTGCGCAAAATAAAAACTTAGCACCTTGAATAACTTTTGATCTAATGATTGGATCTTCGCGTTCTAGGACTCAGTCCTAATAATTCAAAGAGGTGACCTCTAATATGCTAATTAATTAGTGTGTTAGATATTTTAAGTTACGAAATCAAACATAAATACGTCTTTTCTCTGTATGGAAGCTGTATTTTTTAAACTTCGATTTCTCAGAAACTATTCGATCGATTTCTCTCAAATTTTGTATTGTGATATGTAAAATTACATCCTTTTAAATTCTGTAAAACACTTTATACCCAACTTTTCAAAATTTTTCGATTATTATAAAATAAAATAATAAAGAAAAGTTACATTTTGCATGAAATTAACTTTAAAAAAAAAGAAATTTTATAATTGTGAACAAAAAATTTTAAATTCTCTTAAAGAGCTCACGAGGTATGGTGAAATACCCCAAAAAATAAAATAAACATTAAGGGATCTAAACTTTAGACCTCTCTCCTATTCGGACCGTATTAACTAGATTGCGGTTACCCTTATCTTTTTGGGTCCAAAATCAGAATCTGTTGAAAAAAAAGGTATGCTTATTCGGAGAAAGTATGTTTTTGTGCCTGATTTCGTAAATTAAAATATTATTTGCACTTATTAATTAATATATTTGAAGTCACCCTCTCGAGCCATTAAGATTGAGACCTAGAATGTGAAAATCCGAATATCAGATCAAAAGTTATTTTGAAACATTTTAAAGTCCTTTAAAGTTCAAAGTTTAAAAATACTTACAACCTAAAAATTTGGTAACTAATTAATATAGAAGACATTTCATTGAATAAAATCAAAGAAAAATGATTCAAAAGTATTAATTAATTAATTAATAAAAAAATGCTCTATAGATAATTCCCCACTGGTTGAGCTGGTCGAAGGAAAATCTCTTTTCAGGCTGAATTACACCTTTAAGTTTTAATTATTTAACTTATAAAATTAAGAAAAGCAAATCAAAATTACGCAAACATATTACAGATTCCCAAATAATGTTTTCACATCAGAACTGGTCACTATTATGATAACTTTCGTTTGAAAAGAAAAATCCCATGAAAAACACAATTATTCTATTTTGATCACTAGTTTCAAAACGCTAGTGGTCTTTGTAAAAAAAGAAAAAGTCTCAGGTCACCTACCTGCTTTTGACAAGATCCAGAATCAGACACGATATTTTTTTCTCAGACAATGTTATCAGTTCTTTAAACTAACAATGTGCCAATACAATGACGACACGAAGTTTAGAACTATGAAATGCCATTGTTTGATGCAGTTGTTGAAAGTAAAATTCATTCAATTTTCATCGAGTGATTTTACGGTAAAGATTACATCATTCTCTCTTTTCTTTTTCTCTGTATTTTTAAAGAAGAACTTTTTTTTAAAGTTCAGAGGACGACAAAAGAATTCCCATACAGTACTCGATTGTCTAGCCAATATGTATATAGCAAAGAAAAGAATGAAATTATAGTCAACAATTGCATCGATGCCATCAATGAAATTGAGGCTTTTAGGAAATCTGCATGCAATGACTGAATAAAATTATTCCTTCTAATTTCAGTAATAAATATTTTAAAATTCCTGATGAAGTTTGGAAAATTCATCGGCTCATTTGTATACATATTCTAAAATCACATGCGAATGACCCACTGTTGATTAATGAGATATAGCATCTTTAGAAATTAATTATTCTTTTATTTATTTAATTTTTATCACAAAATTCAAAAGATTTTTTTTTTCATTTATAGTACGCCGAATTAAAAAATGTCATTTCGTACATGTATATATTTCTCCCCTTAGCGTATTGATTCAGATGTAGAAAGCACTAAGCACGGATGCTGTTATGTTGACAGATGTGAAATAGTGTCTTAATTATTTATGTATGCGCGTGACTTAGTAATTTTATAAAGTGGTAAGAGAAAGGAGACAAATCTTGATCGGTTAAAATATCAGAGAATTATGCTATTGTATTGTATATAGAAAATTTGTCTTTATGAGCACTTTCACCTACTAGGCCTTTTACCATTGAAGTGGAATCTTAAAAAACGGGCAATAAATTCTATAATAAACTTTAATTTACTTCTTTAATTAAGACATTAGCGTTATCTATCTATCTATCTATCTATCTATCTATATATATATATATATATATATATATATATATATATATATATATATATATATATATATATATATATATATATATATATATATATATATATATATATATATATATATATATATATATAAAAAAAATTAAAATAAAATAAATAAAATAGAAATCTCTTAATGGGAAAACGCAAAGGTCTTCATCAGGACGCAATGCCTTACGACAGCAATCGAGGCATTTCAAAATAAAGAATAATTATCCTAAGATAAAAATCATACTCTATAATGCGTTACGTCTATGCCTCTAAAAATTTTTAAAGAAAAATGTAATTGTAATGAGTTTAGTATCAAAGAAGAAAAGCAAAAATCTAACTTACCGACATGAAGTAAAATAAAAATGCTATAAAACTAGATATACAAGGTTATTCATAATTCCCTCCGCCTGTAAACGCCATTTTTCTTTACTACAACTGGCTTCAGTTGTACATATTACTGCCATCTACCGGCAACTGCTTAAATTAAAACTTGAATACTTTCGGAATAATTTCATATGTTCTTTTTTGCCATTTTCGTCTTCGTTCTTTTACTATAACGCTTCGAAACCCGGAGGGAATTATGAATAACCCTGTACTAATAAAACACTTAACAAAATTGCTAAACAGAAAAATATTAAGTATGTGCCTTTTGCTTTATCGTATGAAATAATTGGTAAGAAAGATATGTAAAGCAAATAACATATTTCAGTGCTGCCATCTATGAAAAAAACACTTTAATAATAATAATTAATAATTGGATATATATATATATATATATATATATATATATTTGACATCATGATACTTAGAGTATACAATACCAATCTTCATAAGAAAAATGGCTCGTCCCTGAGGGTCTCTATGTGACAAATAGTTGAAAATATTGCATCGTAAAATATCTTCCATATCTTTTGGCCGTTGAAACAATCTAGGATTCTTTGATCTGTACCTGAAATAAAATTACACTTAATTTTGATTCTTTCCTTTAATAGATTCAAATAATAGCAATAGGATTTCGATACATGCTAAACGTTAAGAAAAAGAGCTGTAATAAATAATAAACAAATTAATGGCATTTGTGATTTAAATAATTTGCTATAGCTAAATTATACATTAAAAATTTATTTACCGAATTTCTCAATAATTTGCCAAATTTTGTTTTGGGCAGACGACGTTAAAGAAAATAGGGTAACTTGCCAAATTAGCAGAATTCCCGCATTTAAAAAAAGATAGTGTTTCTGACGTAAGGTTGGTCGTAGGGTCACAACATTTTAATGACAGAAAGTACCTATACGCCTTGAAAATACACGACTCATTTTACAGTCATGGAAAAGATTTCTTTTTAAGAGAAAGTGATAAGTCTTTAACTCTATGGTAATGTTCTAGCTTAGACACCCTATGTATGGCGAAAAATAGCATGTGCATACAAATTCAAACTTGTAAATTTAGCGATACATCTGATTTATACATATAAGGATAAATGCTCCACCATTTTTTTAAAATAAAGGTACCTTTTGCATGCTTGTATAATGGGCGCATTCTACCGCTGATTGAATTTTTCGGTAGACCTAATACATTCCCAAATGGTGTTCTGCGGAACCTTAGGATTCAGTGAAAAAGATAAAGGAGTTCCGAAAGTTAAGACTTTTTTTTTGATAATTTTTCTTCTTCTATTTTTACTTTTTTGAAATTTGTAATTATATTTAGATCCAATCAATTATTTATCATTAAGTGATTATTTCGATTGCATTTATGAATTAATACTTAAAGTAATATGCCAAAGAGAGCGAAAGGAAAAAAATTTCCAAAAATGATAACTGATTTTTCTTGCAAAAATTATGAAAAGGCATTTATGAAAAAACTGCAATGGCATTTCTTATTGCACTTATCAAATGAAAAAAAAAACATTTAATAAAGTAATATGTTTCCTTAATAACACTTTTAAACGTTTATAGCAGTTCTTAACTTCTCATTTTATAGCAATATTAAAACGAATTTATGGGCTCGACGAGAGTCTAGCTAAAAATGACAAGAAAAAACTTAATTTATTATTAATCATAAGAGAATGGAAAACTTTCTTTCATCTTAAATATAAAAAGTTTTAAAGTCAAAATAAAGTATTCTTTTAATGTTAATGCGTATACTGTCTTTATTTACTTTAATTACAATGTCGGAGAAGAAGCTTGATTAATCAGGGTTCCGTAGCCGAAAAAACCTAGGAAGGAGATGCCATCTGCTCGGAATTCTTGAAAAATTTTAAGAACTATAAACTTAAACTTACAGAGTGTCGGTTTATTTTAGCAACTTTTTAAAAGGCTCAATACGGTATAACTGTTTTAAAGTGGAGTTCTACATAGGCCGTTGAATTATTTATTAGTGGTGAATGAAAACCATACACACTAATAAATTGAAGTTACTAAGCAAAGAATCACACATTAAAACACTACCACTTGTAAATCCGCACCATATTCCTCATTAAATGGCCTAAATATCTATTTGCATAATTTACACTTGATTAGCACATTTTATAGATTTAATAGTTGAATCTTTAAATAAAATTACTTTCAATATTTGAAAGTAATTTTTGAAATTAGTTTTTTAAACTAAAATATTTTTTAAAAAAAAAGGATCATTTGACATGTTTGCTTACAAACACAAGATATTGCAGATGACTTTTTCATAAATATCATTTGATTACACCAATAAAAATTTTTTTTAAATTTTTTGTTTTCTCTTGCAATAGTTTTTTAAGCAGATCTAGATATGCTCGCGTAGCTTATTTCCAAACTGTGATTGGATTATCTCTACAGGCGACAGTTTCCAAGCAATTCAAGAATAGTTTCCAATCCAGGATTTTTAGAAACTAACTCGAGTGAATAAAAACTGGTATTTACTTCTGTGCTAAGAAAGAAGTGGTAGGAATAAGGCCACACGACGGTGAGGTGGCTTTAATACAGGATCCGCTTACCACTCTGAGGATATTTTAAATCAACAATAGTTCATGCGAGCCGGGTGCGGAATTTCTACCAAGCAGCCATTGCTGAGACTCGAACCCGGTTCACCTCATGCTATCTCCGAAACCACGGCTGCTCAACTCGAACATTTAGACAAAAAGTAAATTCAAAGTGTAATTTTAAAAAAAATCAGTAACTTTTCGATCAAAACTGATTTTAGGCTTGAAATTCGCACAACCGATTTAAGTAAGATAAATACATGTATAAGCGCAACAAAATATTTGTTCCTTAGTGTTATTCATTACGCAAGAGTGTGGCTTTACGAACCGTTCAACCAATATTCCCCTAGTGACACATACCTTTTCATAACACCCTTTTCATAACACGCAACGATACATATTAAATGAAATCTAAGTTGCCTTTTCCCATCGAATACAACTAAAAGAATAAATGGCTTTGTACTAGACCAGAAAATAACCACTCGCCAAGTGGCGTGCAAAAACAAGTGGCGACTCAAATTAAACAAGCGTCTGATCACTTTATCCCATCGCTTTTTTTAAAATCCTGTAGTGATAAACATGGATCAAAGTAGAAAGAGACTCAGGATAAAAGAATTTTAACCCTTTACTTAGGGCTGGTACAACTGAGGGTCCAGAATAGCAGGTGCTATCATGCGCCGTAGGGAAAAGGTTAATTAAAATGTCCAACGCCACTATTCAAAATTTTGATCCTTCAGAATCCATGAATTTATGGTTTAAAGATTCGTGTAGAGAAGGAGATTTTTTTTACAATTCACATATTTCAAAGTTGCTGTGCATATGCTGCTGTGAAGAACCGAAATTGGTGTTTGTTGCTTTCCACAGGTGAAAGTTGACAACCACATAGTCGCTTAAGTAAATGTCCAAAATATATACTACTAGGTCTGGTTAAGTGCCACTTCCCGCTTTACATTTGCCTGGTATGGCCTACATTAATGTTTTTTTTATGGTCAAGTGCCACGTCCAGTATGCATTAACCCGTTTTATCCCGCAATTATATATTGTAATCGTACAAAAAGTGGTTTTATGGAAAAAGTGGTATACTATATTATTGAAATTAATTGGTCTTTCCACTGTTAGGGCATTCAAAAAGTCTTTGATAGATCAAAAAGTATTTGCTCCTTGTAATTCTAGATCTAATCAGATATAACTAAATCATTGTGGTATCTGAGAATCTTTTAATTCACCCAGATAAATGAAAATGCTGAAAAAAGTTTCCCACCACAATGAATGTCTTTGAAAAAAGGAACTGTCCTAAATATATGACGCTGGGCGTTAACCGGTTAACCAACGCCTCCTAGTTAGTCCGATCAGACCGCTGTGAAGGATATCCTCTTTCCGACCTAGTCACTTAATACAAAATCTAGTTAAAATAAGAAAGTGGTAGCAAATATATGACTAAATATTTGTTTTATTTATGAATATTATTGGTTTGCCTTATTCACTTGTCAACCACTACAGATTCAATTCTCAAATATATATGATGAATTTCTCTCAATTACTTTTACAAAAGGTTTTGGGTTCATGCGCACAACTGGTTCACTTTTTAAATAGTCTGCGCGGACTACTTATAAAAGACCGTGTGGAGGCTTCTTGATGCAGGAGGTGATGGCCACGCCCAATATGTATTAACCCGTTACTCCGAACACTGATGTTTCTCTTAATCCATCCTCAGCAGATATTAAAATATCGAATAAATTAATATCATGCTTAAAAGTTCTCAGGTATGCTCCTGAAAGCGGGACGGAAAAGAGCAAATACTGGTGGATGAACTATTTCAATATTAGATAATATTCGGGAGGAGTTAATCGATTTTCAACAATTACAATTCACTGTAAGGAAATTTATCACGGCGAAGAAGCAATTCAATATAAAAATTGCATCCGTTAAAAACAATTGGTAGTTATGGATTTTTATTATTCCCGGAAAAAACTAAAAAATGAAATTTATTTGTTACCAGTTTTTACTCCGGTGCGCAGCCCGATGAGACAATCTAGCGTGAGCCACCGGTGGGTCACCCCGGCGTGAACGTGTTAAATATATTCTCTGTTACAGAGCCTGCTAATTGTGTTAGAAGTGGGAAATATATCAGGTACAAATCATCTATTTTCCAATTTTTATTTGCTTAATCCCTTAACTTGTGCCCTCGAGTTAATTCGAACTGCTATATTTATGCTGTTATAATTTTTCACACTCGAATATAATCGAGAATTGAAAATAACAATGTGAAAGTTAAGAAGAAAAAAAATCATTTTATTGATATTCATCATTTACATAGGATTGTAAGCTAAGTGGCAACCCTATGCTCCTAAAAATGTGATGATTTTGTGATACGCTTTATTTCTATAGAATTAACTACCTGAGCTGAAAGAAATTTTAAAAAATTATTTCCAGGCAGAAAAAAAAGTTTATAGCTACCAATTTTAAAGTGTGATAAAAATAATTATTATTTTAAAATCTTATATATTATGTTTATAATTGAAAATATTGTAATGATTTAATGAATGATTCCCTACCATTTTATTGTAAAGTGGTGGTGGATGAATTATAACTCTCTGGTTAGCTTCTGCGGTTTCGGCGAGAATTTCGTCTAGTGGTATCTAAGTTTATTCTTAAATTTATTATTTTTCGTTCTGAAAATTTCATTCAAAATTGTATTCCGCACCACTATATGAAAATGACATATAAAATCCACTTTGTTGTTGGCGCTAAACAGGCCAAACTGTGTACACTCGAGATAGTTCTCGAACGGCGTTGTATTTTCTGCTTCTATAATTTTTCACCCTCGAATATACTCGAGAACTGAAAATAACAATGTGAAAGCGAAGAAAAAAAATCTTTTTATTGATATTTACATAGGATTGTAAGCTATAACCTATATATATATGTATCAAGAATAAAATATACAGAGATGCCAACTTGTTCCGGACAGCAGATATATATTTTAAAGTGGTAGTTTATCAATTGTAATCCTTGGTTTAATAAATTCAATTTCGCAAATTTTTATTCACCACTATTTCTAAATAATTCGTAGGCTTATATTATTCACCACTGTTTAGAACTTACGTCTTAAGCCATAGAATGTAAAACAGCAAATTTTAATGAAATCTTTAAATTTGAAAATTATATCAAAGATAAAAACTACAGACCAATAGCTGCACATTTCACCTCCGACGTCTCATATCATAACTATCAAAACAAATAATTTCATCAACTTTTCTGAAAATAACGTTTACTCATGCTGATACAATTCTGAACAACTCCAAAATCAAACAAACACAGTTTAGAGCAAGCTGCTCAATTTATTTTTGATTCCTTTTTAGTTATTCAAGCAAAGAGCTTGAAACATTCATAAAAGCAACTCCATTGCCTGCTCACATCATTGCTCAACCAAAACTGTTATAAAATTCCAGATGAATGGGATAGGGGCCGCTTCGCGGCCCAGGTGCCCAATAAAATTTAAAACACTAGGACTAGGACTAGAACTTACGTCTTGTTATACATTTAAAAAGCAAGCAAAAATAGTTAAATATTTGCAAAATTTACTTTGTAGTTATTTACCGTTTTTTTAATTACTTTGGCGTGTTTGGGGTAGTTGGCATCGCGGAATATAGCCTTTTTTCAAGGAACAAAAGGGCAGTATATAAAAATTGTCCACCAAAAAAAAAGACAATGTTCTAAAGTGTGTTTTTTTGCATAAAAAAAATTGATTTTTTTGGCCGGTTTTTTCTCCAAAATATCTGTGCGTTAAGAGGTTAACCTTTCAATTTGTTTAAAATAAAATCCTAGAGAAACTGAGAAATAGAAAATATTATTAAAATGCCATTATCTATAAAAAAACGAATCTTATAACTGTAGGCAAAACATTTTCGAATCTCCTGAAAAGTTCATTCATCTGGAATTTTATAACAGTTTTGGTTGAGCAATGAGGTGAGCAGGCAATGGAGTTGCTTTTATGAATGTTTCAAGCTCTTTGCTTGAATAACTAAAAAAGAATCAAAAATAAATTGAGCAGCTTGCTCTAAACTGTGTTTGTTTGATTTTGGAGTTGTTCAGAATTGTATCAGCATGAGTAAACGTTATTTTCAGAAAAGTTGATGAAATTATTTGTTTTGATAGTTATGATATGAGGCGTCGGAGGTGAAATGTGCAGCTATTGGTCTGTAGTTTTTATCTTTGATATAATTTTCAAATTTAAAGATTTCATTAAAATTTGCTGTTTTACATTCTATGGCTTTATCGAAAAAATCTGCATTTAGCTTGTATATATGCTGTGATAGAGTTGGTATTTTGAGATCTGCATGTATATTGGTATTCCGGATGAACCATCTTGCACAGGTTATTTTTCTAAGGATCTTGTTTTGGCATTGGTTTAATTTCTTCAGTAGATGTTGAGGTATCGTTGTCCAGGCAGGTGAGGCATAGGTAAGTATTGGGCGGATCATTGCTGTATATAGTAGCTTCTTTAGTTTAAGTGACATATTCTGATTATATATTAATGGTTGTATGGCTATTATTGCTGCATTTGCTTTATCTATTGTGCTTTTGATGTGATCATTCCAGGTGAGTTTGCTATTGATTATAAGGCCAAGATAATTTGCTTTTTTAACTATTGGTATGTTGAACATTTTTGGTTGAAGTTGTGGAAGTATTTTAATTCTTCTTTTTTGTATAATTAATATTTGTGATTTTCCAGCATTTACTGCAGTTTTCCATTTTAAGCACCAGTCTTCTATTTCGTCTATATGGTCTTGTAGTTTTTGAAGAGCATGATTTGGGTTTCTGGATTTAATAATAATACCGGTATCGTCTGCGTAATAGGCTGTTATAATCGGCTTTGTTTATAGGAAAATCATAAGTGTATAATATGTATAATATCGGTCCCAGAATGCTGCCCTGTGGTACTCCGGCTGTGATGTTTCTCTTTGTGGATTTTTTGTTTTTGATGGTGATTTGAAATGTTCTATTAGAAAGATAGCAGGATAGGAGTTTGATTATGCCGGGTGGAAAATTCAGCTGTATGAGTTTATATATTGTACCAGTGTGCCATACTTTATCAAATGCTTTGGATATGTCAATCATCAGGAAGGCTATTGTTTCTTTATTTATGATTGCTCTACCAGTATAGTCTATTATTCGGAGTAACTGTTTGGTGGTATCTAGTTTTTGTCGGAATCCATACTGTTCGTCGGGGAGGGCTGTAAGAAGTGGTTTTATTCTATTGTAGATGATTTTTTCGTATATTTTTCCAAGTATGTTAAGTAGACTGATTGGACGATAACTCTCAGGGCAGCTTGGGTTACTTAGGAAACGAAGGTAAAATATTGCAACTATAAGTACTTCTATAGCTATTTAATAGTGGTAGCTAACCATTATTTATTTTTATTTTTTGGTCATAAAAAGTTTAAAAGAATTTAATTCCGTTCTAGTTACTTGCATAAATTTTTTTCGTGCTTGCCAAAACTGTGAACGTTTACACTTTTTAAGGAATTATACTTTTTGATTCATTAGCTTAGCTATCAATAATAAAACGATTGAAACCTGAAACGATCACAATCATTGCAATAGCCACAAATATTTTGCTTCTGCTAAAAATGCTGTCATTTTTCTATTACTCTTCCATTACTCAGAAGAAAACTGAAAAGTCTTGAAAACAGGGAATTTTTTTAGAACATGAAAAAAACGTGTGCTTTTGCTTGTTTTAAAATTTGATCTATGATTATACTGACCACCATGGCACATATGCAATTCAAGCTGTTATAAAAGTTCAGTTTTGTATATAAAAGTTCAGCGCATAGTATATGATTTGATGGTGAAGTTTATCCAATAAGTAATTTCATTTCCGGGATCTCATTTCTAAAAGAATTATGGTTACTTTATTAATTCCTTACTGAAATTTTTTCTTGGAGGAATAACGCAATTGCACTCACCGTGAATTATTATTAATCTAAATACTTATAATTTCATCTGGAATTACTATTATAAAACTAAAGGGAAGCCAACACTAGAAAATTTGATAATAGTATAAACTCAGAAGTCCGACCATTTTTAGTGACAGCAAGTGATTTTTAAGTCACAATTAGACGTTGCTATTTCCGCAACCTAAAGTCTGATACGGATTATTACATCTACCAGCACAATTACATGCTAGAAATGGTTAAAAATAAAGATCTTAATGAAGGCACATTCGAAATGAAGGTAAAATATTGTAACTATAATTACTTCTATAGCTATTTAATAGTGGTTGCTAACTATTATTTTGTGCTTGCCAAAACTGTGAACTTTTACGCTTTTTAAGGAATTATACTTTTTCATTTATTAGCTTAGCTATCAATAAAATAAAAAAACATTGATACCTGGAACGAACACAATCATTGCAGTAGCCACAAATATTTTACTTCTGTTAAAAAATACTGCTATTTTTCTATTACTCAGAAGAAAACTGAAAAGTCTTGAAAACTGGGAATTTTTTAAAGATTTAACTTTTTAAAACGTGAAAAAATGTATGCCTTTTCTTGT
Organism: Parasteatoda tepidariorum; assembly: GCF_982258835.1. Lineage (NCBI taxonomy): Eukaryota > Metazoa > Arthropoda > Arachnida > Araneae > Theridiidae > Parasteatoda > Parasteatoda tepidariorum. The sequence continues at coordinate 26,414,472 of NC_141759.1, read as the reverse complement.
TTTAAAATTCGATCTATGAATATACTGATCACCATGACACATATGCAATTCAAACGGATATAAAAGTTCAGATCATCACGAGGTCATACTTTTAGTGTCAGAAAAATTAAAATAAATAATCTGCAAACTATAATCATGTTAGCCAACTTATATGCTTTTGAAAGAGGTTAAGTAATCTCATTTCTAAAAGAATTATGCTGGTAATTGCACTCACCATAAATTATTAATAATCTAAATACATATAATTTGATCTGGAATTAATATTTTAAAACTAAAGGCAGACCAACACTAGAAAATTTCATAATAGTCTGAACTTTGAAGTCCAACCATTTTCCCCAACAAGAGCTACTGCCACAACCTAAAGGCTTAAATGGGTTATTACATCTACCAGCACAATTACATGCTAGCGATGATTGAAAAAGGTGATTTCCGAGAAGATATTTACGAAGAGTAGATAAAACTTTCTAATTATATTTACTTCTACAGCAATTTAATAGTGGTAGCTAAGTATTATTTATTATTTTTTTTCTTCGGTCATAAGAAGTTTAAAATAATTTATTTCCGTTCTAGTTACTTGCTTAAATTTTTTTCCTGCTTGCCAAAACTGTGAACTTTAACGCTTTTTAAGGAATTATACTTTTTGATTTATTAGCTATCAATAAAAAAAAATATTGATACCTGAAACGATCACAATCATTGCCCATAGTCACAAATATTTTGCTTCTGTTAAAAATGCTGTTATTTTTCTATTACTCTCCCATTACTCAGAAGAAAACTGAAAAGTCTTAAAAACAGGTAATTTTTTTAAAACATGAAAAAAATGTGTGTTTTACTTGTTTTAAAATTTGATCTATGATTATACTGACCACCATGACACATATGCAGTTCAAGCGGATATGAAAGTTCAGTTTTGTATATAAAAGTTCAGCGCATTGTATATGATTCGATGGTGAAGTTTATCCAATAAGTAATTTCATTTCCGGGATCTCATTTCTACAAGAATTAAGGTTACTTTATTATTTCATTGATGAAATTTTTTCTTGGAGGAACAACACAATTGCACTCACCGTTAATTATTATTAATCTAAATACTTATAATTTGATCTGGAATTACTATTATAAAACTATAAAAAGAGGCCAACAATAGAAAATTTCATAATAGTATAAACTTTGAAGTCCGACAATTTTTCCCAAAAAGTGATTTTTACGTCACAATTAGATGTTGCTATTTCCACAACCAAAAGTCTAAAATGGGTTTTTAGCGCATAGTATATGACTTGATGGAGAGGTTTATCCATTAAACCTTCCGTTAGTCGCGCGCACCTCACAGGTGCATCCCTACTGCACTTCCACCTCCTTTGCCGTCAATAGATTTTTCCGGGGGTCGAGCCTAATGTTATGTTCCTAACTTTGGATTACTCAAATGTCCGTGTAAAACCGACCTTAGAACATGTCGATGGAGAGTTGGAACCGCTCAAATCACCCCTCTGGTGCAGCGCGACCATTGACGCAAGTATTATGGATATAATATGTTTATGAATTAAATATATATATTTTATCTCATTTTCTGTCCTACTCAACGTGGCAGGTATAAATGGTCAAGATATATACACATAAAATGGTTACGGAGTAAAAAACCGCAGAACCTTCTAGCGTCAATTGGTTGAACATCTTGTGATGGAGGAAGAGATCCGACGCGGGAGCAAGAAAAATTTATCTTCGGTACTTCGCTAAATAAGTTTTTTGATATTTATCTCTCTAAAGAGTCTTAAATTGGTAACAATTAACTATTTAAACTAGACTAAATTTCATTTGGCTTTCAAAAAATCTGAAACACCTAATAGGTGCAACGCGATTAACCATGTCGGAAACAAGTGCGCGACTAACGGAAGGTTAAGTAATTTCATTTTCGGGATCTCATTTCTACAAGAATTATACTGGTAATTGCAGTCATCATAAATTATTAATAATCTAAATACACATAATTTGATCTGGAATTAATATTTTAAAATTAAAGGCATACCAACACTAGAAAATTTCCTAATAGTCTAACCTTAGAAATCCGACTATTTTCCCCAGCAAGTGATTTTTACGTCACAATTAAATGTTGCTATTTCCGCAACCTAAAGTCTGATATGGGTTATTACATCTACCAGCACAATTACATGCTAGAAATGGTTAAAAATAAAGATTTGAATGAAAGCACTTTTGAAATGACTTACTTTACTTACTTTACTTTATTTATAAAAAATTGGGCACCTGGGCCGCGCAGCGCCCCCTGTCCCATACATCTAGAAATTTACATAAGTTTAAAGTGATAACATTTTGAGTTTAGCAGTCGATGTGGTTGCCAATACAAAATTACAAGCATTTTGCTTGGGTAAATAAACATTTGAATAACGAAACTAAATTTACACATATAAATATAAGCATATAAATATAAACATAATTTGAAAAACTTTTGAAATGAAGGTAAAATATTGTAACTATAATTACTTCTATAGTGATTTAATAGTGGTAGCTAACTATTATTATTTTTTTTTTGTCATAAAAAGTTTGAAATAATCCCTCTCCGTTCTAGTTACTTGCTTACATTTTTTTTGTGCTTGCCAAAACTGTGAACTTTTACGCTTTTTAAGGAATGATACCTTTTGATTTATTAGCTATCAATAAAAATTAAAAAAAACTTTGATACTGAAACGATCACAATCATTGCAGTAGTAACAAATATTTTACTTCTGTTAAAAATACTGCTATTTTTCTATTACTCAGAAGAAAACTGAAAAGTCTTGAAAACTGGGAATTTTTTAAAGATTTAACTTTTTAAAACGTGAAAAAATGTATGCCTTTTCTTGTTTTAAAATTCGATCTATGAATATACTGATCACCATGACACATATGCAATTCAAATGGATATAAAAGTTCAGATCATCACGAGGTCATTTTTTTAGTGTCAGAAAAATTGAAATAAATAATCTGCAAACTATAATCATGCCTACCAACTTTTATGCTTTTGAAAGAGGTGTTTTTTTTAGTGGAAGGGCAAAGCCAATTAAATTGAAATTGTATTTTGGTGTTTCGTAAAGATATTGCGAACAATTAATACAGGAGAGTCAACTGCTGTGCTTTCTGTAAAAGTTGTAATAAATTCATAGAGAATTAAGTAGTGAAACTTAGAATAAGGTTAATTACGATCACTCTTTAAAATTGTCACCACGGGATTATTGCAAAAAAGTTGCATTTTATAAGATACTTTGAAATTTTGATTTGTAGTAGTGAAAAAATTACCTACAATGGAAATTACTGAACTGAAAACAACTTAAATATCGTTTCCAAAAGGGATGCCAACTGCTCCGGATTCGACATAATAGTTTAAAAAATCTGTAGAGAACTACGAAGTGAAATTTGCATTTTTTTTTTTTTTTGGTTAATTTCGGTAACTTTTTAAAAGAATCAACACGGTTTAACTGTAATAAAGTGGCTTATCACATAAGCTATATTTATTTAAAAGCAGTAAATGCTTAAAATCTTTAATGTAATCGTATTTTGCGAGGTACCTGCCTTGCGGTACTTGTCTCTTCATCGAAAAATATTTGCCTACAGGCATATTCATCTGCTGTCCGGAGCAAGTTGTCATCTCTACACCAGTAGAAAATCTTATTTTGCAAAGCGGATTAGGTCATCACCTCCTACATCAAGAAGCCTCCACACGGTCTTTTATAAGTAGTCCGCGCAGACTGTTTAAAAAGTGAACCAGTTGTTCGCATGAACCCAAAACCCTTTATTAAAGTAAATGAGAGAAATTTATCATATATATTTGAGAATTGAATCTGTAGTGGTTGACAAGTGAATAAGACAAACCAGTAATATTCATAAATAAAGTAAATTTTTAGTCATATATTTACTTCTACTTCAGAGATGCCAACTGCTCCGGACACGCTAAAATATGTACTTATAAAAACGGTAAGTAAATACAAAGTAAATTTTGCAAATATTTGACTATTTCTACTTGCTTTTTAATGGGTACAACATAACATAAGTACTATAAAATGGTGAATTATATAAGCCTGCGAATTATTTAGAAATAGTGGTGGATAACAATCTACTAAATTGAATTTATTAATCCAAGAGTCACAATTGATAAACTACCACTTTAAATTATATATTTGCTGTCCGGAGCAAGTTAGCATCTCTGCCACTTTCTTATTTTAATTATATTTTGTATTAAATGACTCGTTCAGGAAGTGGATATCCTTCACAGTGGTCTGATCGGACTACCTATGAAAAACCGTGTGGAGGTTTTCAGTTATAAGAGGCGTTGGTTAGGTTAGAGTTAGCATACCCTCCAACTTATGAGGATTTTGAAAATAATTCTTTCTAGTGGTAGCGAACCAAAGTAGAAATTTTTAAAGCAAATGGATCTCTCATAAAACTTTTATCAGAACTTAAGAATCTAGCCATATGGCCTGCACTTTTATAAGTAATAGTGGACAAGTTACGCTAAAATTAATTTTTTTTTAAATATTAAGACATTAATTTTGCTACCGTCTGAAAAGAAGATTTCTGAAACTACGGAAATTCCGTAGCAGTTGGAGGGTATGGGTTAGCATTTGTATTAATGACACTATCAGGTTGCAAGCAAAAGCCTATTGTATATGCGTTTAAATTATTCAAATGTATAATGGTAGTTAAAATCATTGTAAACTGTATTTATTTAATGAAGAATAATAGATGTGATTCAATAGATTTTCTACATTATTAATTATAAAAATAAAATCTTCACGGAAAATCGGAAGAGTCGGCAAACATGTATAATTTATCCTAAAAGGATTGATAATTTTTGTATGTAATGTACAGTGCCAACGACTCCTATAACTGAAAGCCTCCACACGGTATTTTATAAGTAGTCCGATCAGACAACGGCTCCTATAACTGAAAGCCTCCACACGGTTTCTTATAAGTAGTCCGATCAGACCACTGTGAAGGATATCCACTTTCAGATCGAGTAACTTAATACAAAATCTAGTTAAAATAAGAAAGTGGTAGCAAACATATGACTAAAAATTTGTTTTATTTATGAATATTATTGGTTTACCTTATTCACTTGTCAACCACTACAGATTCAATTCTCAAATATATATGATGAATTTCTCTCAATTACTTTTGTAAAAGGTTTTGGGTTCGTGCGCACAACTGGTTCAATTTTTAAATAGTCTGCGAGGACTACTTATAAAAGATCGTGTGGAGGCTTTTTGATGTAGGAGGTGATGACAGTGCACAGAAAAAAAAAGGGGGGGGGCAACGGGACACCCTAAAATAATTTCGGATCATCGGATTTTCACGTGCTAGGACTCAATCTTCATGCCTTGATGGGCTGACCTCAAATATGCTTATTAATTAAAGCTGATGGTATTTTTAGTTTCGAAATCATGCACAAAAACGTACTTTTTATGAACAAACATACCTTTATTTTTTCTGAAGGATAGGTTCTTCGTAATTTCAAAATAACCACAATCTGGGATATATTGTCCAAATAGTTGAGTCAGGAGTTCGGCCCAAAGTGTTGGTCCATTTAATGTTAATTTAGCTTTTTACATATTTCGCCAACGTTTAAAGCGAATCAAACATTTTTGTAAGCAATCATAAAATTCGTTTATTCATGGTCAATTACATGCAAAAAATAATTTTTAGTAATTATTTATCATTATTTTATTTATTGATCATCGAATAGTTTTTGAAGGTTTTCAAGTTTTCACATTACTTTAAAGAGTAAAATTTTACAAGGCAAAATACTAAGTTTGAACGAAATTGGTCGAATGGTTCCTGAGAAATCGGTTTTTTTTTTTCAAAAATTTAATGTTGCATTATATTTAAGGTCACCGATTTAAATCATTAAGATTGAGTCTTAGCACGTGAAAATCCAATCACTAAATCAAATATTATTCAAGCTGTTCCATTTTTTATTTATCTTTTTTATTATTTTTATTTATTTATTTAATTTGTTCACAGACAGTTTCTGTTGTTTGTAGAATTTTAAGAAACATTCTTTCTTGTGTTCAAGAAATTGAAATTACTTTGATAACTGCGAGCAGAAAATTTCTTTACCCAGAGTGTGGCAGTCTGGGGCTCTGAAGCAATATCTGATATTCTTGAGATTTGAGAGCAGCGTGTACTTATATTAAATGCAAGCAAGCGATTTGTTCAGAAGGAATAAAACAGTCCTTAATTTTACTATTTTTTGTTTTCTTAACATTTTAAATTCTTAACATTTCAACTCTTAACATTCAAATTCTTAACATTTCAAATGTAAAAATAGACACTTTGACATGCATATGGGACTTGTTCTTTTAATTTCCCAATCTTTGCCATTTATTTCTTGTAAAGGTAATTTAAAATATTTTCGGAATTGAAATTGCTTTAAGAATAGTAATTGATATGAGAAAAAAAACTCATTTAGCTTATAAAAATGCCATTTTTTTGGTGGTAAATGTTTTTAACATGACCAACTAGGAACTTATTGACTTTTATTTTTCTTTATTTATAAAATAAATTTTATAAATGCTGCAAACTTCAAAAGGAATTATGTATTTTATAACTTTTATACGTTTTTTTTAAACTAAGAAATGGTTAGCAATTTTATTCAAACGCACTTCAAGAAAGCTGAAGTTATTAACAAATGGAAATCTAAATTAAAAGTGGTGGTAAGTATACTTCCCACGGCCTTCGAAAGGGTTAAACAATAAACGGATTTTTATTTTGGGGTATTCCAATATCACAGGTAGAAAAAAAGATTTAAATCAAGTAAATTTCTTTGTGCTTCTGGTTGAGATTACTAAGTTGACGAATTTTTACTTCCAAGTTAAAATTTTAAAAATATAGGAAGGACTTCACGTATTAGTTATTTTCAATAAAATATAAGTGACTTAGAAGTATTTTTATGAAATTCGCAAACTAGTTTCAACTAATGAAGAAGAAAAAAATACCTGTAATGGTCTTTAACTAAATTGGCAGCTCTTTCATCGTTGAATTTTCTTGCTCTTAAAAAACGAACTAGAAACTCTTCATCTGTTCTTGTATTTAGATCCTTTTCTTCTGTTAAAAAAACAAATAAATAAAAACAGAAAACTTTATATGTTTCTTACATTTGCTTTATTGTTTCTACATACATACAGGAATTTGACAAAAATATGGAAAATCAATCCATGAAAAAAATTTTTTAGTTAACAGCAAATGTTTCGGAAGATTTTGCATGGAAAAATTGTTGGCAAAATTCTAAAGATCATGCTTGAAGCTTTGAGAAGTGGTGTCATTTTTACCCCTGTAAAATTTGCATTGATCACAATGAGCCTGGACTTGCATTGACTAAAATCGGGTTTCGTTGTTTGTTTACAATTGTATACTCATTCAGCTTTACGATGAATGTTATATTTTTTGCATATTGTATTAATGTTATATCTTTACCGATGATATTCCCGCTATACGGTTCACAGACGTACACAATTTTTTATTTCAATATAAGTACAGATTAGTATAGACAAATACTAGTGAGCATTTTTTTCTGTAGAGTAGCGTGCAATTTTTATACGGATTTCGCGTTTTCGCGTCGCTGATTTCAATTCTGATATCGGTTTCTCTCGGAAAGCTACAGTTTTTGTGCAATTAAGTAATATATTTGTAACCAGGATTTTTTTGAAATTCATTCACGTGAATTTTAAGTGGGCCCCACTTCCTTGAAACGTAGGGAGTGGTAAAAAGTGGGTGATAATACCTTTCAGTTTATGATGATTAAGGTGATACTTTTCTGGTGCTAAGCGTTATTTTCAAAGTCGACAAGTGTTTATGTATGTAAATTTATAAATTCTTTATTAACTTGCAAATTCTGACATAAAATAAAACTATCATTTTGAAAAAAATCAACAGCTTTGCGAGCAAAACTAATTTCCCGACATCGTCCCACATCGAGATTAGGTAGGATCAAGTATTCGTTTAAATGTAACAATAAATTTGATCCCATAGAATATAGTGTATCAATAGACATAAAAATCTGGTAAAAATGGTGACTGCTCAGAGTACTCTTTTTGGATAGGTAGACCACTTAGACCGATTCAGTTTCTCTCACAAGAAGTTCCAGTTTATTGGGTTGTCATGAGCATAAAATAAATAAAAATTATAATATAAAATTGAATGCGAAATAGCACTGAAATGATAACGACTCCGCTTCCTGCGAAGGGTTTTATTAATTTGTTGTGAATAAAAAAATAAAAATTGCGGAAAAAAGGATAATTTACCTAATGCAATCTACCTAATGCAATCTTTTGCAGTCTTTAATCAACATTACAAAAACAAAAAAAAAGATGCAGCTAAGTTGAATTTCATTTGAAATTTGGAATTGTTTTAAATTTAGTGGTGAAAAAATAACTTAGAATCGATTTTACTTGACAAAAAATAATTGAAAACTTTGCTAGTGCTAAAAATATTATTTTCTAACAAAGTTCAGCATTACATCTCTGAATTGTAAAACATTGTTATTAATTAAAGTTTAGCACTTATACTAAAGAATCTCCTTCGTAAAAAACAATACACTAACTTTTATAGTAACTGAAAAATTCATGGGAATCTAAAGAAAAACAAAAGATTAGATGAAGTTGCAATGGTAACCAAGTGATAAATTTTAACTTTTATTCATTTAAAATCTGAAACTCCACTGAGAACGACCACTAAGAACTAAGAATGACCAATCTCCATTAACGAGTATTTTACTGTGGATCAGAGACTGGTCGCTAATGAGAGGTTTTACTGCATCTGTACGTAATGACGAGCAAAATCTCTCAAAAGTTACTACTAAACCGAAAATAAGACATTGAACCATTAGTTTCGCTACCACTAGAAAAAAAAGGTTTTCTCAAAGGGGAGCAATTTCTATATAATAGATTAAAGTTTTAAAAAATGTAAATTGATTGATCAAAAAGCTCTCTTACTTGATAAATATTTTCTCACTCTATCAACATGTTTCCTCCTCTCTTCTGGTCTTTCATTTAGTTCTTGTTTAGCCTTGCGGAGATCTTCTTTGGTTATGGTGGTGTCTAGGAGGGGCCTATAAACAGCGCCATCAACTTTTATCGTCCGAGCACTGTCCATTCTAAAATTAAAAAGAAAGTGAGTTTTTGTGTGATTTTTCAAAGTAAAAACATGTGTCTTACAAAAATCGACCTGCTACAAAGGATTCATTCAATACTTCATGTTCATGGCATGTCCCACGTTGGAAACAAAAAGTAACAAGCGACAACCAAACTATTAAATCCATTAAGGATTCCTTCAATACTTCATTTTCATGGCATGTTCCAGGTTGGAAACAAAAAGTAACACGCGATAACCAAACTCTTAAGTGCATTATGGATTCATTCAATACTTCATTTTCATGACATGTCCCACGTTTTAAACAAAAAGTAACACGCGATAACCAAACTATTAAGTGCATTAAGGATTCATTCAATACTTCATTTTCATGGCATGTCCCAGGTTGGCAACGAAAAGTAACAAGCGACAACCAAACTATTAAGTGCGTTAAGGATTCATTCAATACTTCATTTCCATGGCATGTTCCAGGTTGGCAACAAAAAGTAATACAAATTGACAAACTATTAAGTGCATTAAGGATTCATTCAATACTTCATTTCCATGGCATGTTCCAGGTTGGCAACAAAAAGTAATACAAATTGACAAACTATTAAGTGCATCAAGGATTCATTCAATACTTCATTTTCATGGCATGTTCCAGGTTGGCAACAAAAAGTAATACAAATTGACAAACTATTAAGTGCATTAAGGATTCATTCCATACTTCATTTCCATGGCATGTCCCAGGTTGGCAACAAAAAGTAACAGACAACCAAACTATTGTGTTAGCAATTTATTTGCAAATTGCAGTAACAATTATTCACCACTGACTATTCCAAACGAAAATGTTGCGAAAATCCCAACAGCAGATTTAGATAACATATTTTTAAATTAAAGCGAGATTAAGCCAAAATGTATCATATTAGTAGGACTGACAACTTTCTATGCTTTTAGGGAACATTTCTTCTAGTGGCAGTTTTAATATGTGATTCTATGTTTAGCAATCGTTAAAGTTAATTTTCACACCACTATACGTAAACGATCCAAAGTTCATATAAATGCCACCACTTTGTTCTAGATCACTTTAGGAGAAACTCTTGAAATGTTGGTGAAATTGCCAAAATTCTGAAAGTATTAATTGCTCACCACTCCATAAAAAATTTAGCAAAAAGCGTACTAGTAGGCAGTTTTTGCATTAGTCATACGCACATATTTTTGCTAACACTTTTTAATTTTTTCCATTGATTAACGCTTCACTGCTTCCGCTTAACGTGTCAACTCGTTGAAGAATTTATAAGCAGAGTTTATGTCTATAAGAAATATTTAGAAGAAAAAGGGTAATATTAACACGTTCAGGCCAGGGTGACGTTAGATTGTATCATCTTGGCAGCGCGCACCGGAGTAAAAACTGGTAACAATATATATATATATATATATATATATATATATATATATATATACATATATATATATATATATATATATATATATATATATATATATATATATATATATATATATATATATATATATATATATATATATATATATATATATATATATATATATATATATATATATAATAAAATTAGTTATTTTAAATATATATATGCATGTATTCAAAATAACTAATTTTATTTATTTTTTATTTTTAACGTTTTTTTATGTACTGTTTTTTTTCCTGCATAATTCTATAAATCATGACCAAATCGTAATAATAGTATTTCAAACTATCAAGCTAGATAGCTTGAAAATTTCAAAAAAAAAAAAAAAATTATAACTGTAACATCTATTTTTGATAGTTATATTATTTATGATTACACACTCTGAATTATATAAAGTTCAAGTCATTAGAAATAGAGACGCACATGAAAAATTTTAACCTAGAAAAATATAATTTAATATAATTTTATAATTTTTATAATAATAATATAATAATAAAAATTAATAAATAAATATGGTTTTTGTAATTTTCTTACAAAATTTAATTATTTTGTTTGAATGATTTTAAATATCATCGCTTGTAAAAATTGTGTTTCATTAGCGCTGATAGGTATAACCTTAATAGATTTAAGTGAGAATGCTACAGAAACAGATCAAAATAAATATTTTTTTCCTTTTTTAATTAAAGGAAATATATGTTTATTGGGAAATTGTTTTCAAAATTTCGGTAACTTTTCTTCAGAATTTTTTTTTTTTTTTTTTAAATTTTTAGTTTGATCATGAATTTTCAATAATTTTTTAGAGTTCAAGCCTAGGCCTACATGAGTAAAGAGTATGATCATAATTAGTATTTTTATTATTTTAGGTCAGTATTTACTATCTCAATAATCTTTGGAAAAAAAATACTAAAAAACGAAATAATAAATGCCAAAGTGAAAATAAACGTGCAAAACTTTACGAGAAGATTGACTATTAGAACAAGTTTAATGCTTTGAACAAACAGTTTTAGTGCTGCCATCTACTGAAATCAGGAGGCTTTTAAATAAAATATTTATTCATCATAGGAAAGAGTAATACTTAGCACTATGTACAGTAAAGCAAAAAACAGCGTGAATAAAGCAGAAAGAAAGTGTACACTTTGACGCACTTTAGTTATAGTTAAAGCTATACAATTGACCTACAGTTACAGTTAAAGCTATACATATAATAACAGGTGATCTCCGAAGCTGGGATTCAACCAGTTCTATTATGTAACAAGCTTTACTTTATGCATTTCCGAGGAAGGGAAAATATTTTCGCACGCTTCAGAATTGGTTTTTATTTATGTTAAGAGCAAGACTTTTTTATGAGTATTGTGTTAACATTTTGGTCTTACTCTCGCTTAACAGTTAACTCAGCTGTGTCTCAAAAAGAAAAAAAATTAGCTAGTTTTCCATTTGCAGGGATACCACAGAGACGACTAAAAATGTAAGAAACGGTAGACACTCAATTCTATCCATATTTAATTAATCAATCGTAACTGCCACTATGACTTAGATTATAAATTATTCATATTTAACCCTAAATGTACCAACACTTCATGTATACCTATTTCTACCATAATCGGTCAAATGACCGGACTTAATGTTTCTTGATTGAATGTATGAAATATGGATGCTAGGAAGAAAATAACCAAAAAAAACTTTATTATAATTAAACAAAATTTCATATTGCTAATTTTTATGTATTACAAACACAAAGAATAAGAATTTTTAATTCACTGCTCACAGCATTTTGTACGTATACAAGGGTTTCCATTGTACATTTTCCGCAAACATATTTCTTCTAATTATTATTATTTCAATAATTATTATAATTATTATAATAATATATAATAATTATAATTATTCTTATAATTATAATAATATATAATAATTATAATAATTCTTATAATTATATTAATATATAATAATTATAATTATTCTTATAATTATAATTATTCTTATAATTATAATAATGTATAATAATTATAATAATTCTTATAATTATAATAATATATAATAATTATAATTATAAAATAACTATTCATAATAATTACTATTAAATTTCAACAATCATAATCACAACTTTATATTTCAACAATCATATATAATTATTATAATTCTTATAATTATTATAGTAATTCTTATTATAATTATTATAATAATATATAATAATTATAATTATTCTTATAATTATAATAATATATAATAATTATAATTATTCTTATAATTATAATAATATATAATAATTATAATAATTCTTATAATTATAATAATATATAATAATTATAATTATTCTTATAATTTTAATAATGTATAACAATTATAATAATTCTTATAATTATAATCTATTATATATAATTCTCTTACGTGGCTCCCAAATTTTGGCTGTATTTCCTTTCCACCGGTGGCAACGTTTGTTTTGCTTTGTTTACGTTTTGAAAACACCAAAGCATTCTGCCTTTTAATGATGTGTTTCTGATCTAATATATATAATTCTCTTACGTGGCTCCCAAATTTTGGCTGAAGTACTTTGTACAACTAAATAAGTTTCTTTTCACAACACTTAAATATTTACTTTATTTTCTTCATATATCAGTCGGCAAAGAATTCTGTTAGGTTAAAAAACATTTCGCTAAAAAAATAACGAATTCTAAAAAATAAAAATGCTGTTGCCAGCCATAGAATTTTTTGAAAGTTAACTTAGCAACATAAATCAAAATGACATAGAAGCGCAACTAGATCAAAATTATGATACCTGAGCGCTTGACGTAACAAATCCTTCAATTCTATAAGTGTTGTATCGCCAAATTCCCAAATTAACAATTGTGTTTTTAAAGAAATTCTATAAAAATTTAAAAGAAAAAACCTACTTCCACAACTGATTCTTGAAGAACTTGGCTCATTGATTAAAAATATTGTTTTAATTTTACAGTACTAACTTTACTTCTACTTTCATTATTGCTATGACCCTCTTTCATTACATTTTACAACTTCATGCTAAATTTGAGGACTTCAAATACTGTCATTTAGAAATGTGTGCATAAAAAACTAATATTTAGAGGTTAAGAGTATGCCTCAGAAAAATTTGAATTGTTGATATTGAATTTAACAATGGAAACAATCGTTTTTGTGAAAAATTGAATTGTATTGTTGACATCAAAACTAAAAATATTGTGTTTCAACTTAACAATACTACCTTACTAATACTACTTTAGAATTGCCTGGGAGAAATTTGAATTATTAGAAATGACTTAAACAAAAAGCTTTATTTTAACTGACAAATACTGTATTATAATTTTAACTTTTTCTATGACTATACTCATTTTCTGACTCTTTTCTTTGTTTTTTATAAATTTTATATTTTTGTGATAAAATAAAAAAACTCATTGTTGTTTTGCTTCTGAACACTGATGAAAGCACAAAATGATGGGCTTCATCAATAATCAAAAATATCTACATTTATTTTACAAATTCCATATTATTAGGGTGGCGCCCTGCAGACAATTAAAAATACAAAATTATCTTCATCAAAGCAGCATCGGCTTTGCATTGGAACGCCGGATTTACATCCGGCGTTCAGTGGCAGACTACTATTTCATATTGTTTTACAACACATGGCTTTAGCCCTCTGGTGGGAAAGACTTTGAAACAAAACTTACAACAGTTACTTTTCTCAACAACTGAAATTAAGAAATTAGTGTGATTAAGAAAAATATGTGAACTGTTTGCAATTTCAAATTAATATTGAAATGTACAGGTTTAGAATTTTCTACAGTGAAAAGTTTTCGGAACTTCAGTATTCAAAAAAGTATACAAAAGCTAGACGTTAAGAACGTATCCAATGAGCGAGCAAAGCGAGCATTGGATTGCGAAGCAATCCGAAATGAACTGCGAAAGCAGTTCCGGGGGTTGGTGAGCGTTAGCGAGCAGGGGGCGAAGCCTCCTAGTAATATATAATAATTATAATTATTCTTATAATTAATATTATTTCTTCTAAGAACTTGTGCTGTCTTGATCGTTTCGACATTTTTCTGGGTAAAAACTAACAGTTAGTTAGAAATAAAGTAAAGCTATCAAAATAAAATGTGAGCTACTTACCAAAACATTTAGTTTTTGTCACTTTTTCTTACACAAAAATGTCAATCTAAAATTTTTGGAACTTTCTTGATATTTGAATTCACAAATATTCTGATTGAACTAACTACGCAACAGTCTTTGCAGAAGTGTACGACTAATCAAATGCAATAAATTGAACACGCATAACATCGTAATTTTTGATCCGATAACCTTATAAAGCAATAAATTGTTCTCCCGGGCAAACGACCGGTTCTGGTAGAAATAGGTATACTATAAGTATTATTCGAAACAAACAAAATACAAAAACAATAGTAATAATAATTGAATATTAACTGTATATAATTGTTAGAAAAAGTTATGAAGTCAAAAGTGCAAAAACGATGAGATGATAAGCGCATTTCTGATGAAAAAGTTCTTTAACGGTCATTTAACCGGTTATGGTGCGTTTAGTGTTAAAACAAAAACATTGTTTTTATTTGCCTTCAATAATGGATTGAAAGAAATTTGGTAGAAAAAAGTTACTAGTTTTAATCTCTTGCAAGGGATTTTCGCTTTTTGCTAGTTAGCACTGTTTACACTTTTAGCCCCCGTGGCATGCCTCCATTTGGCAGGGAGTAAAAGAGAGTATGCTTGGTAAAAAAAATTTGTTGTTTGATAGCATAACACCCTGAAATTTCTAAAAAATGTTCAAACAAAATCATAAAATAACCAGTAAAAACATTGTTTTTATTTGCCTTCAATAATGGATTGAAAGAAATTTGGTAGAAAAAAGTTACTAGTTTTAATCTCTTGCAAGGGATTTTCGCTTTTTGCTAGTTAGCACTGTTTACACTTTTAGCCCCCGTGGCATGCCTCCATTTGGCAGGGAGTAAAAGAGAGTATGCTTGGTAAAAAAAATTTGTTGTTTGATAGCATAACACCCTGAAATTTCTAAAAAATGTTCAAACAAAATCATAAAATAACCAGTATCAACAATCAGTAAAAAAGTGTTCAAATGTAATAAGTAATTTTAGACAGAGAGAGAATTAAATTATAAATGAAATATTTCTAATATTTAAAAAACTAGTGTA
Source organism: Parasteatoda tepidariorum (assembly GCF_982258835.1). NCBI lineage: Eukaryota > Metazoa > Arthropoda > Arachnida > Araneae > Theridiidae > Parasteatoda > Parasteatoda tepidariorum. Next base: position 26,398,742 of record NC_141759.1, on the reverse strand, counting down.
AAAAAAATTGTGGGTATGGTATCTTACTTACACGAAAATATTTTTTCAGCAAGAAAAATTGATGTGAGCCGTGACAAAAAAAAAAAAAAAAAAAAAAAAATTACCACCCAGTATAACTTTTGATCTAATGATTGGATCTTCGCGGATTGAAAAATTCTTGCACACAGTTATAAATTTCATTTGTCCAGAGATATTTTTACGCAAAAAATGATTTTATTAAATGCTTATTTTTTTATTATTTCATTTAATAATGGTTGAACAATATTTTAATTGTGAGGTATAAAATTTTTTTAGAACTTTACAAAGTATGTAATTTTGCATTGCAAAGTGCATAATTTGAATCCCAGAGAAATCGAATTTTAACTTTCTAACTCTTTTGAAATTCAATTAGGAATTATTCAACCGATTTTGCTCAAATTTCGTACATAGCCATGTAAAATTATATTCTTAAAAATGATGCAAAAAATTAAAAAAAATTTCGACAATCATTATTAAAAAAAGTTTAAAAAATATCACATATTTATTAAAAATTATTTTGTGCGTAGAATTATGTTTAGACAAACGAATTATATAACTGTTTTCAAAACAGCGTTCGCTTAAAAAGTTCTCGTGATAAAGCGAAATACGCAAAAAGTAAAATTAACAATAAAGGTTCCAAAGTTTAGAGGGCTTTCCTGACTAAACTATGGGAACCAGATTTCCCAGATTGCCGCTTTGAATACATTGCAGACGTGCCAACTTGCTCCGGACAGCAAATATATATTTTAAAGTGGTAGTTTATCAATTGTGATTCTTAGTTTAATAAATTCAATTTAGTAGATTTTTATCCACCACTATTTCTAAATAATTCGTAAGCTTATATAATTCACCACTTTAAAGTACTTGCCATGTTATGCCTTTTAAAAAGCCAGCAAAAATAGACAAATATATGCAATATTTACTTTGTAGTTATTTACCGTTATTTTAATTATATTGGCGTGTCCGGAGCAGTTGGCATCTCCGACATTGGGAGTCAGAAATCTGAATCCAGCGAAGAAAAAGTGTGTTTATTCAGGAAAGTTCGTTTTTGTGTCTGATTTCGCGATTTAAATATTGATTGCACTAAGTAATTAGCATATTTCAGGTCACCCCCTTAAGCCACTAAGTTTGAGTCCTAGAACGTGAAAAATCCGATTATTAGATCAAAAGGTCTGAGTATTCCCCTTTTTTCCTTCTCGCGCTGTGTACATTCTTCTATCTACACACAATTATTTTATTTTTAATCTTAATTTGCGAAACTAAGTATTAAAATAATATAGATGACTTTGATTACGTCAAGTAACACTAGCTATTGAAAAGCGAGTGGTTAATAAGTTTTGTAAATTGACACAGATTTATTCATCCATAGAGATAAAACAAAAATGTAAAGAGAGATTGGAGTTAATTGAACTGAGATTTAAAAGAGCTTGACTACAGCAGCATTGCTGACAACATATGCAATGATTGAGAAACATTTCGCTAAGTGGTAGTGAATTTTATGATTACATTAATAATAGGACGAATTATCATCATTATTTTTTTCAAAAATTATCAATTTATTATTTTATTAATTTTAATATCTTTATTAATATTTTTTTTCTCAAAAACAGTCTGATGATAAGATACATCTTCTACTATTTAGTCTGTTTTATGGTCGCAAACTGATAATAATTTCGTCTCGCGCTGACACGGGATAGGCAGTGAAATTGTTACAAATACTTTCCAATCTTGCTATATATATATTTAAATAAGAGCTTATAGTATGCTCGATATGGATGATAACTCGGTATTTGGTGATAACTCGCTACCAACCGATTCATCTGTACTGTGTAATGTGTGTCGTTAGATGAAATTTATAGGGGGGGGGGGGTCCATACCATATTTGGACTGTTTTTTTTCCCAAGTTACTTGAGGAAAAAATTAATCTTGCCCCTTTTTTAAAAAAATTGTTACGGTAAAATAGACTTTATTTTTTTATTTTATCACGCTCCCTATTTTGTTAAAGAAATTATGAATTTAAAGACTATCTTCTTTATGGTATTTGTCACACTTGAGCAACATAATGGGCTGCGTTCGACCCCGTTGTTTTCATGTCACAGCACCTAATACTTCTGTATAAAATTGAAAGTTCCAAAATATCATATGGGTTAAAGTCGATATTTTGGGCCTATAGAACATCCCATTGATTATATGCAAAATAAACAACTTACTTCTTTAAGTTCTAATATAGATGAAAAATATGATTACATAACAGAAAAAGTTCGACAAAATTTTTTACGGGATAAACTAAGTTGTAAACAAACGAAATTGACCTTTTGCACTAGGGAGATGATTCACAGTTATTACTGTTTGCTGTAAAAATCTTACCAATTTAAATGTATAAATTTTTATTTTATTATTTTTAAAGACATTAATTGCGATATATGTTTTTATTAACTCGGCATCTTATTAACGCCTATGGTAAAACCTGAGGGCAACGAGAACGACAGCAGCATATTGAAATTTAATCTAATGTTTTTTTAAACTATCTTGACAAATCTAAACTTAAAATGTAAATGTAGAGTTCCGCCTTGATAAAACAGTTAAAAATAATCTCACGTGCAAAAGTTTAAAATCTTTCTATAGTACTAAAACTCTTTTCAAGTACATTCAAATAAATAAAATTTTATTTTACTATATTTTCATACCTGTGAGTTTTTTCTGAAACATCTTGATATTAAAGAGAGTAAATGTTTAAAAAAACTACAAATTAGGTCCTACTACTACAATTTAAGCAAACTACTATTTAATAAAGGGAAAGAACTATATGGAAATCATAAGAATCACGATTAAGATGAACGGAATTAAAATCTTTAAATTTATCGTATATTTGAGAATTGAATCTGTAGTGGTTGACAAGTGAATAAAGCAAACCAACAATATTCATAAATAAAACAAATTTTTACCTATATATTCGCTACCACTTTCTTATTTTAACTAGATTTTGTATTAAATGACTCGTTCGGAAAATGGAAATCCTTCACAATAGTCTGATCGGACTACCTATTAAAAGACCGTGTGGAGGCTTTGGTTAATCAGGGCTGGTTCACTCCTTAGAAGAAGAAACTCTCACCATGCCAAATCTTCGATTTTCTCCATTGACGTTACTGTGGCGCGAAGCTTGCACTTTTATTTCAAGAACGGAAAGTTCGGTCTAATTAGCTCTAACTAATATTGGAGCATTCCTTTTTGTGACATATTCCAAGACTTTTGTTGTTTTATAAAATGATTTTCCTCAGTTTATTGCAGTGAATTTACGAAAATTTAAAACTATTAAGGAAATGCGCGATTGCAACTTGCAAAAATTCTTAGAAACACAAAAGGAAAAAATATAATTTTCCACGTGTTCCCTAAAATAAATGAACAACTATGTAAAGAATGGATTCAACGAATTGCAAACGAAATGACACAGTTAATATAAAACAGCAATACGTTTATTCTATTGTTAAGAACTTTCATAAAAATTCACCATCTAAATAGAAACCGCCTCGTTACTTCAAAAAGAAAGGCTGGTGAAAAAATTAAAAATGGATGAAGTCAAAGAAAATTAAGGCGAAAAGTATAAATAAAATATATAGTACATGGTAAAAATTCTCCTAATTTCATAGCATATTTTTTAATGCAGTTATTCTAAATATTTATGATTTTTTTATTATATTCTCTTAAAATTAAATATCTATAAATTATATATCTTAAATTTAAATATCTATAAACAATTGTAAAATTTTAAATATTATGAACCTAAATTATTATTTTGTTTCAGTAATTAGCGTTTAAGGCTGGTGTTTCCTAATGATTAAGTGTGAACAAATTGCTATTAACGGCATATTTTAAAATCAGGATTCTAAATTTAATATCTAAATTTAACCCAACTTATAGCTATGTAAGATTATGTAGATAAAAAGTGTCGATATATGCTTTTCGTAATAATAAAAGTTAAAACAAAACTTCTTAAAATAAAGTATTTATAGTGTCGTTTTCGCCAACTAGTAAAATATTTTTATAAGCTTAAAATGGTATTTTTTTAATATAATGGCCAAGAAAGTTTTTTTTGAACTATGTTTATGAACGGAAATAATGTGTTAATTATGTAAAGTTTGAAATCTAATTACCAGAAAAAGTTTAACTTAATTTTACAGAGAGAAAGATGCTAAGTTATCATAATATCTTTGCTAGAGATCTCCGAGATCTGTGTATACAGTGACGTCATGAGGAGAGAAATCGTAGCTTCAGCTCTAAGAGCGGAATGAACTAGCCCCTTTTTTCTCTTTAGCCACGCTAATTTTACATAACTACAAACTAAGTTTGCTAATATTAGAAGGATTTTGCTATTCTTTTAGATGGTTTATCATGAAATATCTGTTCGTTCGTTGTTGTAGAACTGGGCATCTGAGGCCTAAATGGCCCTTTTCCCATTCATCTTGAAATATCCCATGACGGGAACATACATAGGAAAGATGTGATGTAGGCTCGGAATAGAACCTGAAATGAGGTAAAAATGAAGAATGGAATCATGTAAGGTGTAGCAGGCATGATGATGGGGCACCATATCTACATCTTTTGGGTTGGGAGCATGGAGATGAGTAGAGCGACTATTTTCTCGTCATTCAACAGCTCCTGGAGTTCTTTGAGAATGTTCAGGAATCTAGCTACATTGCTGAGGGCATCTTGAGGTTTTCTCGTGAAGGTGAGCTGGTGTCTTTTCGGCCTAGCACCACAGCCCGTAAAACAGGCCGGGTGATCGCCTTGGCAGTTTATACACCTGGCAGGAAGGGAGAGAGGCTTCATACATTGGTAAGTGAAATGCGCTCCTGCGCATTTCATGCATGCTGGCTCATTTGAACATGATTTTTGAGTGTGTCCAAATTTCTGACATTTGTAACATTGTATGGCGTAACGCCCTCCATGAAATTTCTCTATTTGGACAGGATGAGATGGAAGAAACTTTGTGTTAATAAAGTCCCGATGTTCTGGGGAATCTTGCAGTATCACTAGAAAAAGGGGGAGGGGCTTGTATCCGTCACCACACCTCTTTCTCAGTTGCTCAATTTTGATGGGTTGTCGACCATTTTCGTCAATATCTCTCCGAAGATCATCGGTACGGTGGTCTACATTAAGTCCCCGCACGAGAAACTTAAGTTTTCTCGGGAGGAAAGTGGGTTTGGCCGGTGGAGATGGCTCCGTCGATTCAGGGTTAGAGTGAGTTGTCTCTGAAGTAGTTTCAGGGCAAGTTGTTGAAGGCTCCTGGGTATTGCCGGTGCCATGGGAGAAAGCCCTTATATAGCAAGACGGAAAAGAGAAAAACCTGGTACGTAAAACATTTCATTCCAGCATTTTTTTCGAAAAAAAAAGAAATATCTGTAACTATCAAGATTTCTTTTATAATTCTGGCATATATATTAAACTGCTTCTAGTCCAAGATAAAGTAGATATTGTTGAAAAATTTAAAAAAAGAATAAGTAAATTCCTTCCCAAAACTAGCTATAACTGAAATGGTTTTACTACCAGCCTTTCCTCTTTTCCGTCTCGCTTTCACCCCTGGCCGGTGCTATGGCTTTTCTTCCTTTTCTTTTTCAGTCTTTTGGGAGAAGAAGCAGGGATATCAGGCTCTTTTTCTACGCGCTTGTCTGCCGTGAGCTCGATTTGAGTATTTTCCAGTTGTGGCTCACAGGAAGGAACTGTTACTGCAGACTCCGTAAGCGTTACTGCTTTTACTGTCTTTACAGTTTCTATGGACATGGTCGTTTCCACGGGTTCCACAGGACAAAGTTCTTTGCTCTTCTTCCTTAAGGCGATAAGTTTATATTCCTCCATATATGGTGGTTTGCAATTTTCCTGCTGCCATATGAGTTTCTTTTCTGATTGTTCAATCATAATATCAATTATATCATTTTCAGAAAATGGATCAAAGAAATTGCCGAAAAACTCACCGCGTTCCTTTTCTGTCTTAAGTAGGTTGAATTTCTCGATCAGGTCGAGAGAACGCTGCACGGGTCTTTCATGAAATATCTGACAAAAGTGGTGAATTATATAAACCTACGAATTTTCTAAAAATAGAGATGGATAAAAATCTACTAAATTGAATTTATTGAACCAAGAATCACAATAATTAAGTAAAATGTAATTTCAGTGTCAGCCACCGCAAGTTGACGTGGCCTGAATGTAATTTCAGTGTCAGCCACCGACAGTTGACGCGGCGCTTAACGTGTTAAAGTCGATATTTTGGGCCTATAGAACATCCCATTGATTATATGCAAAATAAACAACTTACTTCTTCAAGTTCTAATATAGATGAAAGATATGATTACACAACAAAAAATGTTCGACAAAATTTTTTACGGGATAAACTAAGTTGCAAACAAAACGAAATTGGCCTTTTGCACTTGCATAGATGCCAACTTGCTCCGGACGGCAAATATATATCTTAAAGTGGTAGTTTATCAATTTTGATTTTCGGTTTAATAAATTCAATTTAGTAGATTTTTATCCACCACTATTTCCAAATAATTCGTAGGCTTATAGAATTCACCACTTTATAGTAATTATGTCATGCCATACCGTTTAAGAAGCAAGCAAAAGTAGTCAAATATTTTCAAAATTTACTTGTAGTTGCTTACCGTTTTTTTAATTATTTTGGTTTGTCCGGAGCAGTTGGCATCTCTGCACTTGGGAGATAATTCACAGTTACTACTGTTTGCTATAAAAAATCTTACCACTTTAAATGTATAAATTTTTATTTTATGATTTTTAGAAACATATTATGTTATGTGATGTTTCTTTCTTAAAGCATTGTTCATGAACGACCACGGCTAAACCCGTGGGCAACGAGAATGATAGCAGCATATTGAAATTTATCCAAATGTGTTTTTAAACTATCTTGACAAATCAAAACTTAAAAAGTAAATTGTGCAAATATAGAGTTCCACCTTGATTAAATAGTTAAAAATGATCTCAAGTGCGAAAATTTAACATCTTTCTACAGTACTAAAACTCTTTTCAAGTACATTTAAATAAATAAAATAAAATTTTAATTTGCTGAGAATGGCATGCACTAGGGGCACATGGATGATAATTGAATCAAAAATTGTAAACAGAAATATATTTTAATTTGCCTCAACTTATATATGCCATAATATATATATATATATATATATATATATATATATATATATATATATATATATATATATATATATATATATATATATATATATATATATATATATATATATATATATATATATATATATATATATATATATAATCCGAAATACACACTCACATAGATTGATAAAAGTAACTTTTTCTTAATTTATGACAAAAACATGACATCAAACGTAAAATAATTATATTTCACACTCAAGTCAACGTGTTTTGTTAATATTCAACACATTATTATGAAAACTGAAACATCTTGATACTAAAGAGAGTAAATTTCTAAAAAAAACTACAAATTAGGTACTACTTCTACAATTTAAGCAAACTACTATTTAATAAAGGGAAAGAACTATATGGAAATCTTAAGAATCACTTTTAGGAAAAACTGAATTAAAAACTTTAAAACCAGTTTGATTTCATTTTATTTTATATTCGTAGTTGCATAGTCGAATTTTGCTCAGTCGAACAGAATAAATTTTGGGTTGTGACTAGAAGGCAAGGAAACACCTTGATCAAGTATTGGGAAAAATTTGCCTTCGTGAAGGTCTTTTGATGGAACTAATTCGCATTTGCGTTACTTGGAGAGAAAAACCACGAAAAACTCCCATGGTTGGCCTAACGGCAAGGGGACTCTAGCCTGTGATCCGCCTACCACTGAGGATATTTTACTTCATCACTGTGGTCGGTACCGAGACGGGTGCGAAAATCGTATAGAACAGCCATCGCTGGGATTTGAACCCGATTCACCTCATTGGAAGGCGAACGCTCTATCCTCTGAGCGATCACAGCCCAAACAAGTTTGATTTAATAACCGTCGTTGAACAGCTAACCTAAATTTTGGGTTTACCACTACCAATGTTTAACTCCGTAGCCTTGTAATTTTAAACCCAATTTAGAAGACAAAAGAACTCCTGGAGCAAGTATTGGGAGAAATTCGTGTTCGTGAACTAACTCCCATTTGCGTTACTTGGAGAGGAAAACCACAAAAACCTCCCATTGTTAGCTCGACAGCAAGGTGACTATATGATCCGTCTACCACTGAGGTTATTTTACGCCAGTACTATGATCGGTGCAAGCCGGATGCGGAATTTGCTTAGACCGGCCATCGTTGAGATTGGAACTCGGATCATCTCTTTGGGAGGCAAAGGCAAGTGCTCTATCCTATGAGCCACCACAGCCCCACACTTTATTTATTGATTTAAAATGATTTATACCGTCGTGACATTTAAATAAGCTATCGTTAAGCAAATTAAAATAAATCAAACGTGGTTTTTGAGATTTAAATTAACGGAGACATTTGTTTGTGGTAAAATTTGACTATGCGTTGGGCAGCTTGATCAATAGTTCCAAGCCGAATGCAGCATGTCAGCAGCTATGTATTCAGGGATGCCAACTGCTCCGCTCTTTGGAAATGTTTTAATAAATTGGTAGCGAATTAAATAGTATAACTTGTAAAATAAGCATAGTTACGCTTATTTTAAAAAACAGTAACCAAGTAATTAATGCCTTTAGGTTGCATGTTATATAATTCTTATAATTTTAGATATTTAGTGGTGGAAAAATTTATTAAAATTAAAAATACTAAACTAAAAATAACTTAAATTTCGTTACCGCTAGAAAATACTATTTTGCAAAGCGGAGCAAGTTGGCATCTTTGTGTATTGTTAGATCTTTATTTTGTTTAATTGAACTTCTTAAAAAAATGTGTTTCGCACAATTTAATAATGTAAAGTCATCAACAGGAAACAAATAACAATAAATAAAAAAAATATTATTTTAACTTTATTAATTGTTTTGGTAAATACTTATGTGTTGATATCTGATCTTGTGTTGATATGATGCTGCTGTTTAATATCGATTTATTGATTATTTACTTTTCTATTTTCTACTCTTTGCGAAGAACTGGTATTCAGCTGGTAGACAAATTAAACTTTGGAATTGGAGTATTTTTCCGCTTTATGCAGATGCATAGCTGTCAACTCTTCCGGTTTTCCCGGAAGATTTTATTTTCATATTTAAAGTGCTAGCGAAATTCAGGTTATTTCACTAAACTTTTTGAATTATAATAATAATTTTAAATCAGTTTGACCACCAGTACATATAAATAATTACAACAAATATATAAAAGCATATTAATCCTTACGATAGCGAATTTAACCCGACTAAAATATAAATATATTTTTGAGGAAGATAGTTTTTCCATAATTGTTTTACTACCACTTGGAAAATCCATTCTCAAAAAGAGTGAATGTTGGCAGGTATGCAGATGTAGCTGTGCAATGTTAAGGGGTGATTCAAAATGGGAATCAATAGAATAAACTTCAAATACAATTTTTACATTAATATCTGTAAAAAAAATTTGAGTTGTGGTGAGTCGTAGATTTGTATACTATGTCTGTTGAAGAAATATATTTATCCCTAAAAAGTGCCTTGAGAGCCAGACCTCTTAATCTAGCATGACTAAATATTTTTTTTTCAATACAGCTATATACAAAAAAAAAGAGTTTAATTAGTTAAATTTCTTCTACTATACAAGCGGAAATCGAAGAATAGTTTGATAACAGCATATTGACAAAGAAATATTTCATTCATTTACAAGTTCTGTTTTTACTTTCTAGTATTTTTTTTAAACCATAAGAGCTATACATAAATTTAAACAAAGAAATAAAACAGTAAACACATAGAACTCTCCTTTTCTACCTAGTTCGGCAGTATTTATAGTTTCAGTATTAAATTTTTTTTAATTTAATATTTTCAATTTTGAGAAATATTTATGAAAAACACTAAATTCTGAAATTTTAATTGGCACAAAATAATTACTTTAAAAACCTTATATTATTTTGATAAAAGCAAAATAAATAAAACTACATAAAAGACACTCAACACTCTCATACAATAAATTAAGTTTAACAAATTATCCAATTCTTTTATATTTTTATTATAGTTTTATTTTTATTTCTATTACAGTTTTTATTATTGAGCATAATAAAATCATATGGATGAAACTTTTGCATTTAAGATATTTCGCCGTTCTTTAAATGAATTAAAATGTAAGTTGATGTTAATTTTTTGTATTAGGACATAAATTATCATTACATTTATATAAATTTGTTTATTAAATTATGGGTAATATTTTAATAAAATTAAACTTGACATTCAATTTATGAATGAAAACAAAATTATTGAGACACTATAAAAATTCTAAGTTTCGATTTAAAAATTTTAAAAGTTACATTAATTTTATAAATATAAACTAAGAGCGAACTCCGTGCGTTGAAAATAGATTCATGCTTGAACAATGAATGGTAAAATCATGAACTAATGTAATATATAAATAAATTTGGTGTATTAACTATAAAACATAAAACAATTATAACAGTACATAAACATACAGCTATAAATGTATTCAGTATTTTAATACAGACATTTGCTTACTTCCCAACAAATGGATTTATTTAATAAGTTCTCTTAATCTGAAGATAAACTTTATTAAGAATTGGCGTTCTCGATGGTACGATTTATTTAGAAAATGATAAAATGTAAATAAATGAAAATTGTTTCGAGCAAATTGTCAAGCTCATGAAAAAAAAAAAAAACAATAATTTAAGTTAAAAAATTAATTAACCTAAATAAAAGTAAACAGAATATTTATATTTGTCAAAATTTCAGCTGGAAATAACTAAATTATGTTGAAGTAGAACTGCGAGGGCTTTTCAAGAGAATATTTAGAATGATTATATTGCCGAGCAGTCTCAATCTCAGTAGCTCAGTGGTATAATCCGAATCTACAAACCGAGATGCCAACTTGATCCGCTTTGTAAAAAAGTATTTTCTAGTGGTAGCGAATTTTAAGTTACTTAACTTTTAGTTTAGTTTAGTTAGTTAACTTTTAGTTTAGTATTTTTCATTATAAGTAATTTTTTCCCCACTAAATATCAAAAATTATCAGTATGATATAAAATGCAACGTTAAAGTATCAAACAACTGGTTACTAAATTAAAAAGTAAGCGTAACTATCTTTCTTTAACGAATTTTAATATATAATTTGCTACCACTTTAATAAAACTACTCCAGAAAGCGGAGTAGTTGGCATCCCTGAAGCAGAAGGTCCCAGGTTCGATACGGGACGCGGACACTAATTCCCAATTTTTCTTATTTACTCGTAATTCTATGAACATTCCAGAAGCTTCTGGTACATTCAATTTACATAATTTCCCCTTTAGTTATTCCTAGGAAGTTTCTAGAACATTCTTTGTTAGTATATAAGAGATCTCTTCACTGTAAACAGTCAGTTCTAATTACCAGAAAGAACCACCTTAAAGACCACAATACAAAACGAAGGGGAAAAAGGCCGCTAACGGCCCCAGGCGCCCAGATATATTTCGATGATGATGATGAAACAGGCAGTTCGTAGTGCAGACTGGTTCTCGTCATTTGGACTTTCTTCACTTTAATAAATTCATTATTTAAACATCATCTATATTAAATCACTTTAACTGAACAATATGTCAGAGAAAGTCTCTTGACAAAATCACCAAAAAAATGGAAAATATCAACTAGAGTCTCCCCCTACTTAAATCCCTAAAAGCATAACGCATCTGCATACCTGCCAACTTTTAATCCTTTCCATTATAATTTTTCCCAGTGGTATTAAAATGGAATTAAAACTTCAATTTTAAGCAAACAAATACGTTGTATTTGAGAAAACTTAAGTTGACTACCATGATAGTAACGCATATTAATATATGTGCTTAATTTTTGTAAGAATAGTGGAGATCAATATCATTTAAAAATTAAGATTATAAAAGAAAAAATAGTATATAATTACTACCACTTTAAATATGAAAATAAAATCTTCCCGAAAATCCGGAAGAGTTGGCAGGTATGCATCTGTTTTCCTAGAAATTCTTAATAATTGCTAGTTTAGGACACTTTATGAATAGATATCCAAACAAGGAGATGGTTCTGTCGATATCCCACATTTTGATGGCAAAGGAGTTCAGGGCCATAAATACGTAAAAAACTGTTTCAAAATGCAAAGGACATTTTCCCATAGCGTAAAATGAGGCTGCTATTTTTGAGGTATCAAATGTGTCTCCTTGGGTGATTGAAACTCCAAGGAGAAAAAGAATGGATGCAAAGAGCGTTTTATTGCTTATTGATGGAAATGACAATTCTTGTAGTTCTCTAAACACTTACTTTATTTTTTTTATGTAGTGCATTTCTTGCGCATTTTATTTTTAATTAATTTTCTTTTAATAATATAATATAATAAGTTGTTCTATGTAAAAGAAAGGGGAGGGAAATAAAGCGAGTAAAAGACATAGAAATAAAACATAATTATTTTGATCTCATTATGACGAAGAAAAAAAAATAGTTACCTACCACTGTTAAATTGCTATAAAAGTAATCATATTTAGAGAATTTTAGTAATGTGCAATGCAAATAGTATTGTGTCAGACAGTTCATTCAAAACCATCTATAGCATGTAGTTTTGCTGGTGGATGTAACAAATACATACCCTCCAACTGCTACGGAACTTCCGTAGTTTTAGAAATCTTCTTTTCAAACTGTAGCAAAATTAATGTCTTAATATTTAAAAAAAATTAATTTTAGCATAACTTGTCCACTATTACTTATAAAAGTGCAGGCCATATGGCTAGATTCTTAAGTTCTGATAAAAGTTTTAAGAGAGATCCATTTGCTTTAAAAATGTCTACTTTGGTTCGCTACCACTAGAAAGAATTATTTTCAAAATCCTCATAAGTTGGAGGGTATGCAAATAATTCTGACTTAAAAAACACTTTTTGAGGAAAATGGTAGTAATTTCAGGTTTTGATTATCATGAAACGCTTAAAAGCAATTAGTTATGTATTTCTTGAGGTTCGCCAAGATTTGTAGAGCTAGTGTTCCAGACTGATAAATCCCTTGACATACGGAGACGTCATTTGCTTCTTATGTCAAAATAATAATTGACGTGTCTCAGACGTCTTCAACACAGAGAGGCCAACTTGCTCCGAACAGCAAATAAATATTTTAAAGTGGTAGTTTATCAATTGTGATTTTTGGTTTAATAAATTCAATTTAGTAGATTTTTATCTACCACTATTTTTAAATAGTTCGTACGCTTATATAATTCATCATTATCGTAGTTTCGGTTATAGTCACCCCAGAAACTCAGTATACAATCTATGTATATATTTTAATTTTTCTGTAATTTCACGACGTATGGGATATGGGTCTTGTTAAATAAGGTAACTAAGTAGTTGTGGCAGGCTGTGCCTTTTAAAAAGCAAGCAAAAATAGTCAAGTGTTTGTAGAATTTAATTAGTAGTTATTTACCGTTTTTTAAAAAATCATTTTGGCATGTCTAGAGCAGTTGGCATCTCTGAGACATCATTCTTTTTCGAGTGGTTGTTTACAGTGCAATCAAAGATGATTTCTATATCAAGAAATTAATAATTGCGCACAGTTTCGAGTTTTAAAATGATATGTAAAGGTTAAGTAGCAGACACCGAAATTTGCAGAATAGTGGTTATTATTATTTTTTGTAGTACTTTAAGAAACTTTACAGAAAACGAAAGGTAAGCGTAGCGAGCGTTACACATGAATATCTGAATAATTTATAAGTTGTGATACGTAAGATGAAACTTAAAATCAAATTTATGAAAGCAAAATGATTCACACCGTAAAGCCTCCACTCGGTTTTTTATAGGTAGTCCGATCAGACCGATAAAGCGGTAAACTATATTGTGAAAGAGCCGTTTAATCTAATAAAAATAAGAAAGTGGTAGCAAATATATGTCTAAAAATTTGTTTAATTGATGAATGTGATTGGTTTGTCTTATTCACTTGTCAACCATTACAGATTCGATTCTCAAATATATATGATAAATTTCTATGAATTACTTTCAAAACACATAGCTGCCAACTCGGCATGTTTCCCAGGAAGATTTTATTTTCATATTTAAAGTGCTAGCGAAATTCATGTTATTTCCCTAAACGTTTTGAATTATAATAATTATTTTAAATCAGTTTGACCACTACTACATTTAAATAATTACAACAAACATATAAAAGCAAATTAGTCCTTACGATAGCGATTTTCAACCTGACTAAAATATAAATACATGCCTGCCAACTCTTCCGGATTTTCCGGAAGATTTTGTTTTCATATTTAAAGTGGTAGTAAATATATACTATATTTTCTTTTATAAACTTAATTTTTAAATGATTTTGATCACCACTATTCTTACAAAAATTAAGCACATATATTAATATGCTTTACTATCATGGTTGTCAACTTAAGTTTGCTCATATATAACGTATTTGTTTGCTTAAAATTGAAGTTTTAATTCCCTTTTAATACCACTGGAAAAAATGATAATGGAAGGGATTAAAAGTTGGCAGGTATGTAAATATATTTTTGAGGAAGATTGTTTTTCGGTAATTGTTTTACTACCACTTGGAAAATCCATTCTCGAAAAGAGTGAAAGTTGGCAGGTATGAAAATAGAATTGGGGTTCATGCGCACAACTGGTTCACTTTTTAAATAGTCTGCGCTCCGAGAAATACCGTGTGGCTGCTTTCTGCAGAGATGCCAGCTGCTCCGGACGCGAATTGACAAAACATACCGTAGATTATAAACTAGGCGATTGCAAGTGGAATTGACGATGGATTACGCGTAAATGTGGTGGGAGAACGAAATTACATTAACCTAAACAGTGATATTCGATATTTTTTTTCTCCTCCTCGACTAGCCATGATGAATAAAAATAACTCATTAATTTATTTTAGTAGAGAATTAAAAAAGAAAATAAACTTTTTATTCTTAGGATCACGTTACAAATAAACTGTATTTATATTTTATTAAGCGCAATAATTTATATTTTATAAAACGATCTAGTTTTTTGATATAACAGATTTAATTTTTTTTACAAGAATTGTGTTTGTGAAGAAATAAAAATAATTTATTATTGAACCAATCACAAAAAATAACGTAAGATTTTAATACCATGTTTTATTGGAACGCTATTTCAAAGAATTAATTCTATTTAACTTTTATTGTAAGAAAACATAACCTGTTCTAATTTAGTGATTTTCTCTCTGTTAAATCAATCTTGATAAAAGAATAATGAAAACTTTTTTATGAAAATTTTTTTTAGAAATTAACAAAGACATATTATTTATTAGAAAAAAAAATTGGAGTATTCAAAAATCTTATCACGCTTTAAAGTAAAAATTTCTTGCAAATGAAAAAATCGATATTTTTAAAATTTTAAAGTAATCGGAAATTCGCTAGTGAAAAAAGAAATATGTGAAATAATTTCAAGAAGGGAAAAATGTACAATTGAAGGGATTTTTCTTCAATGACTTACATCGCGTTTGTTTTATTACTAGAAGCATTTATTGTAAAAAAATATTTATTAAATAACTTTTTTTTCAATGGGATGAGATCTTGAACTTCGTGAAAAATTGACTCAATTCCTTAATATATATAAAAGTCCGTAAATACTTCATTTATTATGGAGGTCATAGATACCTTGATACTCTTTCAGTATAAGAATAATAAATGCAATTAATAGAAAATGCACAATTTTAAAAATTTATTTTATTTACATATATTGTGTACTGGTTATTCTGCAACGATAATACGTAGCAAAAATTTATAGATTCCTAAATACTGTTAATCACTTAGCCTGAGTGATTTTGTAAAGAATTCTAAACTTTTTAATTTTGCAAGTTAGGTGAAAAGTAAATATCTTACAATCGTGGTAGGGAATGAAGGAAATTCTAAATTAAATGAACATTAAAACATTGAGTGCAAAAATTTTTCAATTCACTTAAAAGTTCACTGGAAAGTTCCCAAGATATGGTGAAATGCGCAAAAAGTAAGGTTAACACTAAGGGGTCCTAGCATTGCATTGCTTTCCTTATCAAACTATTGGGATAATATTTCCTGATTGCGGCAACCCCTATATACTGGGGATCAAAAATCCGAATACGCAGGAAAAAAATTTCTCAAAGTAGGCTCGTTTTAGTGTCTGATTTCCGAACTTAAAATATATTGTCTGCTACAATTAAGCGGCAAATTTGAATTCACCCTCTCGATCCGTTAAGATTGAGTCCTAGAACGTAAACATCTGATCATTAGATCAAAAGTTAGTTTTAGATTTTTGTTTACTGCTCACTGTACACTAAAACGTGATTTTTTTTTCCTTTTGAAATTTCGATTTTAATGCCATTACTTCAATCTCCTTCGGGTTGTGCTTACTTTACAAATTTAATCTCAACTATATTTTTCTCTTCACTTTTAAACTGCAAAGACTTTTTCTCCATTTGTAAATTATGAAAAAAATTATTAATCTGATTGTGCAAACAGTTAATTCATTAAAATTGGACATTCTCAATCAATTCCTTTCAATAGTCATTTATATTATTAATAATAATTATTTACAAAAAATTATAATGAAGGAAAGTTTGATTAGAAATTTAAAAGTTTTTTGCTGCTATAATTAGGGAATTTCTATCGACAAAATTCAAGTAATTTTTTTTTTCCGGAGCAAAATGCATTTTTATTTAAAAGGGAACAATACTGACTTAATATTTATACGATAAAAGACTCTCTAATCGCTAACACCGATGACAGGAGAAATTTTCAATTTTTTCTTTTCCACGAAAAGTTTAAAACTTAAATTGTTGTTCTTTCATTATAAAGCAATCGTATAATATTCTCGTATCATGTAAAACTTTATAACGAAGTTACTTATCTACCGTTTTGCAGTTATAAAATGAAATAATTATTAAATTATACTTGCATTTTAAAATATAATACTCAATGGTTCAATGAATTTTGCGATTATTATTATAAAACTGCGTATAATGAACATTTCAATTAAAATAATTAGTACAAAATAGATGCTAAAAATTCTCTTAAACATTTATAAATATTATACATTTATAAATTTCAGCTTTTCGCATTATTACCAAATAATCTCTACGTCGAAAAATATTTAAAGAATTTCATAATAACAGAAAATTAAATAAAATTTTAAAAAAATTGTAAATGGTTATCGAGCAGAACCATTAAGTTTAATTAATGAATATAGAATTGGAAACTAAGTGTCTGTTAAACAATAAAAAAAAATTTAAATCTTTTAAGTAAACAAACTTTATTATAATAATCATTTCATTATTAAGGATTAAAGGTTATTGTGAAATTATTAATTCGAATTAGTGGATGAGTAGGAAAAGAATTTCACTACTCGAAATACATTTAATGAAAGTTATGAAACTATAGAATATGTAATAATGTGTAATTTTTCTATCTTAGTTCTATTACGACCTTTTAAAAAACGCTAATAAACACAATTTAGTCAACAGATACAAACGATTATGTCGGCGCTATAACAAAAAAAATACGCTTTATATTTTATTTGATGCAGAAGAATCAAATGAAGACCCGCTTAATTGAAATGTCGCACCCATGTCTAACTTGTTGAATGTTATGCGATACCGAAAACAAAACAAAATCATAAGCACACAGCTGTTTGGCGATTTGCGAGAACGCTCATTTAACGCCAATAGAAATTTTCGCCAACCCTTTGCAATCTACGGTATGTTTTGTCAATTCGCGCTCCCGGACACGCCAAAATAATGGAAAAAAACGGTAACTAACTACATAGTAAATTTTGTAATTATTTTACTATTTTCGCTCTATTTTTAAAAGGTATAGCATGACATATATACTATAAAGTGGTGAATTATATAAGCTTACGAATTATTTAGAAATAGTGGTGGATAAAAATCAACTAAATTGAATTTATTAAGCCAAGAATCACAATTGATAAACTACCACTTTAAAATCTATATTTGCTGTCTGGAGCAAGTTGGCATCTCTGTTTCTGATGTAGGACGTGATGGTAAAGCACAAATTTTACTACCAATAGAAGAAAAAAAATTCTCAGAGGAAAGTAACTTTACATTTATGAAAGCATCACGTCTAATCATGATTTGATCTGCATATTGTAGCATTTTATTCAGCAGCCATCTGCCTTGATTTCCCTCCAATTTATCTATGCCAACTGTACCAGTTGCCCTAGGGCAAATCACAGATTAAGAGGTCTGGTGCCCACTTGCGCGGGTAAGTACCTTACCAACAACAGATCGTCGACAACATCACGTAGTTTCAACATATTTTATTTGTAATAATGAATACTTTTTTTTTTTTTACCTTATTTTTTTTTAATCTTTTTTTTTTTTACAGTTTCTGCTATAAAAGTGACCGTGAAATCAGTTTTGGTAAATAATTATGGTCTTATTTAGGTCAGAGGAAACAAAACATCTTTCGCTTTCTCAAGCTTTGAATTGATTCCGGAAGCACTCTAAGGGCACATTTTGATGGCACTGTCCATTTCATAAGATGGCATTGTATTTTTTTTTCGCACACTAACAATTTCATTTGGTTTAAACACTGAGAAAAATACGGATAGAATTCTAAATTATATGCATTGTCTCAGAATCTAAATGCGTTTAGACACGTTTTCCGTTCTTTTCCTTGTCCTTCTTTAGAGATCAGTAGAGTTTAAAGTCAGTTCAAGAGAATAAAATATCCTCGTGAATGAAATTTCAAGAACTTCCTCTATGATTTCTAGGTAAAACGTACCTCATATTTGGAGCAACATCATTATAAAAAAATACCACTCGAAATCAGAATTTCAGACAATAACGAACAGCTTTCTTTTTTTTTCTTTTTTGAATGAAATGTGTCTATTAATTCTACATTTTAATTTTTTACTTTAAGGTAGCAAAATTAAAAATTAATCCAGCAGGAAAGCAAATAATTTATATTTTTTTATTGTTTTTGTTTATATTATTCATAAATAATGGTTTACAAAACTATCCTGTGTCTACATAATAAATTTTTACAATGAAACACCTGTTCTAACACTTTCCTATTTTTTGAAAAAAGAAACGTTCTTTAAAAATGATTCTAAGTACAAACAGGTTGAAGATGACTGACTAAATTCCTAACACTAACGATAAATTAAAACGATAAATGTTTTGCAAAAAAATATTGTTTAATATATAAGTAAAAAAGAAAACTTATTTAAACCTGATTTGCCAGGTGTGACTTTCAAACTACTATAGTACCACTCCTCGAAACAGGATTCCCAAATATCCAACAAATTTTAATAAGTTAGGATTAAAATGAAATAAACGCCGATATTTTAGTACACTTGAGTCATCATTTTTATAAAAGATATTTTTCTGTAACATAATTCGAAGCTGTAAAATCTCTACACACGCACATTAAGTTAATTCTCTAAACATTTTGTTAATATAAACGTAAGTTTACGACAGATGTTATTAACTTCCAAGACTCGTAATTTTAAATACATGAATATAAACATTACGGACAATAATGTATTAGTATTTGAAGCCTCACAAAGGAATGTATGTTTTAATGTCAATCCTATAATTCAGGTAAAGTGTTTAATGTCAAAAATTTAGTCTATATAGGGAAGCGAATGAGCTGTGAGTATCAAAGTGTTGTGTGGAGACAGGTAAAAATATATTTTAACAATGAGTAGAATAAAATGAAATCACAATTAAAAAATTTTATAACTAAATATATTTTATTAAATTATTAATCTCATAGCGCTAATGGGATATATTATACACATTACCTGTTAGAGTAGCTTTAGTGCCCCTTTGGCAATGAGTAAATTGGCAAAAATCAATGTGGAAAAAACACGGTTTGAAATCGCTCTAGATATACATCGTTTCATCAGTTCTGCAACCTAGAAAATATATATTTTAATTAATATTCTATTACAGTAAAAGGAAAGTAAGAACGAAAAATTATTAAAAAAATATATTGAGGAAATATAATTTTTTAAATAACGTTTTAAGTTGCAAATATAATTTATTACTATTAAAATTCTTTAAATATATTTTTTTTTAATTTGTAGTTATTTTTTTAGTTTTTAAATAGCATACTTCAAAATTTATTACAACTAGTGGGCTGCGCCCCCTGCTCGCTAACGCTCGCCAACCCCCGAAAATTGCTACGCAATCTTATATGGTTTGCTTCGCAAACCAAGCTCGCTTCGCTCGCTACTAACTTAGGTACGCTGCAAATGCAAAAAAATTCTAAGAATTCAAAACAATAATTCAAATCCATATAACAACTTTTTTTTTAAAAAAAAATTACATCTTTTTAGTAAATACTAAGTCATTAAAATAAATTTGAATTCAAATAAATGACATGTAATTCGTTAAACCTATTAGAAACGTGCTATAGTATAAAATCTTAAGATAAAATTTCTAAAACTGATATCTCTTTAAAAAGGCTAAAATTCTGGCTATAATTAAGTCTATTAAAAATTGAAATAAGTGAATTGCAATGGAAAAACCAGCATAAACAAATTAATTCTAGTAAAACAAATAAATTCGTGATATAAATCAAAAATCGTGAAATAAATTCGTTGTATATAAATTCGTGAAAAAAAGCGCTTTCGACAAAATACTAAAATAGAGATCTATCGACAAAGACAACTCACTTCTGCCTAGCTTATGTTCTCTCTGGTTATTTCAGTTTCCGTTTTAAAAAGCGCTATATGTTGAGCCATCTCAGCTAGATTTGGCATGTAACATTATTAGCGGCAATCATTGGTCGATTTTCTAGCGTTGCCATTCGGGGAGTTGTAATGAGGCTTTTTTTTGTCGCCGTGTAAGAGAACTATATACATAGATATTTACAATTACTTGAAGAAAAAAAAAATTTTTTTTCATTTTTTTAAACATTATTTCACGTCTGAACAAGAAAAGAAAATTATTCACTTTAAAAATGATTTAAATAAGTAAGGGCGAAAAATAAATAGCTTACTGATTACAATTTTTAAAAAAATTTGAACTTAATTTTTTTACAGTATCTAAAATTAAAAAAAGAACAAGGAAAATCGTAAAATTATATGTTTAGTGATTGGCAACTAATAACCAATGTATCGAATCTTTATTGTAACTCCTCGGTTTGTGTTTGCTTACTGCTGAGAATCAAGTCGAATGCTAAACCAAATCCAAAAGGTTGTGTTTTCAGTGGACTGAATATTTTTCCAAGTACGGTAAATCATGTATTACTGCGAAAGCATTTTTAGGTTATTAAATATCAACCCAGATGGTCCCTAATTCTAAGCAGATACTGAATAATACAGCAACTCTCTGTCAGCATCTTGATATTAATAGAGGGAATTTTAGACATCTAAGCAACACCCCATAGATGAGAGAAGGCCTTAGCACAGATCAATTTAGAAGTCCGACGTAATGACGTAACTGCGCAGTGGAGATAAAATAAGAAAGATGGTTCTACCTTCTGGCTACTAAGCTGCGCAGTAGGGATACGAAAGACGTTATTACGTTTGGACTACTAAGAGATTAAACTTTTTGTTTATGGAACACAGTTCTGATACCTTTTCTCTTCTTGTAGATACTGATCTGAGCATTGCGTTTTATAGTAAAGAGTTCAACTCTAAAATGCGAGCAGAAATCTCTCTCTGAATGATGATTTTATTATAATGAGATCACGCTTAAAGGAAAATACCACTGTTGCGGGCTTGATTTGAACCTCTGTTGCCGGCAATGTAATACAAAAACAATTAATGTTAGTAATAGGTCAGTCAATCAATTCAGCTGTACATGCTATAAAAGTTTAGCACCATAAATATTTTGACTATAGCTATAAGTTCAAATCTCAGAAATTAAAGTGCGAAATTTAGACCATTAGTTTTCCTTCAATTAGCAGAATAAAGATACCTATTAAAAATAAATAAATAAATTATTGCTAAGTATAAATTGCATTTATCTTATTACCCAATTAGATTATTTGCTTGCATTTCTCTCCTTTTTTTCCTTCCTTCTTTTCTGAAGTGCTTAAATGCTAGATAGAGCTGGAAACTGCTGTTGAATGCATTATTTGGGGCATCGAAGATTTAAGGAGACCAGTTTAAAAACGCAACTCACAAAAAAAATTAATGAATAAAAAATAAATAAAAAAAAGCGAAAAACGCTTTCATTAAAACTGGTGTATCGCAATTAAGTCTATGAAAAGTTTATGAAAAGAGTAATTACAAGAATGAATCCGTCAAACTTGTGCTGGTTAGTAATAATAAAAGTGACAACTAAATGATTTAAAATATTTTAGAAAGGAAAATTATTAGCTCTCTTAATATTTAAAAGAGCAAATGAGAAGAGAAAAATGAGGTCTTGCATACAGTTCATTCAAAATATGATTACTTTAAATAAATGAAACGTAAACTTAAGTCAAAAAGTTAAAATATCAAAATGAGTTTCATAGCTAGATGAAACTTATTAGATTGCTAATAGTCCCTTTCTCATCTCCTCTCTGGTTCTTAAGACAGTCAATTGGGTTTCAATGTTTTTAACATAATCTCCATCAATAGTGTTTATTTACTTTTGCTTTTGTTTCCATTAGGAATCTCGCATTAAATATTACATGTGATCGTTACGGTAAACCCCGTATGCAGCATGTGTAAATGCAACATATTTTTTAAATGGTGTATTATCTATTTACTACATTTTATTTTTCTAATATAGAAAGAATAAAGCTATCTGTGACCTCCATAATAAATGAAGGTTATTTGCGAACTTATATCTGGATCGAATATGAAGGAATTAAATCAATTTTTGATGAAGGTGATGTTCTCATCAACGCAAAATATAATTCAGTAAATATTGTTTTGCAATAAATGTTTCTAGAAATGAAATAAAGCATTTTAAATTTAAACTTTTTACACAGTAACAAGATTCAGATTAATTCCAGAGTTTCAGTCTAAGCTGAAAAATATAATAAGAGTCAAAACTCGCATAATAACTCTCAACTGTTTTCCTAATTCATTTAATCAATTCTCCTTAAATCAAATAAAATTAGATATCATTCATATAAAATCAGATATTTTTATAGATTCAGAGTAGATTTCAGTAGGATAAATATCATTAAGAGTTTAAAACTAGAGCCATAAGTTATCAAAGAAAAATCTCCTAATATATATTTTTTTTCTTCTCTGGATCAATTGTAGATTGTAGATACACTTATTTTGGTGCTAAGGAGTTTCCGATTACTTTAAAATTTTAAACAAAACAATTATTTCCTGTTTGTAAGAAATTATTACTTCAAAAGGAGATAACATTTACAGAATACTTATTGTTTTAGTTAGTATGTATTTGTTAACTACTTAAAAAATCTTCATAAAAAGATTTACATTATTCTTTTAATAAGATTAATTTAATCGAGAACATCTATCTGTAAACTAAAACAGGTTATGTGTTCTTACAATAAAAGTTAAATAGAATTGATCCTTCGAAATATTGTTCCAATAGAACATGCTATCAAAATGTTATATTACTTTTTGCTATTGTTTCATTAATAAAAGATTTTATTTCTTTACGAATTTTTTTAAAACATCCTCACTATATTATTACAAAATAATTATGTCTTGATTCAATTTAAAAGCATAGCTAAAGCATCTTTCCTCAAATATTTATTTGGTAATCTCAAATTAGAGTGAAGGCGATGTGTAAGTTACAACGGCAGTTACAGACTCGCAAGTCTGTTGGTTAGTTAGTTCAATTTCTAGTACAACAGTTAAAAAATGCGGAATTTGGCTGTACCACTCTTCTGGTAAAAAGAATGCCAAAATGTAAAAATTGAAATAAATCAGTTCTAGTTTAACAAATTCAATTATTTATTTAACTTGAATTAAATCTAACTATTATATAAAAAAAACAAAGTCTGTCAAATATAGTTATGCGTTTTATTAAACATTAATATGACGTATTTGTACAGTGATTCTAGCAATCAAGTGTTTTTAACTCTCTGCAAAAAAAAGTAATAAGTTGTTTTTGAAACAATTTAGTCATCTCATGCTTATGAATTTGCTTACATGAACAACAAGAACTTACAGAATAACGCAATTTTTTTCATACATTATGGTTAAGAAAGATATTCTTGAAAAAAATTAATGTCATTTCATTTAATTTCAAAAAGAAATCGAACGAATAACCTATTTTTATTAACTTCTGCAATATTTCTTTTAAAAAAATGAAACTTCAACGAAAAACACCAGTCTAAGAGTTTTTTTTTTTAATTAATTTACCTAATTTTTTTTATTTATAAAGGAAAGCCGACGAGAAAAAAACGAATATCGAATTACGGTTTAGGTTAATATAATTTCAATCTCAAACCACATCTACATATCATCATCACCATTTCACTAATTGCTGATTACAATCATGATGCGTCTTATCCCGTATAAGATCTGCCTTTACTCTGATCCGATTAAAATCTGATTTTGCTTTTTTGTATAAGATATGCTAACTGAAATCAAAGTACTACCGCACGGAAAAAGCTGCGGACATTAGCCAGACGAGGAAAAGTTTATTATTTAAAACAAATTAAGGTTGGTTAATATATTGTGTAAAACTAATTAAGGTGTTAGGATTGAGGGAGGGTATGAAAAATTAGAATATTTTGTGCTGCGCATCTGCTTGATAACCATCAAAATTTATGTATACAAGAAAAGTTGGCTGCTAGTTACACTTATAATCTTCAAATTCTTGTTGTATACTTTTACTTTAGGAATCAACCAGCATAGTCAAAATTATAAGATACAGAGGTTTGTTTTAGATTCAAATTGAATTTTTTAGTTTCACAACCTGTCCTGATGGCTGAATAGTCAATTATCAATAATATGAATTATTTAATTCGTACTCCTAAAAAAGAGTAGCTGACCGTAGCATCAGGCGCATTACTAAGTACATCTGATTAGCTAAGTCTATTAACAACGTTAATCAAATCAATACTATAAATGAGCTTCAACTTACTTATCTAGAACTTCAGCTTATAAAAAAGGTGCCCATTAACGTCTACTCTGACCGAGTTTCAATGAATGGTTCTGGGACATGAATGAAAAGCCACAATTTTAATTGCTAACAAAATCCTCAAGAAACATAGAACACAGTCCAGACTTTGCTTTTCACTAAATCTGTTTTAGTCACGCTTTGGTCTTTTCACTCCAATGACGGTCTATCGTGGCATCTTAATTGCGCTTGTTTGTCCGCCATTCAGATTCAGTTGGTTGACTTCGATACCATGAGCAATCGGCGCTCTGTTTGTCACAGCCTTGACTTAAATCGACTCTTTCTTTCCTGTGACAAAATCCAATAATCACCACCAAATGTTATCCAAGGCAAGGAACATCACCTTCCTGTGGTTTCGATGTATGACTTAATAGGAGGCATGATGCCTTGACGATTCTCAAGGAAATGGGAAAGTGAATATGAAAGGGAAAAGGGATTTCATGGCCAGGGTCGAATCGGATATCGAATATTTATATATATGTTTTTTATTGTTGTTGTGCGGCATGACATAACTTTCGTCGAAAGAGAAGTGACATTGGGGGTGTTGAAGGGAAAAGTAAATTATAGAAGGCATTGACAGAAAAGGTCGTCTTGCTGCATCGAAGTAAATGTTATAAATTTCGAAAGGATGATGTTTTGAAGCGTTTAAGGAGATAGAAAATAGATCATGGAAAAATTATGAGTAAATCAAATGTTTTTTAATAACAGTTATTTTAAAAATTACACAACACTTTTAATGTTTTTTTTTAAATTTTAATATTGATTAATTATACTCTCATGGTCTCTAACATTTACGATATTAGTGCAAAATTTTTCACAGCAGAACAGAACTAAAGTCAAACATTTTGAAAAGTAATAAAGTCAAGTTCAAATGCGCTTCATGGCATTAGATAAATCAGCCTTTTGTAATAAGGGTAATTTATGCATAAATAAAGTTTGCCTAAATTTCTTTGTTTCAATTTCTCATTCTTTGAAAGCATTCAGAACTCAATTTCCTTTCCGCGTAGTATGTATGTTAAAGTTATATAAACATAACGGTATGTTAAATAATTTTAATTTTACTTTATTGAAACACGAATTAAATTTAAATATATAATTGTCGTTCCCAGAATAATGGTACATTAACACGTTCATGCCGGGGTGACCCACCGGTGGGTCACGCTAGATTGTCTCATCGGGCGGTGCACCGGAGTAAAAACTGGTAACAATAAATGTCATTTTTTAGTTTTTTTCCGGGAATAATAAAATTCCACAACTACCAATTGTTTTAAAACGGATGCAGTTTTTATATTGAATTGCTTCTTCGCCGTGATAAATTTCCTTACAGTGAATTGTTATTGTTGAGAATAGATTAACTCCTCTCGAATATTATCTAATATTGAAGTAGTTCTTCTACCATTATTTTCTCTTTTCCGTCCCGCTTTCAGGCGCTGCACCCGGCATGAACGTGTTAATTGACCGGAAGAGTTCGCATATTTGCTAATGTGTGTCGCAATTTACACGTTTATTTTAAAATTCCGATGTTTTTTTAATGCAATATTATTGCAACAAGAAAATTAGAAAAGCGGAGGAAAACTCGAATTTTTAAACTGATCAACTATTCGTTATAAAATAGTTTAGAAAGAAAGAGTTTCCTATTTAAAATTCATACGAAAAATTTAAGAAATCGAAATAATATCTGAAGTATAATACCAAATAAATATAGAATCTTAAATTTTGTTCTTCATGATGTTCAGTTTTAATTTTGTTTCAACCTTATAAATTTTCTTTTTTAAAACAATTCGATTTTATATTTCTCATTAAAGTATGTATGAATTTTTTTTTCTTTTAATCTTTTACTTAGTAAGCAATACAGATTTTGTTTCACTTTTTTTTTTCGCTTAGAATCTATATTTCTTTCCCCCAAAATTTATATATGGTTATGTAAACATATTGTTTTTAGTAAATCAGTTATTGATAAAAGGGAAAAAAATTTTGAAAAAGCATTTACTTTTTTATTTTTGAATAATTTCCAATAATTAAAAGTTTTTAATTTTCTGGAAATATATTACTTAGTTTTCAGATAAAAAATGTAGAATACTAATGTTTACATGAAAAATATCACATTTAATGCCAACATGACTCAACATGTGTGCAGCTCTTCGTTAGTCAACCTACTGTGGCCCTTTACTAAAAAAGGTTGCGCACCCCTATCTAGTTGAAATACAATAATAGTAATTTGCTAAACGAAGACAAAGCTACTGTCAATTTAAGCACAGAGAATTTTCATTTCGTTATTCAGTAATAACAAAAAGAAATGAAATAAATATATTTTACTAATTAAAAATATAAATAAAAATACATTCATTGTAAATTAATAAGAAATACATTTGGCTATTTATTAAAGTAACCTTGATCAAATCAGCGAATAAATCAAACTATGTCGCAAAAACTCTAAGTATGCTTTACACAAAAAACAACAACAAGATTAAAATTTGCTATAAAAGCCAAGAGCTCTCAAACATCGGATGAAGATTAATAAATAAACAATGGTTTCTCATAAAATATTCCAAATGGTAGTTCTTCAATGGATGATTATGTAAATAAATGCTTCCAGCAATGAAAGCAAATCTGTCGATGTAGATCAAAGTCAAACAATAAAAATAAAAGGAAAGAAAAAAACGTTTAATACGGTTTTAAACAATGCATAGTGATTTAAAAAAAAAAAAACTCAGTTAGCATGTACTGATGTTGCATATTTCGGTTAGTGGAGCCATTGCTCAGCGAAAAAGAAGAGAACATCAAAAGGTCAGCTGCCAGAAACTTATGTAATGGCGTAACAATGAAAATTGGTGTCATTGTCCAGAAAGTGAAAGTGAGCCAGTTAATTCATCTCGCAACCAGCAAACTTATCTGGGCCGTAATGGAACCCGTTTCAAGCGGAAGTTGACGGATATTCATATCACGCACCTGCCTTTCATGTGTCCACCCTGCAATCAATCGGAATTTCTGAAAGTCCACCTCGATTTTGTTCACAAGAGTACCCTTTGGCGATTTGTGGGACCGCGATATTTGTTACATAATAAAAATTGCGAGCGAACAGAGAAGAGGGGAGCAGTCAATTATATGGAAGAAAATTATAGTTAACTGCTTAATTATAATTAACTGCTGCTAGAAAATTATAGAGAACTGCTTAATTCTTGGTTTGGCAGGAAAAAAAACCACACTTTTTACAAAGTATAGTTTGCAAAATAATTCTCTTCGCAGGAAGAAAGGATAATACTATCCACTTAGTTAAAGCACCACTGTGTCCTAGACTTTGATCATAATGACATATCTCACATCAGTATACTAACACGCTTATTTCCGCTTTCTCAAGGGATGCAAACTTCTTAGCTGCCAACTTGTACGGTTTTTGAGAAGGATTTCAGAGAGTGGTAGTCTTATAATATAGTATTAAAATTTTTCTAAAAATTAAGCCATCTCACTAACACGCCTAATATATATATATATATATATATATATATATATATATATATATATATATAATAACTAATAATATAACTTTAAATATTACTACCACTACGAAAAATATTTCTCAATGGCAGTACAAGTTGAGACCTATGCCGCTTGCTCCGTTTTGTGGTGATAGTTTTTCCAAACACATAATATCATACCTGCCAACTTTCACTCTGTCCCAGAATAGATTTTCAGAGTGGTTGTAAAACAATAAACGAAAAACAATCTGATTCAAAAATATATTTATATTTTGATCTCCTTGCAATTCGCTTGCGCAAGGATTATTATGTTTTCATATATTTATTGTAATTATTTATATGTAGTGGTGGTCAAACTCATTTATAATCATCATTATAATTCAAAAAGTTAATTGGAATAACCCGAGTATTGAAATGAAATATGAAACTTTAAATATGAAAATAAAACACTTTAAATATGAAAATAAAATCTTCGGGAAAATCCGGAAGAATTGGCAGGTATGCGATATGAGTGTAACTATCATGGCTGTTATAATTCAGGTATGACTGGAATACTACAGAGGCTTCACTGCCACCACTCGAGTCTCTTCTTTACTTATGCTATTAGTCTACGCTTATTAGCAAACGAGATGAAGGTGTAAGATGCCCGCTTGGCGAGCAGGTACTCTACGACAAATCAAGTCAAGGCTGTTAAAGTTGAAATTTTTATTCCACTTTAATACCGTAAGGAAAAAACAGTATGGAAGGAATTTGCTGACGGCAGATAGCTTATGTCACAAAATATATAATTTTATGTAATTAATAGATTGTGGTAGATAGGATTATTCAGTTTTTCCAATTGTAAGTGCGAAAAATGAAAAGTTTTAGTTAACAGTCATTAACATTTTGAACAAAAGCGATGTTTCTAAAATGGTTTAAAATAAAATGTTTAAAGTAATAGCAAAACTAGTCAAATATCTTCAAGTTTTAGTTCTTAATTCTCTACCACGTAATAAAAACTTGTACAGAAAATTAAGCAGTTTTGCATCTGGGTTAAAAAAAATTTTTTTAATCTTATCCATTATTTCTTTGACGCACCGGTGTTCCTATAATAATTTTTTCTGACTCTATAATTACACACAAAAATATATTTTGGTATTTTTTTTAATTGTAAAAGACAGTTTCTTAAAAAAAAGTACATTTATATTATTGGAAATATATTTGTACTAAAAAACACAAAAAGTAGTTTGAAGAAGAAAAAAAATTTTAAATTCTGATTTAAAAATCTATCAATAATTGATTTTGTAAATTACAGAAATTTCTATGCTGAATAAATGCTCCTCTTACATCTAACTAACTGCAAGCTTGAAAAAATTATTGCTTGGAAGTCAGTCGCGTTCGGGGGATTTTACTTTTTAACGTGCAAAAAATGAATTAAAAAAATAAAAACTTCGGTGTTTTATGTTGTATTTAATATAAATAGGCTATTAAACTGCTATATACAGAGATACCAACTTGCTCTGGACAGCAAATATATATTTTAGAGTGGTAGTTTATCAATTGTGATTATTGGTTTAATAAATTCAATGCAGTAGACTTTTATCCACCACTATTTCTAAATTATTCGTAGACTTATATAATTCACCACTTAATAATACTTACGTCATGCTATTCGTTTTATAAAGCAAGCAAAAATAGTCAGATATTTGCAAAATTTACTTAGTTATTTACCGTTATTTTATTACTTTGGCGTGCCCGGAGCAGTTGGCATCTCTGTATAAATAATATTTTAACCGTTTGACTTGACTAAATTAGTACAAAATAATGAAGAGTATAAAAGATATATATGAAAGTATATAGAAAAATGTTTATCAAAAATTATGCGTCAAAGAGTTTAAAAAAATTTAAAATATTGTCTGGCGTTCTCATAAAAGGATGTTTTTTTTATTATTTACAAGTGAAAAGGAAATGGTAGTATAAGTATTTCATAATTAGAATTTATTTATTTCACAACAACATGCCGATTCTTCGGAGTTAAAAGTCGATTGTTTGATGGCGATTTAAAATATCAATTCAAATGAAGATCGTAGAAATATCGCTTTACTTTACTTAACAAAAGCTGGGTACCTGGGCGGCGCAAAAGACCCATATCCCATTCATCGTGAAATTACAGAAAAATTAAAAAATATTAACAGTTTGTATACAGAGTCTCTGGGGTGACGCAGAAATATCACGAAAAAGTTACATGCTGTATGAACACCTGAATTATTTAAATGTACTGGTGAGCAGAAAATTTTTAAATGAAATTTACAAACCCAAGAATCAGCATAAATTTTTATGCATATGCATGCTTAATTATTTTTAAAAATAATGGTTATATATACTTAATTTTTTTAAAAATAGTAGTGATCAAAACCATTTGAAAATTAAGTTTATAGGAGAAATAAAAAACAGAATATATTTACTACCACTTTAATTATAAAAGTAAAATTTTACACCTAATACGTAAAAGTTAGCATATATGCATGTTTGAAATTTGTAACTCATACCTGCCAACTTTTAATCCCTTCCATTATCATTTTTCCCAGTGGTATTAAAATGGAATTAAAACTTCAATTTTATGCAAACAAATACGTTGTATTTGAGAAAACTTAAGTTCACAACCATGATAGTAACGCATATTAATATATGTGCTTAATTTTTGTAAGAATAGTGGTGATCAATATCATTTAAAAATTAAGATTATAAAAGAAAAATAGTATATAATTACTACCACTTTAAATATGAAAATAAAATCTTCCGGAAAATCCGGAAGAGTTGGCAGGTATGATTAACCTAATGTAAATTTTCATTTGATTTGCATGCAGGGTTGTCATGGACGAATAATAAATGCAAAACGAAATAAATGATAAAATCCAGAATTGCATTAAAATTTTCTACTTTTTGCAACATATTTTATTCAGCTTACAATAGAAGGTAAAATCGACATAGGTTTTTGTTTGTTCTAAATATGAATAATTTTAAACGTAAGCCATAGAGGTAGTTGCTATTGAATAATTGAACTGATAATAAATATGCAAAACTGAATTGAGTTTCTACCACTTCTTACATTCATAGCTTCCTGTGACATCCCTGTATATGCAAACCTGCTACCACCTTTTTCATAAAGGCACTATTTGTGGAAAATAAGAGTCTGACAGGCAAACGCCACGATGGATGCAAGATTGCTACTCATCCAAAAAAGAGAAGAAAAAAAATGGTACTAAAAATATTTCATTTCAACTTTCTTTCGGAAAAAGTGAATCCCCCTACTCATTAACATGCAAAACAATAATATTTAGTGTATATGCTGTATCATAAGTACTGTGGTAGAAAAATGAATTCCCATACAGAGAATTTCATTAACAGGCAAAACATTAAATGAATTCTATTAACGATAAATTGAATAGATAGATTTAATAAAAAATTATGTTTTTAAGTACTGGTAAAATAAAAAATCGTCGCCACCCAGAATTTTAATTTAATAACCTCAGATTACTATTGCAGGGATGCCACAGGAGACTAAATATGTAAAAAGTGGTAGGAACTCAATTCATTTTGATTTATTCATTATTAATTTGAGGAAAGTGGCTTGGGAACTATTTACTTTCCTTTGCTAATGACATGAATACTAAAATAGAATTTCAAAAAACTGACAAATCAAAATTCATTTATGAAAAAATATTTGCAATATGTAGCTTACGAAACAAAAATTCCAAATATATTAAAATCTCACTTTTGAATTATCTATCGCTAACGTCGATTTTCTATTGCACACAAGTATTGTCGAATTAATGTCGCATCTCATAAGAAAATAACCACAATAGTAACATATGGTTACTATTGTGGTTATTTTCGACCTATCTATGACTTAACATTTTTGTTACCGATCACGTGATATCGCGAGATAATATTCTTCCCTACAGTTTGTGTTTATAAAACAGATCATGTGGAAGCAAGATGCATATTACCAACAACTATTTTTGCAGAAAATACAAGACCAAGATTTTAAAAGTGAAAATTTTTATTTCCTCTTAAAAATAAAAACTATTGCCTTAAAATCCACTATATTAATCATGAGGAAAAATAGGAAGAGTATAAAATAATCTAATTCTCTTCAATGACTGTATTTGAAAAGAGCTGAAAGTAATTTATCTTGGTCTGGTACTACTAAAAATTCTTTCGAATGATTATGAAGAAAAGATAAATTTTCCCATTCATCATGAATTTGGGTTCCGTTTGAATTGAGTCTTTTTGGTTAGCAGACCGTGTGGTTGCTTTACTGTATTATACATATATTTACTACTAGGCTTGTCCAGTCTTTAAAAACTTAAAAAGTGGTAGCAAAGTTATAAAAATAAATTGTATTTTAATAAATACGTATAACCGACAATTCTTAGTCCATTGCACTCCGAGTATTTTTAAATGCTGATTGATCCAGGGATGCCAACTGCTCCGCTTTCCGGAATAGTTTTAATAAAGTGGTAGCAAATTATACAGTAAAATTCGTTAGATAAGATAATTACGCCCACTTTTTAATAGAGTATGCAGTAGAATGATGCTGCAGCGTTGCATTTCATATGATACTTATAATTTTTGATATTTAAAAATTATAATACTAAACTAAAAGTAACTTAAACTTTGCTACCACTAGAAAATACTATTTTACAAAGCGGAACAAGTTGGCATCCCTGTTGATCTAATATCAGCTCTACAGCATTTAAAATACACATTAGAGTATTATTATACAGTTTTAAAATTCTTATAATAATCAGGTAACTAATTACTAAGGTGTAAAATTTCTTAATTTTAAAGTGGTGACAGTTGATGGTGCCTCAGTGGAGACATCGGAGTGCAAATGGTTAATATTTACAATTTAACGTTTCTGGTTAGGAATATTACTTTAGTTTAGATTGAAAGCAATTGAAAAGAAATTTGGTAACTTCTTCGCTAAAATGTTGCCACCGCTTTTTAAATTTTTCATGAACGTATTTAGAAAGGAATAAGATAATGGAAAAGATCAGGATAACTATAATAAAAAATTATGATTTTAATTTGAGTATGCAGGGAAGCACTGTAGCATGCATAATTTAAATTACTTTAGCAGTCTACTTAAATTATCGAAGTGGAAAGTCTGCTTACAAAATTAAATTCCGTGAAAAATGGGAAATGTGAAAAATGGGAGAGAGAGAGAGAGAGGGAGAGTATTTTGTTTAATTCATGAAAAGCATCCTTTTATCTATTTTTAGGCTCACTGGTATAGCGGTTCTTAGTGGTGTTCTGCAGAACACTAGACTTCCGCGGAGGAGAGAAAGGAATTCCGTGAATTAGTACTTTTCAGTTAGTAGTTAGTACGAGATGAGTTTTGAAACTTCAATTTATACTTAGATGCAACCTATAAGTCATGATGTATGTAATCATTCGTTCATGAAATTATTTCAAGTGTAATGTCATTAAAATAGAAATGACATTTTTCTAAAGGAAACATAATAGTTCTAATAGTAATAGTTTAAATGAATTATGAAAAGAACAAGTATTTCTGAATATTGCAATAGCATATTTTCTTCCTCTATCGCTCTTCAAATCGAAATAAAATAATTAAATTCTTCAATAAAAAAATATGTTTCCTAAATAACTATTTTCAACGTTTATGTAAGTTCTTTGTTTTCATCTCAAAGTAAATCATAATTCGGTTTATTTTATTCATTTTCAGCTTCTGTATGTAAACAAAAAAAGAAACTTAGAAACTAGACTAGACATAGCACACGAACTGCAAATTTAACTGAAACATAAATCCTTATTTCAGATTATTTATCAGAAAACGATAAAACTTCAATCCTCTAATTATTTTATACTTAAAGATTATAACGTTCTCTATTACATTAATAAGCTTTATTTTTAAAGTCTGGGTTCCACCAAAACAAGGTTATTAGGGTTCCATATCCGAAAAAAATTGGGAACTGCTGTCCTTGTATTTAGCAAAAAGTTTCAAAATGCTGAAATCTATTCACAATATTCTTTACTTTAGTAGTAACTTCGTTAAGAAGTTTCTGATTTTCAAATCTGCATTACAAGCAGAGGATTGTAGTGGTAATCAGAAATACTTTAGTAATTTAATTAAAACAAAATTCTTTACATAATTTATTTTATTTTAAGTGGTAACACAATTATCCCGGAGTATGTAGATTCCTTTAGAAATCTAAAATGTGGTAGATAAAATGAGAAAATAAGATGTATCCTAATATATCCGTATTCATCACCACACTTCATATTTCAAATGAATGTGTCTGATTGCGAAATCTCCGGTTTTGTATCTTTAATTTTCAACTGAATGTAAATATAATAAATAAAAAAAAATTGTAAAATATTTCGAACAATATCGGCAACACATTTTAAATGTTAAATGTAATTACCCTTTTTGCTATTTTTTTTTATTCTCAGTTTGAAACGATAGAAAACTACTTAAAAATGAAAAGTATTGAAATAAAAAATAATTTAAATTTCAGAAAATATTTTATCATAAAGCGTTGCCCAGAAGTAAGCATATCTGCAAATGAAGGGAGCACAAATGATGGTGGAGTTGAATCATTAATGCCTATCTGAACTGAACTGAATAAAATATCTGGGTTCCTAAAATATCTGGGATCTTGAAGTGGTGGGAATGCAAATGGAGTATTCTTAATGACAGCAGAGTGTCAAATTATGACTATGCAGTTATATACAATACGGTGATTAGACCATAGTGTAATAAATAATATAAAATTAAAGTTCGACATGAATAAACATTAATGCCCAGCTTACGATGTTTGCAATATCTAGACTTCTGTCGATTAAGACGGCACTTAACGACTCATCGGAATTAAAGAATATAAAAATAATGAACGAAGGAACTTTGACGATTAAAACTATGTTGGTAATGGGAAAAGAAAGAACAGGAAAGAGGCCCTACGGGATCTGATTAATCTCAGAGGTCCAAATTAGCGCATCCAATGGGAGTGATCAGGTACATGATATGTATACAAAAGCCAATGTGAAGAAATTCCGATAAATTAAATAACTTGATTAAATGCTAATCGAAAAACTATTTACTGCAGATTACGTGAGTTAGGTAAAAGGTATAAACATAAAGCAATACGAAAAAACGTAAAATAAAACGAATGATAATCAATATACAAAATAAAACAGTGCGTGATGGATCTAGCATGGGGACCCTTCCAACGCCTCCTACAACTGAAAGCTTCCACACGATTTTTTGTAGGTAGTCCGATCAGACCACTATGAAAATAAACCAGATTATGAAAGAGCGATTTAACACAAAATCTAGTAAAAATAAGAAAGTTGTAGCAGATATATGTTAAAAATTTGTTTAATTTATGAATATGATTGGATTGTTTTATTTACTTGTCTACCACTACAGATTCAATTCTCAAATATATATGATAAATTTCTCTCAGTCACTTTCACAAAAAAATTTGGGTTCATGCGCACAACAGGTTCACTTTTTAAATAGTCTGCGCAGACTACCTATAAGAAACCGTGTGGAGGCTTCTCCCCGCGGATTTTCGCATGTTCAAAGAAAGGTTGAGGTGTTGAATGAATACCTAACAAAAGGTCTCCTTTATAATAAAAAAACAGTTTTGTAAAATAAGAGGTAGCACATTTTCTGTTAAATACTACTTTACCTTTAACAATTTCTCTGTGTCTAGATTTCAAATATAAATATTGTTAATCTTGTGATGTTATAGTAGATAGAACAATCTGATTTCTTCAACAACAAAAAAATTTGAATAAAGAAACATAAGAACTACCACTTCTTTCACTTTTGAAAAAAAAACTGTACCTGGGAATAATGGGCTAAGTTCTGTCAAAATAAAGAAGTTTTTCTGCAGCAAATTTAATTCCATTTTGTCTTTTCACTATTAAAACGTTGAATGCCATGGGGGTCACAGGTGACCAGCACTGAGTTTGCTCGTAGCATCACGGGGGTCACCGGTGACCGGCGAAGCCAAGATTATTAGAAATACGTAATTCGAGTAAATTTATAATTTTTTTATTATTATTATCGTTACTAAAATAATTTGAAGAAATTAATGCAATACAGAACATACAAAAATAATTTTATTTATATACACAGAAAAGCCAAATTGCTCCGGACATCGAATAAATATTTTCAAGTGCTAGTTTATTAATTGTTATTCTTGGTTTAATAAATTCAATTTAGTAGATTTTTATCCACCACTATTTCTGAACAATTCGTAGACTTATATTATTCACCACTTTTACAGAGTTGTTATGTTAAACAGCTTAAAAAACTAGCAAAATATGTCTAATGTTTGCTAATTAAGTTTCTATATATTAACCGTTTGGCCAGACGTGCAAACCATATAAAATTAGCGTGGCATTCAACGTGCTAAAATTATTTTCATAAGAATTATGTTTGTTGGGCATCCCTTATACAAGCTATATCTTTCATTTTTCCTATTGCAATATTGTTTTAATCATTCACGCCAAGAGCATTTTTTTATTTAAACACTGGTATTTAATCAGAATTTACCATATCGTCAGGAGGGTATATAATTTTCCTAAAGTTGATATAATTCATCACAGTTTTCAGTTTCCTTATCTCTCACTTTCCAGTAAAAAAAAAAATAAATATAGTTAAAAGTAATGTGCTATGGGGAAAACAAAGGCGGTTTTTTAAAGGTTTTACATTCCTCAGAAGGAAAAAAAATTCATCTCTCCCTTCAATGTTGTAACTAGGAAGAAATCGCTGGATACGCTGTAATCTAAGATTTCGAAACAATCTTGAAACAAATGACCAGATAATAGAGACGAAAATATTAGAAGTCTTAGTTGACTAGAAAAAAGTTCCGTTTAAAGACTGTCTGTTAATTATTACATAAATTGAAAATAAGTTGAAAATTGGAAAAAAGGAACGGATATGATCATCAAAAGTCTTAAGAAAAAAAGAATTAAAACAATCTTATAGTACACAATCGAAGCATGAGTGAAACTCATGTCTCATTTCTTTTGTTATTACATTATAGCTTTTAATGCGTGCGCTGCAAAAAAAGACAATTTTAATAATGGTTGAATGGCAATAAAATAATAAGTGAAGCGCATGACTCAATTAGTAAAAAAGTATATCACTTAACAGTGAAGTATAAAAACTTGTCGTTAATCTTATATTTTGTGACTAGAATTCGTAGCTCATTTACAAAAAAAAGTTTGCCTCTTAACAGTAATTTTAATACGTTCACGCCGGGTGTTGCGCCTGAAAGCGGGACGTAAAAGAGAAAATACTGGTAGAAGAACTATTTCAATATTAGATAATATTCGGGAGGAGTTAATCTATTCTCAACAATAACAATTCACTGTAAGGAGATTTATCACGGCGAAGAAGCAATTCAATATAAAAATTGCATCCGTTAAAAACAATTGGTAGTTATGGATTTTTATTTATTATTCCCGGAAAAAAACTAGAAAATGAAATTTATTTGTTACCAGTTTTTACTCCGGTGCGCCGCCTGATGAGACAATCTAGCGTGACCCACCGGTGGGTCACGCTAGATCACGTCGGGGTGGGTCACCCCGACGTGAACGGCTAATATTTTGCAGCTAAAATTCGTGGATCATTTAGAAAAAAGTTTATTTCTTAAATATAACTTTCTAGTCATTCGCAAACTACCACTGGGACTAACATTTCAAATTAAGTGCGTGAATATTTAAAGTAAAATAAATCTTCCCAACACTTTCTAAAATAAACTGGAAAAAATGCTATTAAAAATTGTTACATTTAATTTCTTTAAATAAAATTGTGAATATTATTAGTCACAACTTTTTGCATCCATAGCCGCTCTTGACAAACCTGTGCTCGTAAAAATGTGATGATTATGTGACACGCTTTATTTGTATAGAATTAACTAATTGAGCTGAAAGAAATTTTAAAAAAATTATTTCCTTGTCGAAAAAAGTTTATAGCTACCAATTTTAAAGTGTGATAAAAATAATTATTACTTTATAATCTTGTATTAAACATTGAGCTTCTCTTGATATATTTTCTATTAATGGATGATTCCCTACCATTTAATTGTATAATGGTGGTGGATGAATTGTGCATTCAGATTCCTGGACAGTTTGCTTCTTTTTTTCGGCTAGAATTTCGTCAAGTGGTATCTAAGTTCATGCTTAAATGTATTATTCTTCGTTTTGAAACTTTATTCCACGCCACTGCATGAAAATGATTTATAAAATCCATTTTGTTTATCCCCTTAATTTGTGCGCGAAACAGGTCAAACTGTGCACATTCGAGATAATTCGAGCGGCGTTGTATTTTTTGCTGCTATAATTTTTCACCATAGAATATAATCGAGAATTGAAAATAATAATGTGAAAGCTAAGGAAGAAAATAATTTTATTGATATTTGTCATTTACATAGGATTGTAAGCTATAACACTTATTTATTCAAGAATAAAATATACAGAGATGCCAACTTCCACCTGACAGCAAATATATGTTTTAAAGTGGTAGTTTATCGAGTGTGACTCTTATTAGTTTTATAAATTCAATTTAGCTTATTTTTATCCACCACTATTTTTAAATAATTCGTAGGCTTATATTATTCACCACCTTAGCATCCATTATGACTTGCTATACCTTTTAAAAAAGCAAGGGAAAATAGTCAAATATTTGCAACATTTACTTCGTAGTTATTTACCGTTTTATTTAATTATTTTGGCGTGTCCGGAGCAGTTGGCATCTCTGAATATACCCTTTTTCCGTGGAAGAAAAGCGCAGTATATCAAAATTGTCCACCAAAAGAATAGACAAAGCTCTAAAGTGCGTTTTTTTATATAAAATTTTTTTTTTCTGGCTGGTTATTTTCAAAAAATCTGTGAGTTAAGGGGTTTAATTAAAAAGTGGTAGTAAGTTTTTGATTAAAAATGAATGATTTTTGTTTTCTTATTTCGAAGGCAACTTCCCAAATCAAATTTCATACCTACCTTAATTGTCATACATACCTGCCAACTCTTCCGGATTTTCTGGAAGATTTTATTTTCATATTTAAAGTGGTAGCAATACTCATGTTATTCCAATTAACTTTTTGAATTATAATGATAATTATAAATGAGTTTGACCACCACTACATATAAATAATTACAATAAATATATAAAAGCATAATAATCCTTGCACAAGCGATTTTCAACAGGATCAAAATATAAATATATTTTTGAGTCAGATTGTTTTCGTTGCCCCGAAATTGACCGAGGAGGGACCAGCTCAAGCCTTGCTAGAGACAAGACGTGTTTTTCTCTGCTCCGCAACTATGCCGTATCACCGAACTGCCCGCGGCGGAAAAGTTTTCCCTTCCGGCCGCATGCCAGCATCAGACTTATATGAGACATCTTCGATCGTCAAAAGGTTTTTACCGGCCAGATCTATGAACTACGCACTTTACTCAAAGTTTCTTCTAGAACAAACTACTGATATCGTGGAACTTCGTAAGCTGCGAGATTCCATTGGAGAGATTTCTACCTCAACACCAAGTAGATATTACAACGAACTCTTTAA
The DNA here is from genome assembly GCF_982258835.1 of Parasteatoda tepidariorum. Classification (NCBI taxonomy): domain Eukaryota; kingdom Metazoa; phylum Arthropoda; class Arachnida; order Araneae; family Theridiidae; genus Parasteatoda; species Parasteatoda tepidariorum. Next base: position 26,358,523 of record NC_141759.1, on the reverse strand, counting down.
CGCAGCGGTGTCCGCAATTCAAACTGTTGAGTCAAGTCAAAAGAAGCCAACTGCCTCAACTACAATGGAGACAACTATCACTGAGACAGCGGAAATCCCTGTGACCATCCCAGAAAGTAGTGTTGCTAATGAAATGGAGACTGAGACCGTTTCCGAGCACAGTGTTCCGAATAATATCACAACTCCTTCCAGTAAAGATTTGAATATAGATATAGACGAAGAGACATCAGCCTCTGAACCTGAGATCCAAAATAGAAACAACAAAGAGCCACCAGCTAAAAAGAGAAAGAAGAGGAAGAAAAAGTCTGCCGCAGCTACAGAAAATGTTGACCCATCCATGACCCAGAAAAGCTGCACTCCTCCGGAATCTCTTCTCATGCCGGAGCCCACCCCTATTACTGCATCAGAACCTACGGAGGAGACTACCAACAAAGCCACAGAGCCTTCCATTTCAGTAGAAAAAGCTCAGCCAGTTAAAAATGCTAAAGTCCTCATCCGTGGCCTTCCTGATGATTTTAGTACAGATGAAATATCCCTTGAATTAGGGAAGCGGAACATTGAAATCCTGAAAATAGTCCAGTTTAAGAAGAAAGTGGGTGAAGCCCTTAGGCCCCTCCCCCTGTACCTCATCGTTATGCCAATGCTAGCCAATCACGAGATGATCTACCATATTGAGAGCATCAAGCAGATCCCGATCAGCATAGAGAAATACCACGGCGGCCGGCGGCCGCTGCAGTGTTTTCGATGTCAGAGTTTCGGCCACACCCAACGTTCCTGCTCCTCCAGCCCAAGATGCATGAAATGTGCCGAAGGGCACTATTCATTCCAGTGCAGAAAGAGCCGAGACTCCCCAGCTAAATGCTGCAACTGCATGCAAAACCACACCTCAAATTTCACTGGGTGCGAGGCCCGTCCCAGTCGAAAGAGAAAAACGACCAAGGACACGCTTACTTCTACAGCCCACAGACTTGTTAGCCTCATCAGTGAACTTAAAGACTTGCTGAAGGACCAAGACGTACTGCATCTTCTCACAACTTTAATCCAGGGGAATTCCCCATACAACTGATGTAATACTGAATCAACTCATGCCTCACCTCATCATGGACTTATTATCTGATCCTAACTTAGAACTTTGAACTGTATATGACCTCTGGAATAAATGCCAAAACAGTATAGATGAATCGGTTAGAAGCGCTTCGCGCTTAACACCGAGATTCCACTCATATCAATCAATCAAATTGTTTTCGTTTATTGTTTTACAACCACTCTGAAAATCCATTCTCGAAAAGAGTGAAAGTTGGCAGGTATGGTCATATATTTCATGCTTTGATTATCAATGAACTTTTTCTGAAATGAACTGCTAGCAACACACTTTTGTCACCACTTTTTATTTACTTACAGAAGATTAAGGTAGATATCAAATTTAAAATGCATAACGTATTTTTTACAAAAATTGCTAACAGTGGAACAGGATTTTGTCTAAACATCCAGGTCCACGGGATCTGAGAAATGTTGGTTTTCCAGGCGTTATGATTTAATTTATAGGACACGATTTGAAATACAAAATTATTTTTATCTCAGATTTCAAAGTGCTATAAACTTTACAAAGTGTGCCCAGTGTTGTATTCACTTTTTTTTATTTTGTTTTCAACGTAGATTCATTTCAAGAAAGTAAAAGCAATTACAAGTACAGTTGTACAGTGCGCTAAAAAAATAAAATAAAATAAAAATAAACGTCTATCCTGATTAATTTTTGATCTAATGATCGAATTTTCACGTCCTAGGACTCAATTTAAATTCCTCGAGGGGGGACATCAAGTATGCTAATTAAAAAGCGTGCAAGTGTATGCAAACAATATTTTAAGAGTAATGGAATCAGAAACAAAAACGTACATTATTTGGATAAATTTACCTTTTTTTCGGTGGATTTGGATTTTTGACTCCAAAAATATGGTCCCAATAGTTTGGTCAGGAGAGCGCTCCAAAGTTTGAACCCCTTAATGTTAATTTTACTTTCCTCTACCCTTTAATGTTATTTTCGCTATATCTCGAAAGCTTTTTAAGCGAATTAAAAAAACTTTCACACGCGATTAAAAAATTCGTTTATCCAAGAATAATTCCATGTAACAAATAACTTTTAGTAAAGATTTATTATTTTTTATTATTTTATTTTTAAACTTTGAATTTTAAGGTATACTATTTTTTGCATCATTTTGAAGATTGTAGTTTTGCATGACAAAATACAAAATATGAGCAAACGTGGTCGAATAGTTCCTGGGAATAGTTCCTCCCAATTTGAAGTGCTTGACTTTTTTGAAATTCAATTTATCAGGAACTATTCGACCGATTTTTCTCAAATTTTGTATTTTACAGTATAAAATTACGTTCTTTAAAATTATGCAAAAAATTGCATACCTTACGATTCAAAAAGTTTCAAACATTCTTAAATAAAATAATAAATATTTACTGAAAGTTATTTTTGCCAATGAATTATCTTTCAATAAACTAATTTTATTACTGAGTGTAAAATTTTTCAATTCGCTTAAAATGTTTTAGTTACATGCGTGATTCTCACGAAATACGATAATGGACAGTCTTTTGCCTCAAGACCTAATATTATACTACTTAAAGAACTCTGTTTAAAAAAAAAATTAATAATAGCATTGCTTTTAGCATTTTAAAAAGACTTTGCATTAGCATTGACTATTTTGTATATTTAAAAAATTTAATTGAATTTCAAAATGTCGTTTTCCTGGTAAACAATATTTCCAATAATTACTATAGCTTCAAAACTTCCCATAAAATTTTCAATGTTTAATTTTTTTATCTCAACCGTTGTAAGCATTTCTAGAATATATTCAGAGAGTATTATTTCCAAAAGCTTTGTTGAAAATAATTTTTTCTAACAATAACTTGTCTGTCACATGAAAATCAGTCATTTTCCTGGCCATTCTTTTTTTAATAATTTATAATCAAAATAGATAGCGGCAGTAATCAATATCTTAAGTTAAGAGATTGATTAGAATATCATTCATCCTATTCACTCGTCAAATTTCAGGAATAAATAACCAACTTCCTTTTTCAAAATCTATTTCAAAAAATTTTACAAGGTGAGTAGGTTTTTATGCTGTCATTTTCCTGTCTTCTTGAAATCATTAACACTTTCACGCCGGGGTGACCCACCGGTGGGTCACGCTAGATTGTCTCATCTTGGCAGCACACCGGAGTAAAAACTGGTAACAATAAATTTCATTTTTTAGTTTTTTTCCGGGAATAATAGAAATCCATAACTACCAATTGTTTTTAACGGATGCAATTTTTATTTCGAATTGCTTCTTTGTCGTGATAAATTTCCTTACAGTGAATTGTTATTGTTGAGAATAAATAAACTCCTCCCGAATATTATCTAATATTGAAATAGTTCTTCTACCAGTATTTTCTCTTTTCCCCTAATCAGTATTTTCACTTTTCCCGGCGTGAACGTGTTAATAACATAAACTACAAAGATTTACCCGAGTTATTTCAAGAAATCCTGTTGTTTTCTGCGGAAAGTAAACGTCTTAGGCCGAAATGTTAAATTAAAGTCAAATGCTGTAAAATGGCAAATTGTCATTTTCCTGGCTGATGAATGCCAGTTACCTGAAATTTTTTTAAATGTTCTAATGTAAAGAGGGAAAACGAATATTAACCTAATTCCCAGATTTCGTAAGATTGTAATATGCTTGTAATATGCTAAGTTATTTATTTATTTAATGATTGATTATTATACACAATTTTATTCAGTACATATAAATAATAAAACCTATTTTTGATTATTTCTACAATGGATAAAAGAATTAATTTAAACAATTCATGGTTTATCTAACGCAAAGGTTTTAAATTATTTTTTTTCAAAACACAGACAGTTAAAATATAAAGGATAAGCTAAGATGTACACTGTACAATTTAATTCTGTCATAGTCTTTAAACATTGAGTGTATAAATTAAAGAATGTAGAAAAGTTGTAAAATAAAATTATTTGAAATATTTTAAATTTAAAGAATATAATAAAAAAATTTCCAATGTAATTTATTATAAAATTAATTTTGCTAGGTTACTCGTATCATAATGAATGGCGTTTTTAAAAAGTGCTTAATGGTGCTTATTTTCAATTTTCATTTTTTAAAAGCCCTTAAAGGTGCTTTTTTCTTTGGATGTTTTTAGAAAGTGCTTAATTTTTCTCTTCTCGAAAATGAATTTGTTTTTCTTTACCACGTTAATTTTCGGCACTTATTATGCAAAAGCGTACTTTCCACATTGTTCTATTCAACGTTTTTACAATTCACCCAACCACAATCTATTTCAGCGTACCGTCAGTGTCAGTCCATAGCGTATGAAAGCTCCCATCATTTTACAAGTTTGATTAAATACTTTCGAGTCATGTGCGTCTAGTGAGCTGGGTTCGGTGAGATTATTGCACTCTCAAGTGCAACTCTACTGCATTTTGCAAGATATTCTCAATTTCACGCTTCATTTTTCACCCTCTGAAATCGAACCGAAAAATCTCTTGATCATATTTTAATGGCTAACATAATCAAGAAAAGAGGTTTTTGTCAAAAACTAGTTATTTTATCATGGTCATGCAAAGTCTGAAAATCATTTTGCATTTTGTTAATGTATATAGTGCTTAAAAATTATTTTTGAGTGCTTAAAAAGTACTTAAAAGGTGCTTATTTTTTGTTGAAATATTTGACTACGCACTCTGGTTATTTTTTAAAACATGGGGCTTAAAAACAATCAAGGAAAAATAAATTGAGGAAAAAAAAACGAGAAGAAACGGTATGTTCAAATTGTTCACAATAATTATTTTTGGAATTTATTCACATAAAAAGTTAAAATTAACTTTTCGACTTCGTCTTTTTGAGTTTCTTGCGTTGAGTTACTTACTATTAGTTTAAAATGACTGTTTTCTTAACTTCTAAGCTAATATGTCAGTTTCCTGGCCTTCTAGTCATTTTCCAGGCATTCAAAACTTAGTGATTTTTTTTTCTTGAGAAAATATCAATAAACTACACTGCTGTCTGTAAGATATTAAGAAATTTAACTAAATAAATATACAAAAAAAAATTAGATTATTTTAAAGACTTTAAATTTGAAGAAATTTTTTTTTCCGAATTGTCGTTTCCAAAGAATCACCCATATATCGAAATTCTAAAGAAGGAAAATTAACATTAAGGGTTCCAAACTTTGAAGTGCTCTCCTGAACAAACTATTGGGACCATCTTTTCCAGAGAGCTGCTACCCCCTATATTTTGGGAGTCAGAAATCAGAATCCGTTGAAAAAAAAGATATGTTTATTCAGAGAAAGTGTGTTTCTTGCCTGATTCCGTAACTTAAAATATCGTCTGCACTAATTAATTACCTTAATTGAGGTCACCCAATTGAGCCATTAAGATTGATTCCTGGAAAGAGAAAATCTGATCATTAGATCATCAGATTACTTATTTTGAGTAATCCTTTTTCTTTTTTTTTTTCTGCATTGCACATTAAATTTTTTTTTAGTATGAAATAAATTAAATAAATTTGGTATAAATATGCATTATTTTGTACGACGTATGAAGTAGTACCTTCGTTTATTTTAAATAAAACTTTTTTTTATTTCAAAAACAAATACAGAAAATATCGTACAATGTGAGTTTTTAAGCCAGTTTCACGCCTAAAGCACTGAAACAACACAAACCTAAGAAATAAAAATAAATAAGCAAACGTAAACCAATAAACAACAACCCATTTCATTTATAAAACAAACCAGAACAGTGGGACTAAACAGGTAATAAATTAAAATAACAGTGTGATGAACACTATCTTATCAACAAAGGAAGGTAATTGACGGTCAAACACGTGATCGTCTGTCAGAATTTCGGTAATTTTGATACCAAAGAATGCCATTGAGAGAGAAAGAGAAATTTTGTGGCCTCTTTGTCAGCGTTTTTTCCTCGTTCGCTAATTAGGTCACTACACACATCCTGAACTTCCGCATTTCCCACGCTTTTCGCCAATTATGTCGCCAAATGTTAAATCAGAATAACATTCTAATGCACTTAAGAAAACTATAATATGAAAATTGTTACAATTTGACAGAATCGATAAAGTTTTGAAACATTTTGTTCAGTTATTTTTTAAAAGACATTGTATTAGAAATCATTTTGATAGAAGTCAGTTTTAATTGCATTAATTTTTTTAAAAGAAAAATGCAGTAGCTAAGGTGTTGGATTTTTGAATCAATTTATAACAAACAAGTTAAAAAATATTTGGATTTATAAATGTGATATTGCATTTCTAAAGATAAAATTAAAAAAAAAAAATACGTTTAAAGATTTAGTTACATCATAATTATGGTTTACAACATCTTTCTAACACAAAATTTTAAAAAGCAAAATTCTACGGATTCTCCGGTGTATCAGAAAATAATTTTTCCAAGTTGTAGCAAGGATAAAGAATTGATATTTTATAATTAAATATTTGACAATTAAAATAAATTTGTCCACTACTAAACACAAGTAATTTAAGCAGATACATACAAGATTATATCAAAGAATGCTTAAGTTCTTAAGATCAACAAAATTTTATATGAAAATCTGTTTAAAAAAAAACTCTGATTTAGTGTGTGCATCGAAAAAAAAAAAATTTGCATCAGCGTTGGAGTATCTGTAAAATCAGAGCTGCCAACAGCTACGAATTCAGCAAAATATTTTTTTAAAAAAATGGAAGAGAATTACAAACTAAATTTTAAAAAAAGTGGCTTATTAGATAAGTCTTTGAACTATTTAAAAATAGTGGTGTGTAAGAATTCATAAATCGAGAATGGAAGAGGTTGTAGTCATAAGTTTATACATTATGTCTGTTCTTTTCTAGTCCTAGTGTTTTGATTTTATTGGGCACCTGGATCGCGGAACTTTAGTACGATTTTGGTTGAGCATTGAGATAAGCAGGCAGTGGAGTTGCTTTTATTCGTTTATTCGAGAAAGACGCAAATTCAATATATAAATTGCATTGGTTAAAAAAATTGGTAGTTGTGGATATATTTTTATTCCCGTAAAAATGCAATTTAATTTTTACCAGATTTTACTCTTTTCCGTCTTGATATATAAAGACTTTCAGCCCTGTTCAAGATGGATGTGAAAAGGTCCGCCAATAAACTCAGGCTCCTAGATAAACTTTAATTGCGTCTAAATTACAAAATTCTAAATTGGTATTAAAAACCGTAATTACATTATAATTACATACCTGCCGACTCTACCGGATTTTCCGGAAGATTTTATTTTCATATTTAAACTGGTAGCAATACTCAGGTTATTCGAATTAACTTTTTGAATTATTATGATAATTATAAATGATTTTAACCACCACTACATATAAATAATTACAATAAATATATGAAAGCATAATAATCCTTGAGGAAGCGCATTTCAACGGGATCAAAATATAAATATATTTTTGAGTCAGATTGTTTTTCGTTTACTGTTTTACAACCACTCTGAAAATCCATTCTCGGAAAGAGTGAAAGTTGGCAGGTATGTAATTACGGTTTTCAGTAACTTTGTAATTCAATATTCTAAAATTATATTTAAACGTGTACTGAATCTAGCTTTCCAGTTTAAGAAAAAATGTTGCTGTCTTTCGAAAACGTTCCAGAGACTCCAACTATTTAAAGCTATTGTGAGGTGAAGCTGACTTTTTTTAAAATAAACTTAGTAGATCTTAATAACTTGAGCATTCGCGTTATCGCGCGTTTATACGACTTTATATATATTTTTTAAGTTACTAGTCTTTAATGATGGACGAAATTCCTTTAATTTTAATTAATTAAATTATCGATACATTACCCTTGCTATTACTAGGCAAAATATTCTCTTAAACTCTACAGAGATTCCGTAGTAGTTGCAGTCAGTGAGTTTTTCATGATAACAATACAACTGTTTTTATTTTTTCTATCTCACATGTATCTCTCATGCTATCTCTATTTTAAACCATTTTTACCCCATATAACAGCGATATCAGCGCCACCTTTCACCTAAATATACAAAAACCTGCTATATCAAATTGTTTTTTTTCCTTCTGAGAATTACAAATTCTGCTGTAGAGCCAAGATAGCCAGGTTGGTAGGGCACTGGGCCCATGTCCAAGAGGTCGTGGGTTCGATCCACGATGGCCGAAGACTCCCCGTGTAATAAATGGTAACTGATGTCGTTAAATCTGTAGGGGTCACAAGGTCCTCTGTGTTCCTATAACAAATCACACCTCTGGGGGTACTGATTCTTTCTCTTCTGGATTAGGTTCAAAATCGGCTACTGAGCAAAATCGGCTACAAGCTACGGAGTTGAACAATAGTAGTTGCAAACGTAAAAATTGGGTCGTCTGTTCAACGACGGTTATAAAATAAAATTAAATTCTGCTGGAAGAAAATCTTAATCTCGTTTAATCATTCGTTGAGAGTGGCAGCAGAAGCGTGATTATCTATCATTGAATGTATCATTTGAAAAGAATTCCCTTAAGTGCTTTAATCTAATATGCATTTCTCAAAATATTTTACAATTTCCGTACGGTTAGGGGCATCGTATACAACTGGAAAATTCATATGCCGAGCTGGTAAATATATTTATAACATAATAATTAAACAAAAAAAACAAAAAAAATTTTTTTTTGTCACTACTAGAAAAGGACATCTAGCTAAAACGGAAAAGTTGGCTTTTATGGCTTATAACATTAAATAGTAAAAACGCGAAGGTGAAATTCATTCGCGTTTAATAATAATTTGGAAGAAAAATTCATTACATAAAGTAAAATAAATTCCTTTCTAATGTTAATTGGAAGGACAGGATGGAATTAATTGGATGTAAAGTAATTTCATTTCTGGCTGTTTCTTTCAAAAAGTAAAACTAGCTCTTACCATTCTTACTTGCAAGCTATTTGTCACTATTTACATTATTTTAGGTAAAAATGGAGTTGTACAAAAGTACGGAAACACATCTATACTAGCTCAATGTAAGCAATCTTTCTTTCAGCAGCAAAATTTTTAGAAAATTTTACAAGACAACTGTTTACTGTTGCCTTGTACTTGTTACTCGTTGCCTAGATTTTAATGTTGGCCCAATTTGAAAGATCATGTTTGAAGCTTTTAGAAATTATATATATATATATTTTTTTTATTCATGCAAAATTTGCATCGACGGAAATAAGTGTAGGAAGTAAAAAGCATTTTTCCGTTTTAAATGCCACTATAAATAAAGAGGCATACTAAAATAAATCCCGCAATTCTAAAAATGACGGTTTCTTCTTTCTTAGGAGAAAAAATGGCAGCATAAGTGATTTATTGATAAGATTAATTATGCAGAAGCAAGTTAGGTCTGTATTAATAGTATATTTATAACAATTTATATTAAGATACGAAATCATACTACAGAGCTTTTTTAAGGTGAAAGTGGTAAATAACAGAAAGTAACATCTACTTGGTATAAATAAAAATGCACTATCAATTTATTATGGCTAACACATTTTTCTTGAGGATTAAATAAATAATCTCACGAAACTGAAGCGGTAAGGTATTATTTGACTGAAAACTTCATTCTCTTCAAAAATTTCGAAATTGGAAATATCTATCGACATGTTTTAAGTTTTCAAAAATAGGTGCTCGATTTCAAGATTTACCAGACGGGAATGAGAAGAAACAAAAGTGATTTGATAAATAAAACATAAAGTTGCCAACGAAACATGAGAAAATAAATGTGAGAAACAAAACTAGAAAAACCGTGTTAACCAAAACTAGATAACCAGCTAAGCAGAAAAAAAAGATAATAAAAAAATAGAACAAGAAAAACTAAAGTGACCGAGAGAGGTAAATCAGGGCATAATGCATTTCCAAGAGCTACAGAGAGGTGATGAAGAACTAATGTCACCAACAAGGAAATCAGCATTCATATGAATAAAACAAGATTCCACGGCATCAAGATTATCTGATATGACTGGAGTGAAAATAATTTTGGCACTGTCGAAATTAAATCAATGTGAGAAGTGTGCAGCAATTTAGACCAAAAGAACGCGATAGATATGCCCGTTATCGAGAACACGAGAAATCATCATTTGAATTGAGGATCCTGATCTCAAAATTGTAGATCCTACGATAGAAGTTTGAAATGAACACATCGGTTTCATGCTATACTACTTGTGAAATGAGTGAACTCCATCATTCACTATTATTTTCTGTTCTACTACCACACAAACTATTAAGACATGAAAACTAACAGTGGGTTTTTGCATCGGAGGCTATTCAAAAGTATTCGAAATACAATGAAGGCTATTTTCTTAGATTTTAAACGTCAAAATCTGCTTGTGCAAAAATTGAACCTTCAAGTGTATATATTTCTGTGATTACACACCAAAGAGTAGTGTAGTACTAGTAAAAATCAACATAACATTTAACACGACCTTAAAGTTGATCTTAATTATTAGAAACTAAAGTTTACACAACTTTCCAATGTCATTAAATACTTTCACCAAAATTTAACAAATATGGAAATTTTTTTTATAAAAAACGTCGTTGAACAGCCGACCCAATTTTGGATTTACAACTGCTGATGTTCAACTCCGTAGCCTTCTAATTATGAACCCAATCCAGAAGACAAGGGGACTCCTGAACCAAGTATAGAGAGAAATTTGCCTTCGTCGAAGACTTTATCGTGGAACTAATCCGCTTTTGCGTTACATGGAGAGGAAGACCAAGAAAACCTCTTGCGATTAGCCTGATGGCACGGGGACTCTAACCCACGATCCGTCTACCACTGAGGATATTTCACGTCAGCAGTGTGGTCAAATATGGAATTTGCTGGAAAAGAAACTTTAAAGATAACAACAACAAAATCAATTCGCGGATCTATGGTTACGGATTCAACTTATATCTATAATGAGAAAAGCTGTAAATTGATTATAAAAATGTGATTTAGTCTCAATATGAATAGCTGATGTTAACACTCTTTCTCGAAATCAGCTTTCTCTGTCCAGAATTTACTGAAGACGAGGAGAGAAAGGGGTCAAAATTTACTCTTTGCTATTTAGGTAAGTGAGGTAATATTCCCGTAGTAATTTTTCTACGCCGAATCGAATAAATAGCATCTAAATTTTGTGTAGAAGCAAATCAAATTATGACTCATACATTTTTAAATGTCTGACATAGCTACGCAGATAAGTAAGATATTGATTTTAACATATGTTTTAAGCAATCAAGAGGAACATTTCTGTTCACAAACAGTTTGACAGTTTTAAGCAACTAAGTACCAAAAAGTACACAGCGGTATTTTTTGTACGCAAATTTTTCTGAACTTCAAAGCTGTTAGTCAACTTACGTGTTTCGATCGATTGCTTAAACAAATACCATACTTGTCAACCTTTGCGCATTTTGCGTAAAATTTTATTTTTATATTTAAAGTGATAGTAAATGTATGCTGTCCTTACCTTTATAAACTTAATTTTTAATAATTTTGACCACCACTATTCTTAAAAAAAATTGAGCATATATATAAATATGTTATACTATGTCTGCTTAAGCCGTACCACAACGACTGCTTATATTCAAAATGTTTTTACCTCATTGTTGTAATTTCATGATGAATGGGATAGGGGGTCAGAAAAAAAGTAAAAGGAATCTCAAGGTCAGAAAAAAAGTAAAACAAGAGCCGTTTGTGGTCAGGGGATAGAGCGTTTGCCTTTCAATTAGGTTAACCGGGTTCGAATCCCACCAATAGCTGGTCGGAACGAATTCTGCACCCGGCTCGCACCGACCACAATGCTGACTTAAGGTATCCTCAGTGGATGATAGATCTACGTTACAGTCCCCTTGCTCTCACGCTAACCGTGGGAAGTTTTCGTGGTTTTGCCTTCCATATAACGCAAATGCAGGTTAGTTCCATCAAAGGCGAATTTCATCCAATGCTTGATCCAGGAGTTCTCGTGTCTTCTGGCTTTGATTCAAAATCCAAAGGCTATGGATTTGAGTATTTGTTGTCGTAAACTCGAAATTAGGTTAGCTTTTTAATGACGATTATTAAATAAAATAAAATCTACAACACACAAATGTAAATTTTTATGGGTACTTCTCGTTAGTATTTCTTCGCAGAATATACAGTATGTATTAACATATGTACCTTTGTAATCCACTGTAGGCACAAGCAGATTTTGACGTTTAAAGTCTAAGAAAATACCCTTTTTTCAAATATTTGTTAATGGACCTTGACCTTCAATGCAAATTTCTAGTGAAAATATTTATGCGTCAATAGTTAGTGTGGAAGTAGTGGAACACAGAATAAGGGTAAGTGCCGTGAAAAAAAAATCGCACTCCATGTATTTTTCTAGAAGTATATTTCTCGAAATTCCAGAGATTCTTAAGTTCTGATCCTTTCCCTTAAAAACACCTTTAACGAGATAATTTTTCGCAAAAAAAAAAAAAAAGAAAAAGAAAGATAGGTTAAAAAAAAGAAAAAAACACGAACACTTTTCAAATTGAAAATATAATCCACAGTTTAAAAGAAAAAGAATCGATGCGTCATTTTCTCTGTTATTTTTTTTTTCACCAACTGCACATAATATTTTTGTTTCGATGTGAAATAATAAAAAAATATGCGTATACATATTACATAAAATAATGATATAAATGAACACTAAAAAAATTACATATTACATTAGAACTGAATTTATTTATCCATTTAAAAAGACTTGTGAATAAAAATGAGTCATCACGCTTTAACCACGTTATTAACCTTAAAAGTTAGGGTGTATTTGGGTGAAAGTAGAAAGTATTCATTTCCGCAATGGAAAAGAGCAGTTAAAAAGGTCAACCTAACACGTGCACCATTCATATAATAACTAGTTGAACACATTAAGATTCATAAATTCCTAAATAAAAATAACGTGTTGTAATAACTAATAAGGCGATAACTTTTAAAAAAGAATTAAAATATTTAACATAAAAAACCGAATAAAATTAACCAATTTTTATAAATTATGACTTGTTTTTTGCCGACATAAATCCTACACTATATATAGTAATTTGCATATGAAGATGCAAAAAGAAAGTAAAAATATTTACAAAGTTAAATAAATAAATGTTTGCAAATTTTACATTTTACTTCAACATAGTGAATAATCTCTCGTTTTAATTGTCCAATCCAATTTTAAAAATAAAAAGAAGAAAAAAAGAATATCGAACAAAAGTTATATATTTTCTCACAAAAAGTAATTTGTGTGTTTTCTTCGACATAAAATTAATTTTTTAAAAATTTTGAAATTTTAATAAGTTTTGCCGACGTCTTTTTCCCCTCAAAGACGTAAAATATCGATATTGGTCATACAAGTATCTTTAATTTAATTAATTATTATCAACTAATTATTAATCAATTAGATTATTTAAAGAGTGGGAGACATAGGTACGCGGACCCGTGCTAAGCATACGATATACCTCGCCAAAAGCGATAAAACCGTAAATTTAGTGAATAAAATTGTGTTTCGGCGAAAGTATTGGCGAATGGATTTTGTCTACAGGAAAGAAAAATATATGTTTAACTCGATCCTCAAATCTACGTCAAAATGAATTTTTCTAAACAAGTTTGTATTTTTTATTCGTTGACAGTATCATTTTTGGTAGATAGGCCGCATAACCAATTAGAATTGAGTCCAAATAATATAAGCCTGAAACAAACTACCGTAAAATTGTTTTCTATGGCAAAAAAATTAATCATAAGAAGTTGTTAAGATTTGCATTTGGCGGAGACTTTCAAAAATTGACGGAGACTTTCAAAAATTGGCGAATACTTTTGATATTTGGCTAATAATTTGAAGTCCTTAGCGCGGCCCCTGGGTAGGTATACAAAGTCGATAATTTATATTATTAGCAATCACATTTAATTTCAAAAATTCTCTAAAATTTATTATTTCTCTTAAAATTACAAACATATGCATGATTTTTATTTTTATTTTCTTTAAAACAAAAATTAACTACTTATATCTAATTCCCATTAAAATACACACTCACTCAGTAAGGGTATATCGTTAACATGTGACGCAAAAACTATATTCTGCTTAAAATCGTTGCTGAACTGAACAAAGCCACTCTTTTTCTGTAATATTTGTTTTGAGTATAGAAATACACTTTTAATGATAGGGAACAATAAATACTTTTTGCTAGTCTTATAATAACTGTTTTTAATCTTCATTTCAGAAGAACAGTCAATATCTTACGCAATTCCAACGCAATGTTCTCACAATAAACAGCTCGGATAAAAACAAGATTTTTTTTTAATATTATTAAATTGCTTACATAATTGTTTAAAAGATATACATAATCATTTTGTTTAGAAAAACCTTAAGCGATATTTAGGTGTTTTTCCCTCCCCTGCGACCGCTTAACACCAAATAAACAAATGTTTACAGTCTCAAAAATTCATAATCTAAATTCATCAGACCACGAAAAGTTAGATAATTAATGAGGTGAAAAGAAAGAAAAAAAATAAAGCTTCTGTCACGCGGAGTGTTAAGTTTTCTCCGTGAATGCTTCTTGTCATTTGAACGCAACGCTAATAGAGTATGGAACTCACTTAACATTTATTACGATTTCATCAGCTACATTAAGCGATTACGATTTATTCAGCCACAAGAAAAAGAAGTGATAAGTTTAAAGCTTGTTTCTGATCTCACATTTCATTTTATTTCACTAGTTAAGCAAATGTATATACTTAAAATATTGAAGTAAAATAAAGCTCGCAGCATTGCAAGGAAATAAAGCATATCATTTTTACGCTAAATAGATACATTTAAACATGTTATAGTGATATAATATAGTAATATAATATAGTAATATAATATAGTAAAATAACTAAATATGATAAATGAAGGAATTAATTAAAATCATCCAAAATGTACTTGAATACACAAGTGGGCGACCTTTGTGCTAAAGTTACCTAGTTTACCTTAGTTTGCAAAATGTGCTTGGCTAACGTAAATGCAGTAACCTAATACCTAAAATATAAATTTACCAAAATGTATAAATAAAGTAAAATGCAATGTAATAAAGCTTCATATTTTTAAACTAAATTCATTAATTTATAAGTATGTTACATTAATATAATAAAATAGATAAACATGCTTAAATAAAGAATTTGTTAAATCAAAATCGTTTTGGTTTACGGAAATACATCCCTAAATCACTGACTAATATTTAAATTGTACATAAATTAGGTAAAGTTTCGAATTTAAATAAAATAAAACATCATAATTTAGCTAAAGACATCAATTGAAACACGTTTTATTGGTAATATATTAAAATAAATAAATATGCTAAAAGAAGGAGTTAATTAAAATAATCCAAATTCAAAGCCAGGTTTACATAAAAGCAGCCTTATTCAGTGACTGATATATAAGTGATATGTTTACCAACATATAAAAATAAGGTAAAATGTCGCAATGAAATAAAATAAAGCATCATATTTACATTACATTATTTACAATAATGCATTAATTTACATTTAGGTTACATCAATATAATAAAAGAGATAAACTGGCCTAAAGAGTTCGTTAAAATAATATAAATAAAATAATATAAATAAAATAATATATTTACATAATGTAGTAAAAGAAATAAATGGGCTTAAAGAAAGAATTAATTAAATCAATCCACTATCTACTTGGTTTACATACAAGTAGATTTAATCTCCCAGTAAAACATAAAAAAAGTTATAAAGTTTCCTAAGGTTGCTCAGAAAAAACTGTACAATATTTTCAGCCATTGTTCTTTTTCAGATCAGTAATAGCTTTATAAAAAAAATTCATTAACATAAATAAAAATAAAACATGTTAAACAAACGAAAAATTTAATTGCAATAAACCAGTCATTTCAGTTTTCATTAATAACTGAAACAGTTTTCATTAGTAATTGCATTTCCTTAATGTATTTTGAAGCTGCTAAAACTATTATGCAATACTCTGACCCTGCAATGAATTTAACGACTAAGTACGTTTATCACCATATAAGTATATTCAGATTAGTATGATCTTGTCATACATATTTGTGATTTGTTTATTTTCAAATTTTTAAAATCTAAATATTTTTACCAAGCATTAGTTGTCAGAATAAATAAATAATTCAAAACTTACTGAATAAATGTTATCCCACTTTCTTCACACAAACATAACTGCGGCAAATTAAAACAGTTGGAAAAGTGACGCGTCTCAATTAAACAAAGAAAAATAATGATAACCAAAAACTCACTTTCACTTTCTAGGATTTCTTTGTCAACAGCAGCAGGCGATAATAGGTATTCCTCCAAACCACGGGAGACACAGAAAATGAGAACAAAACCACTGTTCCACCTGGTTTCGATTCGCGCCACGTGATGTTTGATGTGTTCAACCCCCGTTTCCCTTTCCCACCTACTTTGCCCACTTTCGATTTCAGATCATAACTTGCTGGCAGCATTATTTTGACCAACCGTTATATCTTAAAGGCTTTTGTGAAGCAACATCTGAGCAGACGATACCTGTTTGTCTTAGCTCGCATCGACTATTACCCAAAAAGATGAAGAACAGATGTAGGACCCTTGATTGATAAAATTCACATGCCCGCAGAGAGCTATTTGAATATAAACAATCACGCTTAGTTGGAAATTATTTTGAATTCAATTAAATGATTGTCACCTGCCAAATTACTCTTTGCATAATATTTATAAAATAATAATGAGTTTCCGAACAGCATTATAAAGTCGTTTGCTTGCTTCTTTATAATTGATTGTAAGTAGCGATTTTTTTTTCTACATCAAAAAATTAATTTAATCTAGAGTTTAGCTCTTATTTAGTCGGAATTTAATTTGTCTATTTAAGACTTTTGGTTTTTAAATAGTAGAATACTAAAATATGAAGATAAAAAATGCAATAAGTGCAAATCTGAACCAAAAAAAAAAAATTTTTTTTTCGTTAGAAACCAGATTGGTTCACCATTGATAACTTGTTTTTATGAGAGAATTTAGAGCAAATAAATTACTGAAAGCAATTTATTTCTGAAGCCTTTAGCGATTCAAATTAAATTCTTTATATAATAAAGTCATTTGATTACTTCTTAATTGAAAAGTTTGACAGGGAAATGACGAATTCTTTATTTTCTTTTTTTAATTTTAAACAAACTACCTCTGGTGATTGGCCCGATTTTTTAAATTACGTAGAATTCCAAGTACCTCGAAAATAAAAGTTGCTAAGCGAAAAAATCGAACAAGCTTATTTAAGTAATACTGAAAGAATGTTAAAGAATTCATGTGAAAATGACAGTGATGGTTTTCAATTCATCTTTTGCGTTTCAGCTTTCGAACGCTGTTGGTCACTTTTTCAAGTTATGCTGACAAAAACAGGTACATATTATAGTGAATATATTGCGAAGAAAAAATATTTCGTTGCGCAGTATTACATATCTTAAAGTTACAAACAAACAAAAAATTAGCTAGTTTTAATACGCTTTAAAAAGAATAAAAAATAAAATAGAAGCTTGTAAAAAATGAAAACTGCATTTCAAAGCATTAGAAGAACAATTACAAAAATATTTTTGCCTAGACGAAATAAGTTTATGCAATTATAAAATTTCATCTGTTTATATCTAGTGGTATATACGATTCTACCTAAATATTAGTGCATTTTAAATCACAAATAGATGAATAAGAATTTAGCTTAATGTGACTTTTGATGAACTAAAGACCATCGTACCGAAATAAATTAGTACCGTGAACTAATGGTGACTTTGGGATCTCACTAGTCATCTAGGGTTAAATGACGTATAACAATATAGCTAAAATGTACAGGGATTTTACAAAAATATGGAAATACTTCTATTCTAATTCTATTGGTAAGCGTTGATTAGGCAGGGCCAGTATTCAACGCAGTATAGGTCGATATTGTTACCAGTAACAGCCAGTATAATTAGTACGGCCAATATTGACCACTATTATTAGCAGGACCAGTATGCAACGCTCGCCGTCCTAGCTTGTTTCGATTGGTAATACGAAGAAAATATTACACCAAATAATATTCTTATTGCATTTTATTAAAATTTTCAGTGTTGATAGTCTATAGTAACTTTTCAATCTAAAGGACGAGTTTGTTCGTCATACGACACTGTAATAGAGATTTGGTTCAACTTGTATACACGTCAAACATCTTGACAGGCTAATAGTAATGACAGAGAAAATTTTTTTAATCGTAATTATGATGAATAAATGTAATTTTGTAAATTTTGGTTTTCCCAATAAACACATTAATAAAATAATTTCAAAATTAACTTGTAGACTTCAGATTTTATTCCCGAAATTTTTCCACTGCGTGTTTTAAAGCAGTTTCTGTTCTCCACATTACCTAAATTATATTTAAATGCTTATCAATGAATTATAAAACTCTGAAAAATGCATAATTTGCATATACAATACATAGTTTAAAAGTGGTCAAGCATGTTTAAAATGTTAGATACCCGACAATATTGAATTCTCACGTTTGCGTTATATGGAGATAAAAACTACGAAAATCGTTCACTGCTTCTGCGACAGCGAAGGAATTCTATACCATGTTCCGTCAACCACTGAGAAATTGTTACGACAATGCTGTGGCCGACTCCGCTAAGACCAACCGAATATATGCGATCTGGAGTACAGTGATCTCGAGAAAATTTGATTTCTAAGAAGTGGCTCCACGAATGAGTGGTGTCGTCCATCCGTGAGGTTCTGAGCTAAGGCGCGCTTTCACCTTTGTGGTGTTACTTCGGCTAGCGAAAACGCGCCTTATTCCTATCTTAATTCGGAAGAAGCCAATGGCTGATGAGCTTAGCTAAAACCTCCTATAACTGAAAGCCTAAACACGGTTTCTTATAGGTAGTCCGATTAGACCACTAGGAAGGTAAACCAGTTTATGAAAATAAGAAAGTGATAGAAAGTATACGCCTAATAAGTTATTTAATTTATGAATATGATTGATTTGTCTTATTTTCTTGACTACTGCCACAGATTCAATTCTCAAATACATATGATAATTTTCTCTCAATTGCTTTTGAAATAGAATCTGGATTGAAGCTCACCACTGGCTCACTTTTTAAATAGTCTGCGCATACTACTTTTTGTAATAAACTGAATGGATGCATAATTTATTTTATTAAGTAAACCCCTGCGGTGGAAAAGTTAATGGAACATATTGTAGTCACAAGAATATTCCTTTACATATATAAAAAAGGAGAAGAGCAATTTAAATTAAACTGAGTGGGTAGTTTCTTACATTAGCTACCATCCTTAATTCAAGAAATATCACAATCAAATGATATTAGATCTATATATATTAATTTTCATAAAAAAATATATATTATGGTGACCACAAATTTTTAAATTTTACAAAAGAAATGCTAAGAATGAAATAATTTTGGGAAAAGAATACTTAATCCCAAACTAGAAGCATTGCTATTCTTTTTTTTTTTAAATTTGCACTAAAATTTTAATTTTTTCTTTTTCTCTTTAATATCTGCAGAAATTTGTTCAAAAAAGAGTGAACTTAATTTCAATGCAAACGAGAAAAAAAAAGAGTTAAAAAAACTCCATTCATTTTCCTCCTTTTTATTGTCTCTTTTAATAATATTTTGAACTGAAAAAATTTTTTTAAAAAAATGACACAACTAATCTTTGTTTAGTATAACAAAATCTTGTGCTTTAAATACAAATGCAGCAATTTACAAACTTTTTAGTTAATCAGTGGGACTAATTGACATAAAAGCGATCCCGATTTGGTAAGCGCTAATTTGAAATTAATTGTTATTTATTTCTATAATTAATTCTCTCCTCATGAAAAAGATTTTATCAGATATCCTTTTTAAATTTAATTTATATATTTATTGAAAAAGAGAACATGTTCCAAAAATGGCACACGGGTATTTAAATGGTCAAAAGGAACAAATGAATGGAATCAAATCACTGTTCAACAAAATGGATTTTACATTTGCGTCGTGACCTTTAATAATGAGGGCGAATTTATATAACAGGTCGGATGCAAAAACCTTTTGGTGCGATGAGAATAATGTGTTTCATTTATTATTGAAAAAACCTAATATAATCGGCATTCAACTGAAAATTTATTTATTTTGATTAACATGTACATAGATTAATCAGAACGTAGATTAATCATTGAGTCTTTCTTTTGAATTATCGTAATTGTGGTAGTGGTAGGAAATAGAGAATGAAAGAGTATGTCCTCAGGGACAAGAATGCATTTTCGGAAGAAGGAAATAAGTTTGTTTATACGTAAGCTTTTCCTGTAAATTTCTGGGTGAATGTCAAAGAGCGAACACGTTTGCTGCAATTTAAGAAAGCCCACTATCTTCCTGATGTCTAAGTTTAATCACAATTAAGAGTGCTTTCGATGTAAAATAATGATTTTAAGGGTCCAAGACCAGAGATGGCAACTTGCTCCGGACAGCAAATATATATTTTAATGTGGTAGTTTATAAATTGGGATTCTTGGAATACATTCAATTTAGTAGATTTTTACCCACCTCTATTTCTAAACAATTCGTAGGCTTATATAATTCACCACTTAATCGTTCCTATGTCATGCTATGCATTTAAAAAAGCAAGCAAAAATAGTCAAATATTTGCAAAATTTACTTTGTAGTTATTTACCGTTATTTTAACTTTTTTGACTAGTCCGGGGCAGTTGGCATCTCTGCAAGACTCTAAAATCTTGTAAATTTTAGGGAGTTGCTTTGTTTATGAAAATTACTGGTAGTTCTCTTTAGAGTTCTCTTCAGCAGGGAGCTAAAATATTTGAACTAATATTTCAGTCAAAAAGAACCATATGAATTGGAGTTATTGTATGCATACGACACATACACATGCTTGCTTGTGTGCTCAATTCAAATACGGTTTATAAACGCTTGTCATGTTGAAGAAAGGTTAGTGTTAATTAAAGAAAGACAACACCAAGATATGTGCAGAATTACAAGGGAATTCAAATCAGCTACCTTCAAGCTACAGAGCGCTTTGCAATACTATTCCTCCAGAACAGTTTTACTTTATAACCGACGTTGAACAACTGACCCAATTTTGAGTTTACAACTATCAATGCTCTGATCCCAACCCAAAAGACCTTGGTCAGGAATTACGACAAACTAGCTTTTGTGGAGGACTTTTTTATGAAACTAACCAGCATTAACGTTACATGAGGAGGAAAACCATGAAAATCATCCATGGTTAGCCCGACTGCTGGAAATTCTAATCCTAAATCTGACTACCACGGGGATATTTTTCTTCAGCACTGGGACCACCATATTGGGATATATATATATATATATATATATATATATATATATATATATATATATATATATATATATATATATATATATATATATATATATATATATATATATATATATATACTGAAGGTAGAAAATCAGCTTTTAATAATTTTTTATTTATATATTTTTCGCAAAAGTAAAAGGTACAGTTGGTAAAGGGTTTTAAAAGGTAAATTTTTTTTCGCTCTTGAGCGAGGTTAAATTGCGAAAAAAATATGCTTTCAGTAATAGGCATGAAAAGAAGGGAGATTAAGGAGGCAAATGTTCCTCCCTCAATATTCGTTTACAAACTTCTAAAGGTTTTACAATATTCACTTAAAAGAATTGTTCATTTAAAAAGAAAAAAACTTAAAAATTTATTCTTTATTGATTTTATTTTATTTTCATTTTATAATCGTAGTTGAACTGTTGACCCAATTTTTGGGTTAACGATTACTAATGTTCAACTCTGTAGGCTTGTAATTTTGAACTCAACCTAGAAGACAAGACAATTCCTGGATCATGTATTGGGAGAAATTTTTCCTTCGTGGAGGACTTTTTGATAGAACATTTGCTTTACATAGAGATCTAGAGCACGAGAACCTATCACGGTTAACCTTGAGACAAAGGGACTCTAACCCATGTTCCGTCTACGACTGAGGATATTTTACCTCAGCACTGTGGTCGGAACAAGCCGGATGTGCAGTCGTATCAACCAGCCATTGCTGGAATTCGAACCCGGTTCACCTCATTTGAAGGTGAACGCTCTATCCCCTGAACCATAAAAATAAAATTTTTAAATAGTTCTATGATAATTACCTTCATGTAAGTCATAACTAAAAAACTTGTTTTAACACGAGCGCAATTATTTTAAAGAAACAAAATTTAAATACTATTTTAATTTATAATTGTATTAAATAGTTTCTTAGTGTAGTTTATTAAACAATAAATTTGTTTTATTTGATTGATTTTTTGATATTTTAATTTCATTAATAGTTACTCTGCATTAATGAGTTAAAATAGAGATTAGGTTTTCACATCAGCGTAATTTATGTATTGTTGCATATTTTTTTTTTTGGCATACATTGAATGAGAAAAAGCGCTAATATCAACCTAAAATAATGAAACCTGAAAATAACTTTTTAAATGTTTTTGGACAGTTAACCAATATTTTAATTTTATAAATAGCGAAAGTTAGTTTTTATAACTGTTGAAATACCTAAGTTTGGTATAATTGAACTCACACAATTTATACTATCAAATACTATATTTCAATTAATAAATCAAATTATATTGTTACATTAGTTAAGTTATTAAAATACTTTTATTACTATAACATAAAGATGCAGGAATAATTATTATAAAGTGTTTATTTGCAAGGACTTCTTTATTTATAGAGGTTTATCAGTTGGGACTGTTATATTTTAATCCGATATTTATAGGAGTATTTATCAATGGGGTATCAATTATATACAGGGTGTTTCATAATCTCTACCCTTAATATACGTAGATAGGAATCGCAAAGCAAATAAAATATTAAAAAAATTATTTAGATCTAATAAATTACAACTCAGAAAAGCAGAACTGAAAAAAAAAAATTTAAAACCTGCAGAAGAAAACTGAGACAGGAGTAGGAAGACGATTATTAGAGACAACTCCAAGAACACCAGTGAATCAAACTGGCTTTATGCTTTCAGTCATACATTCCTCAAAAGTGATTCCACATATTTCGATAATGCTTTTTCCCTCACTAAATACCGTTTTATGACACAATTTTTAAATTTAGTTTTAGAAAAACTTTAAAAATATATATTTAACTCGGTGATTGTAAAACATACTGACGATGCAATATCTTACAATATATCTCAGAATTCATTATCTCAGGTAAGTTTGCATCTAACAGAACATACAATTTCACATACACTCTTTGTAGACATTGCTAAATTTTACGTTTTTTGTAGGGTTTTTTTTTTTATTAAAGTCGAAGACAAATTTATGTTTTAATTACGGATATTTGGTTTTGTATATTATATAAAAAAAAATCGAATTACCACGACTTGCATTAAAATTTCCCGTATCAAAAATATATAAACTTCGGCGGTTTTCCCAATTGAAAAAAATTCGCCAGATTATTTTCTAGAAATGTGTGATTGAAGAGCGGATATGATGCGTGGAAAGCAGGTAATTAAGAGATTTTGCTATTTAATGTCTGACAATCAGGAAATGATTTAATTGAAGCAAAACTAATCTGAAAAACTAACAGCACTCTTAAATACAAGCATTTGTTTCAAAATTAGGTCCACATAAAGTGAATTTATTACTTTATTTTAAAATAAATGTGGATTCATACAGAAGAGTAGTGGACAATATATCCAACTCTTTTACTACAAAATAAATAAATAAATGAAATAAAATAAAATAAAAAGAATCGAAAAAATGAAGAAGAAAAAAAAACAGAAAATACCTACCATTTATAATAAATTTCTTTACTTACACTTTGAACTAATTATTATTAAATCAGCCGTCTGTTAATTTTTCTAAATTTCCAGCTGACAGCATATGCTTTTACTTCTCTATGACTTCCTTTATCCCAAGCGTCTCAACATTGATTATATGTTAAGGAAAAGGGGAAAAAATGTCTTATTAGCCTCGCTCACATTTAAACTGGCACTTTTTGTTTAACTATTTTTTTTAATCCTGATTTCTTTATTCATTCTTAGAACTCGAAAAAGTTATTTAAGTCTGCTTCTTCTTCTTCTTAAGTTATGCTAGCTGGGCACCAGGGCCTATTAGCCCCCCCTATCCTATCCATCGTGAATTATTTAGCAATGTGTGAGTTCTTTGAGGCAAGCAACTTGCTTGAATAAATAAAAATAAAAAATGAAACAAAGCAGCTTGCTTTAAACTACTTGTGGCTATGAAACTAGATGCAGGTGGATGGTCTACTGGGGAAAACGCTTGACAGATCTTTCAATATTGTTGCGGTTGAATCTGATGCTATAGGCTGGTTCTGTGATTAAGAAATTTTTTGAGGCTATAATTTATTTTGATGATTGTGATATGAACCGTCGGATGTTAAGTGAGCGGTAATTGGTTTGAATTTTGTGTCTTTTTTATAGTTTTCGAAGTTGAATATTTGGTTGAAGTTGGCTACATTGCATTTTACGGCCTTGTCAAAGAAACCTGTTGTGGGGAGAGTAGTTACAGACCATGTCAACCTTCATCTATGAAAAGGTACCCCAACATAGAGTCGAGTTAACATGTCTTATATACTAGTGAATTGTAGTTGTAATTTTGTAGTGGTAGATACGCTACACTTGTATTTAATTTGTCAATATATTGTGATAAGGTCAGGATCTTGAGGTCTTCATGAATATTTGTATTTCTGATTTTTCTTAGTATCTTGTTCTGGCATTGGTTGAGCTTTTTCATGAGGAATTCTGGTATGGTTGTCCAGGCAGGTGAGGCGTGTGTGAGAATTGGTCTCATCATAGAAGTATATAGCAGTTTTCATAGTTTTAATGATACATTCTGGTTGTAGATGAGTGGTTGGTTTATTATTGTTGCTGCATTTGCTTTATCGATTATATTTTTAATATGATCATTCCAAGTGAGTTTGCTGTTTATTATAAGGTCGAGGTAGTTTGCTTTTTTGACTATTGGCATTTGTGTGTTGAACATTTTTGGTTTACATTGTGGTAATATTTTTATTCTTCTTATCTATATGATAAGGTTTGATATTTAAATGCATTTACAGCTACTTTCCATTTAACGCACCAGTCTTTTATTTCGCATATTTGATCTTATAATTTCTGTAATGCTATATTTGTGTTTCTGGATTTAATGATGATTCCTGTATCATCTGCGTAGAAGGCTGTTATACTATTGTAGTATGTTTTATTAATTGGAAGTTCATAAATGTATAACATATATTATATCGGTCCAAAAATGCTGTCCTGAGGCACTAAAGCTGTGATATTTCTTTTTGATGATTTGTAGTTTTGAATTGATACTTGGAAGATTCTGTCTGAAAGATAGCAGAAAATTAATTTGATGAGATCAAGTGGAAAGTTCAGTTGCATTAATTTGAATATTGTGTTAGTATGCCAGACTTTGTCGAATGCTTTTGAGATGTCCAAATTAAGTCCGCTCTGCTCTCAGTACATGCTCAGCTTTGTAAAAAAAATTCTTTCTAGTGGTTACAAAGTTTAAGTTATTTTCAGTTTAGTAATTTTCATTATAAGTTATTTTTTCACCACCGTAACTATCCTTATTCTACAAGCTTTACTATTCGATTCGTTACCAATTTATTAAAATTCTTACAGAAAGTCTTTTTTTTTCTTTTAAAAAAATGATGAGCATCACTCAAACCCTCCTCCCTGCCAATAAAAATAAGCAAATCATCCCCGTCCCATTTATGTGCTTATGTAACATTTGAACGGCCTTCTTCCTTTATATGGAATAATATATTTTTGCGAAAAAACACCTCGTATTTATTCAATCAGCAATTCATTCTTGATAATGATTTCTGGGAAGGTGCCATTCTGTAGGTGCCATAATTATAATTGCATATTCATGCACTTATAATTATAATTATGACCGTCGTTGAACAGCTGCCCCAAACTTTGGGTTTACGACTACTACTGTTCAATTCCGTAGTCTTGAAATGTTTAACCCAAGCTAGAAGACAAGGAAACTCCTGGATCAAGTATTGGGAGAAATTTGCCTTCGTGAAGGACTTTTTTTATAGAACTTATCCGCATTTGCTTTACATGGAGTGGAAAACCACGAAAAACTCCTACTGTTTGCCGATGGCAAACGGACTCTAACCTATGATCCTTCATCCTCTAAGGATATTTTACGTCAGCACTGTGGTCGGTGCTAGTCGGATGCGGAATTCGTATCGACCAGCCATCGGTGGGATTCGAATCCGGTTCAAAAATCTTAAACTAACAATTTCTGTAAGCGATTAATGATGTAAATAGAGATGTATTATGAGTTTTTACTCGTACAATGCAATGAAACTAGAGACACTATAACGAAAAAAAATGACAGTACATTAATAAGTTTATTAAGCAAACCGTTATTTTTAGCAACCATTAAGGTTTTAAAAATTTAGAGCGCTATGAGTGATGATCCAAATTACAAACTATACATTTCTTATAAATACACACTTAGCTAAAAAGATGTTGGCAGCATAATATTATGATAATCTTGTCAGTATTTATCTTTCTGAATAAAAGAATTAAAAATTTTATTCAATGCAAATGCGCAAAAGGGCAACTTGGATACAGAGACAAAAATACTGTCTTTTCTCATATATGCAAGTATTTCTATGAAAGCAAAAAGAATCTATATTATATAAAACGCTAATACGTACGTATGTATCAATAAAACCGATGATATTTCTTTTCTCGCACTGGCAACAGTTTTCATTTTTAATTGATAGGATTCGGCGCGCAAGAGCACGTAGTGAGCATCAGATGGCTAATCTATATTATATAATATAGATTAGCCATATAAAACGCTAATACGTTTTAATTGATAGGCTTCGGCGCGCAAGAGCACGTAGTGAGCCTATCATATGTCTAATCGGGTGAATTCTCACCGAATTATCAAAAAAATTCTCACAAAATTATCTTCATCGAAACCGATGCTTTACATCCGGCGTTCAGTACTATTTCATATTGCTTTACAACGCATGGTTTTTTCCCTCTGGTGGGAAAGACTTTAAAACAAAACTTACAACAGTTACTTTTCTCAACAACTGAAATTTAGAATAGTGTGATTAAGAAAAATATGTGAACTGTTTGCAATTTCAAATTAATATTGAACTGCACAGGTTTAGAATTTTCTACAGTGAAAAGTTTTCGGAACTTCAGTGTTCTAAAAAGTATACAAAAGCTAGACGTTAAGAACGTATCCAATGAGCGAGCAAAGCGAGCATCAGATTGCGAAGCAATCCGAAATGAACTGCGAAAGCAGTTTTGGGGGTTGGCAAGCGCCAGCGAGCAGGGGGCGAAGCCTCCTAGTTTTACAAATTTTCTTTATTTTATTTTAATGCGGTATGGTTAAGTGGAAAAAAAAGCATGAATTTTGGAAATAAAAATTGCGGTCACTGCAATACCATTTTTTTGATTATTGGACAAAAAAGTTAGAAAATACTTTTTTCTAGTTCTTATGGGTGAAAAGAAGATATTACTAATTCTTTCAACTTTATTTAATACATTTGAGACAATATAAATTGCATTGTTCTAATAAAGCAACATGATTACGTTGGCAGTTCAATAAATTATATGAATGAGGCACAATTCTCTAGCTCGTCTTTACGTAAAATGCTGTCAACCAATGAAAAAAAAAGTTAATTTGGAGTATTTTAAAAAATCGTTGTGTGGTTTATGCAATGTTTTAGCTAGTGGCCGGCTTCGGAAGGAAATATATCGAAGTA
Organism: Parasteatoda tepidariorum; assembly: GCF_982258835.1. Classification (NCBI taxonomy): domain Eukaryota; kingdom Metazoa; phylum Arthropoda; class Arachnida; order Araneae; family Theridiidae; genus Parasteatoda; species Parasteatoda tepidariorum. The sequence goes on along the minus strand of NC_141759.1, from coordinate 26,330,708 downwards.
TATTAAATAGAACAGAAGATAAAAATATATTAAAAAGAATATTTTCTATTATCTATAATTTATTCCAAAATTTTTGCAATGTTCAATTGAAGCATTATGTTTAATGCAGTTTTTGAGTTTAGGGCAAATTTAAAGTTTTTAAATTGATTTCAAATTCAAGACCTTTTGAGCTGCCCTGAGTCCTGAGACAATTAAAACCTTCGTAGCAAAATTTCCGGAAGAACATTCGTGAACTCCCCGGTTTTTACCTTTCGAAATCAATCTTCAGAGAATAGAAGTATCTATCTATGAGATTCTCTAACAGAATAAAGATTTTTTAGTTATTGGAAAAGTAAAGAATTGAAATTTTGAATGATGTCTTAGAAATTTTGGTGCTAGGTTCCTAGATTTTGAAAATGTTCGTCAACTTAAAACTGGAACAAACGCGATTTATGAGTAAAAAGATTTTTTATGTACGCCATCTGTAAAACTTTCTATTATCGTAAATAAAGAAAGAAACTTCTTACCCCTATAATTATCCACACGTTTGCAGTGCACCATCTGTATCAAATTTCAATTGATAAATGCTAGCCTCGTAATTTGGTTAGATAGGACAGAAATAGAGATCCAGAAACGTTCTGAATAAGTTGTTTCTTAAATTTTTAAGTTATTATCCAAAGTGAAAAATTTAGTGAAATATGAATCTTCGAATACTGTTTAGGCTTTGTCTATATTTATTATTAATCTATTATCCCATCATGATCAATTTTCTGCTCTTTAAATACCATTTCTTCCTTATTTCTTAAATTTGGACTTAGTTTTTTAGACATTGTGAATCGTATAGTTTCTGTTTGCTTCGGATGATTTTCACCTAAACTGAAACCCTAAAGATAATATGTTGTTACTTTCCAATTTTTATGTCTCTCTTCGTAAAGGTATTGGATGATCAAATGAGGGAAATTAGTTAAAATATTTCATGGTTTGTGATATTTTATATATTTGCTTAAATTCTTCTATACTTTTTACATTTAAATATAATAAATATTTGAGAGATTTTCACACTTTTTAGCTGTATTTGAGGGAAATTGTTGTTATTAGCAATGAACTACTGCAGGTATTTAAATAATTGTTCCATTCTGTATTCCATATAATAGAATTTTTGCATCAATAAGAGTGTTTTTTGATTAAAAAAATTTAGTGTATTATTTTTGCCAACGTAAAATATCAACTTACTAGCTCAATTATGTTTGAAATAGCATTTTTATTGTTCAATGATATAACTTTTCTGTTTCTAATATTTGATTCTGCTCTTTAAATACCGTAAAATATCAACTTACTAGCTCAATTATGTTTGAAATAGCATTTTCATTGTTCAATGATATAACTTTTCTGTTTCTAATATTTGATTTATATTTGTATAATTTCATGTATGAAGTTGAAGAGAATCAATATTTGACCAGAGGTTGGGAGGTTAAAAATATTTTTTTATTAGGCGAAATTCATGGTTTTGAACACTTTCCAGGCAATGACTCCTGGTTAATTATCAATGAAGGAATAAGAATATTCTCAACTTGTTAAATTTTTTAAGTATCTCTTTTTGCAGGGAAAATAAATTTTTTAATGATTTTAAAATTATATTTGAAACAAATACCTTTTTTTTTAATGAAGCATCTTTTAAAAATTCATTTTCTCTTAATTTTTAATTATGAAAAAAGTCTTTCAAGTTTTAAGTTATTCATCAATTATTCTTTTTATTTTACTTTTTATTTGAAAAAAATTTATGCACAAAGATGATCTTTTAGCATGCCTTTCATTATTTTTATAAACAAAATTTTTTTTGCTTATTTTGATTATGGAAGCAAATTATTTTTTAAAATATACTCATAAAATAGTATAAGACGGTAATTTAAAAATTTTGGAGGATCAAACTCAGTTATCCCATCAGATATGCCAACGGCTCCAAATTCGTCAAAATATTTTAAAAAATGGTAGAGAACAACAAACTAAAATTTTTAACTTTTTGGATGAATTTGAGAGCTATTTTTAAAGGGCTCAACACGGTTGAATTACGATTGACATAAGCCTTTGAATGAGGAACCTGCATGCTTCGCAGAATGTTGATTATTTCGAATAGTTTATAACTTAAAACTCCCTAAAATCAATTCAGAATTTATAAAACTGACCCGAATATTAAAAAAAACTTAACTTAAAATTAGCCCAAAACGAAACTAACTTCACGTGACACAAAATGAGGCGTGGTTTGCTATGACGTCAAGGTATAGTAACTCAGCGAACGGGAGGAGTTAAACCAAAGCTTCCTATCTAAAAATGTGTTACAAAGGCGTTTTAATTTGAACCGCATTTTTTAAAAATGGTTTTTCTTTCATGATTATATAATTTATATATAGTTTAAATATATATGTAGTGTATATCAGTTGCATCCTCCTCCGTGAGAAAATTTTTGTGAGCACCTTTCAGCATAATGAAATAAAATTGAGGAATGAAAAAATAAATATCGAATCTACATTCTTTTTAAACAACTTTTGAAATAAATTCATTTTTATTTATTTATCCTAATTTGTTTTTATTTATTTTTGTCCATGCATAAAAGTCTGAACTATTTTGAAAGTTTTTTATTTAATAAGTTGATCCCAATTAGAGGGAATGGAATGAATGGTATATGACTTGGAATTAAAAGTTTTTAGGTAAATAAAATGTTTTAAAAAATTATTTTTTATTATTAACTTCTAAAATATTTTATAAATTTTTTTTTGAAGAAATGTAAATAATGCTAAACACCTATCATTTTATATTGTAACTTTCATAATTTTTTCTTCTAGATAAAATTATATTTTTTTTAACTCAAAGCCCTTCAGCATAATGAAATAAAATTGAGGAATGAAAAAATAAATGTCGAAACTTTTTTTTTCAATAACTTTTGAAATAAATTCATTTTTCTTTATTTATACTGATTCATTTTTATTTATATTTGTCTATATATAAGAGTCTGAACTGTTTTGAAAGTTTTTATTTAATGAGTTGATCCCAATTAGAGGGAATGGAATGAATAGTATATAACCTTGAATTTAGGTAAATTTTTTTTAAAAAAATCTCTTTATTATTAACTTCTAAAATATTTTCAGGAATTTTTTTTTTTTTGAAGAAATGTAAATAAAGCTAAACCCCTATCATTTTTTATTTTAACTTTCATAATTTTTTCATCCAGATAAAATTAATTAATTATTTTTTAACTCAAAACCCTTCAGTATAATGAAGTAAAATTGAGGAATGAAAAAATAAATGTCGAATCGAAACTACTTTTTTTTTCATCAACTTTAGAAAAAATTAAATTAATTTTTAATTTTTTTATACTGATTCATTTTTATTTATATTTGTCTATATATAAAAGTCTGAACTGTTTTGAAAGTTTTTACTTAATGAGTTGATTCCAATTAGAGGGAATGGAATGAATGGTATATGACCTGGAATTCAGGTAATTTTTTTTTAAAAAATTCATTTTATCATTAACGTTTAAAATATTTTCTTGATTTTTTTTTTTTCTTTTTTTTTTTTTTGAAGAAATGTGAATAATGCTAAACCCTATCCTTTTTTTATTTTAACTTTCATAATTTTTTCTTCCAAATAAAATTATTTTTTAACTTTAAAAAAAATAACCTGTACACAACTGCTCTGTCAGAATAAAATTCTTTCATTTTAAAGAATAAAGAAGGAAAAAAACAAAAAGAAAGAAAGTGATCTGAACAGCATTTCAAAAACATTTTAAAATTCAGTATAATGAATTATTCATTCAGAGAAGCTTATCAATTAGAAAAACAATCTTATAGAATTAAATTATAATTAAGTAAGTTACTGTAAAATGGTCTTAGCAACAGTATAATGCAGTAGTTGCAGACAATTTGCGAGTATTTTTTTCATCGCGTTTGATGGCTTTGCACCAAATTTGTCTTTTTTCTTCTTTTGGTACACTAAAGAATAATTTATTTGGCGTGTTTAATGTAGAACTATTGCACATGGTACAATGCAACACTTGTAGTTTTTGCTTGGAGCCATTTTTCAAAATTTATACTCGGAGTGGCATATACTTTCACCGTTTCACAAGATGGAAGTTGTGGTTGTACTATATCGTGACGTCATCAGAGCAGATGGGAAACCTAGCAGCGATTTAAGGGGCGGGGCTAATCGAGCGATTTCAACTATTAATAATAAAATAACTAGTTATCGCACCGGTCTAAAATTGGTGTCTATCTTTATAAAATGACATGATGTTTCATTTTAAAACATAAAAAAAAGCATGCAGGTTCCTCATTAGTATGCGATTCAAAATGTCATGATTTTTGACAATTGTCAAAAATAATGTAATAATAACAAACTTTTTTTTTAACATGTCGGTTAAAACAAAATAAAACCGTCAATTGTCAAAAACTTTCCAACCCTACCTAATTATGATTAAAAATATTTTCTGAGTGCTTAAAAGGTGCTTATTTTTTGTTAAATAATTTGGCTATGCACCCTGTACCAATTTTTAGAACTATCTATTGATTGGAATGTAGCCATAATTATTTTTTTCGTATTTGCTTCTTCTATCTCAGTTTCCCATCCCTATATTTTTTGTACGCCAGACGAAGAGTAATGAAAAATAAAAGTTAACACATTTTTTGTTATTACATATTGTTTTTTAATCATTTTTGTATTTCTTCTTTTATTACATATTGTAAATAATGTAATAAAAGAAGCAATGTGTATTAAACAGGGATGAGATTTTTCCGCTTTTTAGCGGATTTCCGCTTTTTTTCACTTTTGTCTCTCGAATTTCTGCCTTTCTTATCAAAAACTCCGATTCTCTTAAAATTTCGCTTTTTTTTAAAAATAAATATTCCGCTTTTTCTGAAAATTCAGCCACTGAAATATAATAATTATTTATTTCCGATTTTCAAAGGTAAACAGAAAATTCAAACTACAAAGCTACCAACCCTTTCCGCATTTTTACTTATTTTAGCTATTTTCTCCGCTTTTACGCACAGATGATAAGATTTTCCGCATTTTTACCCGGCAGCCAGACAGCTCGTATTTTCGTAATTCAAACGACGATGCTTCAGACAAGTCTTTCAGAAGTCGCAAGCCTGGAATCTGCTAATATCTCGATTCTCATTCACGCGATTTTAATATCAAGCATAGCTTTTCGTATTTACGTGATTCAAAAGTTGCATGTTGCGATTCTTATTTACGAGATTTAAAATCCGATATCGTGATTTGTATTTACGCCTTTTTAAAAACCTATGTAGCGATTCGTATTCACAAGAGTTTGAAATCCAATGTCGTGATTCGCTCATGCGGTTATAATATCAAACATCGATTTTCGTCTTATACGTGCTTTAAAAATAAGGCATTGGGATTTGCATTCAAAATTAGGCCTCATAATTCTTATTTATGCAATTTAAAATTTACGCATCATGATTCGTATTTACGCGATCTAAAAATTATGAATCGTGATTTGTATTTACGCGATTTAAAAATTTTATATCGCAGTTTGTATTTTGTCATTCTCAAAATCGTATATCTAGTTTCATACTCACGTGATTTCAAAATCCATAATCGTGATTCATATTCACGCTATTTTAAAATCCAGGATTGCAATTTGCATTCGCGCAATTTTAAGCTCAACTATTGCGATTCTTGTAAGAAGTAAATTTTTTCTTGATTTAGTTACTCTAAAGGTGACTGTTTTTCTATCGACGATTATTAGTATATGTAGGTGTTACAACATCAGCGAAACTGGAATAGAATATATTTAAAACTTTTACTCTGGGCTTGCAAAGAAGAAAAAGTAGGATTTGTCACAAGATGTTTGAAGATGGGCTAACGACTAAATATAGCAAACATAAAAGATATAGCACTTAAAAAAAGATAATAATTTTTTTTTTGGAAAAAGAGTTAATTAACTCAGCATCGAAATGCAAAATTTAAAAGATAATGTTGCTGTTATTTATGCTATAAAATGCAAAGTTCTTATCAAATGAAAAATAATTATCTAAACAGTTGCCGATTATCATGTAATTTTTCAAACTAAAATAGCAATTTTTGTATGTTAAGGAGTTACTATATATTTCTACTTCACAGTTATTGATATGTTTCACAGGGCTCTAGTTAGATCAGATTATAATTTAAACATAGTGATTTTCCAATTATAGAAGTTGATTTTCTTTTCAAAATAATTTAAAAAGTCATGTTACTGATATCTTTGCCTTAAATCATGTAACAGTATTTATTAACAGAAATGGAATGTTAATGTATGTTTAATTTGCTAAACCAGACAGTTTCTCAAGTAATAATTGTCTCTTATGTGAACTGAAGAAAAATATAATTTCTAGCTTTATTTTTTCAATTGGTAATTTTTCTTTTTACTAAATGTTAAGTATCGATGTAATCATTTATATAATAATAAATTAATACACAATTTTATGTCAACACATTGTTATTTATTATCTTAAACTGTCTGTAATTTATTGTTGACCGATTGTGCGTACGTAAAATTTACTTGCTTGGAAATTCAGCTTTTTTGCCTTTTGGCCAATCTCATCCCTGATTAAAAAAGAGTAGTTTGGAAAGATTAGTTAAAATTGTTTGCAGTATGAATATAGTCAACTCGCAGTTATAGTAAACCAAAATTTCGGAAGATTCACTATAGCGGGGTTTGACTGTATTATATATGAAATTTATATATATATATATACGGGCAAATCTCAGGAATCATTAATGGAATTCGATCTATTCTCTAGGTTGTCCAGACCGTAACCTCAGGATTAATTAATTGAATTTAACTTAATACAGGCATCAAAATCTTCGATGTTCTCGATTATTTTCTGATATTTTATGCATTTTCAAACAATTCTGGAGGTGGGAAAATAGTGTCCCTATTATTTTTTCTGCACATATACATTTAATATATATATTTCTCATTTTATGGCATTTATTTTTATTCTGTTCACTGTGACATATGAAACCAAGAATTTTCCCATCAGGTAAGAATAGGGACATATGTATATTTGGACAATATATATATTGCCTTTGCGTAAGGATGAGTAAGAGATTATTTGGTAGCAATTTTCACCACGGGAATGTTAAAGCTCACTCGAATGAGAGACATTTTTTTAAAATTCAGCATTGACTTTATTATTTATTACTGAATAATTGATTAGATAGCTTCTTAGTTACTATATATTATATTTTTTATTGTTTTAATTTTTCATCTTAGATTTTTTGTGTTATCAAACTAATGTGATATCTTTTTTCTTTTTTAAATGGGTAATTTTCTACAATTTTTTATTCTTCATTTACAGAGAATCATGCTGTAAGAAGTTAGGCTTCCTCTTGAAGAAAATTTATTCTTCTAAAGTTGCATTAGAACCTGAGCATGATTGTAAAAAAAAATTGTTGATGTTTTTTGTAGACCATTTTATAAACTTTTGCTGTGAAACAAGTTCTGTCTTCAAAATATTATTCCATGGACTTTATTTGACTGGTAGTTACTTTGAGGGACTTAGAGTCAAAAGTGCTACAGAATTTGATATTGATATCATCTTTGCATTTCCTGAGAATATAGCATACAAGGTAATTATTATAAATTATTACAGCACTAATTATATCAATGCTCATTTACATTAATTCATAAGCATATTTTTACTGTATCAAAACTTATTTTTGTGTTTTTTTTCTCACAAATTGTCCAAAAATTCTTAAAACCTACAATAAGTTGCTGTTCTATATCATTATGTTGAGCATATGCTCTATAATTATATCTTTGTTTTACAGTGTTGTCAAATTTAAGACATTAAAATTTGATTTGTTTGTATTTGAAAATGTTACTAAATACTGTCAAAATCTACTATGGAAATGCAAAATTTCTTAATTGATTTGATCATATTCATTGTGTTTTTGAACGATCATGTTATGAAACAGTTAAATAAGTTAATTGTGTAGTTAATAAATCATGAAATGTTATTTTTTGAATGTTATAATAAAAGAAATATATAATGTGTAACTGATGTTTAATGATCAGGAAGATTCTTAAATAAGTGAGAGCTTCACAGCATAAAAAATCAGTATTGATATTGTTGCTAATATGTTTTTAAAAAAAATCCCTAGTAATAAATTCATAAAAATTCCTAATTTTAAAGTGTTTTAGAGCTGAAAATATACAATTTTAAATATTTGTTCAAATGTTAAAAAGGAATTTTGCTGCTTCTAATATTTGAGAAAAATCTCTAGCTATAAGTCAGAGAAGTTAGCAGGTTTGAAAATGCTTGTCTTCCTGTGGAGAAGTCATAGCTGTAGATAGTTATTTGTATCAACTATGTTATCAACTGATGGCCTTTGTTTGCTGGCTACTACAATGTGCCACAAAAGCTTAGGCCCTCATGAAAATTTTCAATAAATTATAGAATTGGGCATATTTTTTCCAATAATTTTATTAAACAGGTAATTAATTGTTAGAAAAAGTGTTCCAGAAAAATATCAGAGTAAATTAAAAGTTAAAACAGAGAAAATCACTTTATCCATAATTAAAACTCTGAGAAGGCTCTATTAATACTTAACTATGTTCTTCATTTCTCACAAATCATGTATAAGATTACTGTTCCATTTAATTTTTGCCTTATATTATAATGCTATTCATTATCTTCTCATAGTTGACTGATCGTAAAAACACTCTTCCTAGGCGAACACGGAAGTCAAGCAACACTCATTGCGGTTAATAAGCGGGTGGGTGACAACTTTGATTAGCCTACGTAGGATGTTTCAGTCTCCATTAAACTACTCTATCATGAAGTGCTTGACTTCACATGCAGTTGGGCTACGAAAGTGAGAGCCGTTCATTCCGCATAGAGTCAGAATTGTTATGACATATCTTTGGATCATCCTCGGGATGCTTCCCAGACCGTACTCGTATCATATCTAAATAAAAAATTTTATTATTTTAATTGTTCGAGCTTTTGCACAGTTACTAAATAAGATTAAAATTCTTAATTGCCAGTATCTTGCTAACAGTAGAGGAGCTGGAATGTTAAATTATTCCATGAAATTACTAAAAATGTATGTTCACATTTTTATATATTTCATTGGTTTTGTCATATTACTATCTTCTCTAAAGGGGCCTTTTTGTTATATTTTTGTTTATAAACTACTCAATTGTAGTCTCATATATAATTTAAATACATTATAGGAAAATTTGATTGTTGATTGAAAAACTCAACAGTTATTTTTCTAACTATCTGAAATTTTGTTTTTACAATTTATTAGCCAGCAGGACAAAACTATTATAATTTCATAAAAATTGTTGTCTGGATAATTTTTTTATGTATACCTAAGTATGCTTTATTTTTCTAAAGTTAAGAATTCTCACATTGCCATATCATAACAATAAATTGTTATAAATGATAGTTGATATAAAAAAAATAATTACGTAAAATGCTTTTTTTTATTTTTGCTAAAGGCAATGAATAACTTAACATTAAGGCAGTGAACACATTCTATTTTTATACATAATACGAAAAGTGACATTTCGAATTGGGACTATTTGCGGTCAATCGAGGTGTTAACTATGCTATTTGTCTACTTTATTTGTGAATTAAAATTTTTAAATTTTTTAGTGATCCACATTTTATAATAATTCTTTTCATTTCTCTTTTAGGTTACGGAATTAGATGAAATACCTTCTTTTGCAAAATACAATGTAACTGATTCTTCTAACTTAAGCAGTGAAAACTCAGAATTGAAAACATTTTTTGACAGTGAGAATTATTTACATGCAAGTTACCTAATGAAGTGGTTTCAGTCTCTAATAGATTCTTTTATATTCCATTTCCATTCAACTTATCCTGGACTCTCAGAGGTTTGTAGTATTTTATATCATAGAAATTATTTAAAGTATATTTATGAAGATGATACATATTTATAAATTTTCATTATTTACATTTGTGCTTGTTGATTCAAACTGATTTCAATTCTAGAAGAAAATTTTTCTGGAAAACACTAAGTTTTCTGTTGTTAACCAATGATGTTTTTTTCTTTCTACTTTCTGTTTGTAATTATGACTGTATTTCAGGCTGACTCCAAATTGATTTATTTTTGTGTTCTGCTGTATAAAAATACCTAATAATATACACAACGAAGAAGCCCTTAATTTCATATTCGATGAAAAAAACTTAAGGAAGTTATTGTCTAAAAGGAAGAAACTTTTACTACGACTGTCTGGAGGAAAATATGTCGGACCAAAATCAGTAATCTTGTTATGAATTTATGGAAAAGTTAGTTCTGAGAATGAAGGAGCTAGTCTTCTTGAATAGAACTTTTAGAATACTTATTTCAAAGAGTCGGGTTCAGTTTTTCTTGTGATAAGCCAGAACTTTTAGCTCTTATGTTAAAAGAAAATTCTGTCTTTTGTGCTTTTAGGGATAAGCATATGGACTTAGTAAAGAGAGATCTTTATTCCCCTTACCCTTGAGGAAAGCCAGACACAATCAATCATTGCACCAATCTGACATTATTCCAGATATTGTGTAAGTTCTTAATGAAAAATTGAGACCTTTGTATATAGAGAAAAAACAACATTATCCTGTGATTTCACTAGACTTAGGAATCTTTGGGACCCAGGATTTTTCAATTTCTAGGTTTTTTTTCTTTTTACCTAAATCGGGTCCCAATTTAAGATATTATTCTTGTTTTAAAGATTTACAAGAAAAGTAAAAATTTTATGACTTGAAAAAAATACAAATGCAATTAGCAATATTTTCACAAATATTTAAAACCCAAATTTTCTTATTAGTTGCCTTTTAAGGTTCAAAATCTGGAGATATTTTGTAAAATTAACGAGAGATTCATTCTTCTTATCATATACTTCTATATATATTTATAGTGCTGATTTGATCATTGAAAATAACACTTCACAAAATGAAGGATAAAACCATTAATAATAAGAATTAAATAGTATATAACTTGGGTGTATAAAAAATATTTAAAAAAAACATTCAGTAGCTTTAACATAATTTTAGATTAACAACAAGTATTAAGAAAAAACTGTAATATAAGTTTTATTTACAATTTATTTCTTTTGAAAAATATCATAAGTAAATTGCAACAGATTTTATAATGAAAGTTCAAACCTTGATTGTGGCAACAACTGTTTTATTCAAAGTGTATTTTTTAGATGAGTTATTTTATTAAAAATGAGCTTTTATTAACTTCTTTAAGTCAGCGTAATTTATTACCAAAAGCAAATGTTGTCTGCTAAATAAAATGAAATCAATTAATTAGAAAATGATAAATAATAACAAGTAAATAAATAAATCTGTTATAGTAAAAAAATATTTTTGATTTATTCTATGTTTAGCTGTTTAAAATGAATGAATCTTAAAAGAAAAATTTTTGAGCAATCAACTGAATACAAGGTAGTATAAAATTTTGAGAAATTACAGAATTCTACTTAAAATAAATTAACTCAAACTTCAAACGTTTTTTAATTTTGTTGCTGGATCACACTATATCAAAAGATAAAATTTTTCCCTACAGTTTGTGTCAATAAAGTAAAGCAAGCAGTAGCTAGATGCATATTGTCATCCAACTGTTTTTTACAGGACATATGATATCGCATTACAATAATGTTGTTCATTACAGCCAAGTGCAGGCGGTGATAATGTGTCTGTCATTGATGAATTGTAATCTGTAAAAATAAAATCTAAGTTAGATTTTCTTATTTTAGCAAGCATTATTGTTTTTAAATTTTACAATAAGTTTGTTTTAGTAAAGAATATGTTTTTGTCATGAAAAAACATATTTTCTGAGAAAGTAGTTGGATGATATTACACATCTTGCTAATACTTAATCTGTTTTATCGACACTAATTGTAAGAAATAATTCTGTCATGTATTATTGTGTGATCCAGAAACGAATGCGTTAATCTGCATTTTACAGTAGTTTATTTCATGCTTAATAATCTTTCTTGTTGTTTACATTATCTGGACTAAATTTAATTCTAATTGGTTATACAATGTATCTAACAGAAATTACTGTATTCAAATGAAAATGGCAGGACTTTTTCAGAAAATTATAATAATCTAATCTTTTTGAATTGAGGAGAGTATATATTTTTCTTTATGGCTGAAAAAGTCATTCGTCAAATTAACGATTTAACCGCATTTGGCTAGGCTGTAAGTGCTTAGCCCACAACCTGCAGTAGCAGAATTAATGCGTTGTGATTCATTTTTTTCCCAACAGATAAAAATTAGTAATAAAAATAGATAAATTGGGGTTTTAACAATTAAATCTTGGAATTAAAATTTTTCCATATTGTAACAGATCAATACAAAGGTTACTGTTGTCTGTAAAGGAATTCTCTGCATTAAAGTGTTAAAACTTAAATTTTTGAAAGAAATTTTTTTCCCCTTTTCCTTTGTACGATAGTTCTCATGAAGAAAAAAAAAATTTTAACTCAGAATGTGTGGATCATGGATTATCGGGATTCTTTTGTGTTTCAGTTGACTAAGATGTGGGTTGAAAGTTACTTTTAAAGATCTTCTTAATAATTGAAAATTCAATCTAAATTATGTTATTTATCTTATTTCATTACAGTTGAATTTACTATTGTTATTTTGTTAATAATTTAATCTATTTTTTAGATTAGAACTACTCATAGTGGCCCTGCTCGCACTATCAAACTTCTTTTCAATTCTGAATGGATAAGCGTTGATCTTGTTCCCGTTATTTCAATCGCAGCTAAAAAGTTACTCAAGTGCACTTTTTGCAATGTTGCAAACTTTCAAGAGGTAAATATTATTGTACTTTCAAGTTTATTTTAATTGAATATTATGATATATATATTTATTTAAATAAGCATTATTTGGAAAGGAAGAGTTAAAAAAATTTTGAAACTTCATTCAAAACATTTTTTGATGTTAAGTCATTCAAAGATTTTTCAGTCAATTTGTCAAAATTAATAATAATTGTGCCATTTCCAAAAGCATCTGCCATGTTTAAAAAATAATTTAGGCTTTTTTTAAAAAAACAAACAAACAATATTTAACTGTTTATATTTAGGCTGTGCCGCGGTGGCTCAGGAGATAGAGCGTTCGCCTTCCAAGGAGCTCAACCGGATTCGAATCCAGCATCAGCTGGTTGATACAAATTCCGGCTTGCATGGGACAGTGCTGACGTGAAATATCCTCAGTGGTAGACGGATCATGTGTTAGAATCCCTTCGCCGGCAGGCTGACTGTGGGAGGTTTACATGGTCTTCCTCTCCATGTAATGTAAATGCGTGTTAGTTCTATCAAAAAGGAAGGCAATTTTCTCTCAATACTTGATCCAGTAGTTCCCTTGTCTTCTGGATTGGGTTCAAAATTACAAAGTTGCAGAGTTGAACATTAGTAGTTGTAAACCCAAAAATTGGGTCGGCTGCTCAATGACGGTTATAATTATAATGTATACTTAAGCTAATGATATGCCAAGTTTTTATTCATAATTACGTAAATCATGCAATCGCCTCTATTGACCCTCTGACACTTTTGCAAATCTGCAAATATAGGAGAACATTTCTTCCTTATACTTTGCTTATTGTTCATGCATAGGGAAAAACATTTCTCCTATTGCTAGCTAATGATATAGAAAGAACTGTTGGAAAAGAATACAGGTCTAATCTCCACTTTTCGATGTGAAAAACTGTCAGAGGCTTAATGAAGCTATGTCTTTTCTTCCTGCACCCCTTCTTATTTTCTATAAAGATGATTAACCTTGTATTTTCATTATGTTTTTTGTAGGAATCATTAGCATATTGTTTTTTGGTTCCTAAACCTGTTAAGTCTGATTTGAGTTCTTTGTTATCGAATGAGGTGTTGGAAAGAGTGTGGCGTGTGCATTTACCAGAAATGGAGAAAAATATTATTCAGAAAAAAAATACCTTAAAGAAACTTATAAAACTGATGAAGGTATTTTCACTTATGCATAAAAATGGATTTAGTTAAGGCTCTCATCATTTTAATGCACCAGGATATTAAAAAGCAACAGATATTATTATATTTGAGATCTATGTGGATTATCAAGCACTTATTCAGTTTTTTGATTGATTAATGAAACATGCCTAATGAGATTTGATTGAAATGAAAATTTTTATTTTGAAATTCAAAACGAAATTTCATAATTACTGTTGCTTGATGTTATTCTTTGATGTTATTTCACTATATTTTTGTATGCCTACTGACATTCGATCGACAGGAAAATGTAATTCTGAAAGAATTTACATTATTATTTTACTGTTGCTTTATGTTTATTCTTTGATATTATTTCATTATATTTATTTTTGTGCATATAAATTTTTAAATATTGTGCTGCACAAATACTTTATATTTGTGTAGTTTTAAATTAGTATATTACTCTTGCTTTTCATAAATTCTATTTTTTTATTTCTTTTTTTATACAATTTTATTGTAGTTATGCTTGGTGTCTTACTAATTAAAATCTTTATTGGGACTACTTATTATTTAATCTAAATTTCTTAATATTTGGTTGTACTTCTAGAGAAGCAGATTACTTCTAGAAAAGTACATTCATATTATTTATATATTTTTGTTAGTTTTGGTAATTAACTGACTTAACCTTCTGGCAATCGGTAAAATATTTCTCTCCGTTACGCTAATACAGTGCAAAGTCCCACGTCTGTTTCTTTTCAAGACAAAAATAGCACACCACAGAAACCATGTTTATTTATATGTTGCTGATTAAAATGAATGTTAATTATTGTCAATTTATCTTTTTTTAATTGAATAAGGATGTTTTAATGTTTGTCACCTTAAAGTCCCATTATCCTGAAAAATCTATTTTCTGGACTTTCCAAAGTCCAGGCGATTTCGGATTGGTTCCTCTTTTTTTGTAGCCTTTAAATACAGGCTTTTGCTACACGGAGAAGACTGCAGGTCGTGCTATATACTTAACTGCCATGGTGTTAAGTTAGTTTTTAATCTGATCTTAGATGTATTATGAATTTTTAATCAACTGTTCATGATCTATAATTTAAATAACTAAGGTGGTTTCTGGATAAAGCTTTTTTTACATGCATTTTATTGATTAATACATTTGGAATAAAATTCTAAACCCTTGGCACAAAAATGATTATCTCTCACTAAATTGTAATTGGGTTAGTTTTAAATACTAACCCAGAAAAAAGAGACAAAATTTAACTGCTAATTAACAGTTTACATTAAGTATTGAAGTCGTATGTCACATAAAGATTATAAATATTTAACATCGTATTCTGTAAAATTGTAAAAAAAAAAGTATTAATAATAAATGAAATAAATATATTTTTAAAAGTTCTAGCAATTTAAACTGGCTTACCTATGAAATGAAATATAAACTGTTGTTACATAACAACTGTTTGATACATTGAAATACAACTGTTGATACATTAATAATACAAATTTTTAAATCAACACATTCCATCTTATCAACTACTTAATATTTTTGCCTTTTTAATTAATTATATTTAGTCAAAGATTCCCTACTGAGTTATTTCAATCATTAATCCTTTGTGATTTTATCACAATTTTGAGCTTCCAGTTCCTATTGAACAAAATATGATTACAAATAACCACATTAAAATTTTGTATTCTAAAAAAAAATTTTAAGATATCATTTATTTTTCTGAAGTGGGATTGACATTTTTTATTTTACCAATTTTTGATTAATCAATTTACGATACACTCTGCATATTAATCTTTTCTTAATTCTTTTTCACTAGAAAAAAAAATGCTTTACACATTTTTTAACAATTTTTTTTTGGCCTTATAATAAGTTTGCAGTTTTTTCAACTAGTATAAATATAACTGCAGTTGGACATAAGTTAATTTGTATGCAGTTTAAATACCTTAAAGCAGATGTAAGCGGAAATATGTACAAAAAAAGTTTAATACATTTTTTAAAATAAATGCTCTTCTCTTTTTTTTTAGTATTTAAGGGATCAAGAAAACTGGCCAATTTGTTCATATTTCATCAAAGTCATGGCATATTGGCTTGTTAAGGAACACCCAGATGCAAAGTGGTGGAAAGATTCAAAGCTGGGATTGCTTTTTGTTGAGGTAAGTGTGTAATTTATTTACTTGAACATTTGCTTATTAGTATTGTGCTGATAAGTACAACACATTTAGTTATTATAAATTATCAATAATTAACGAAAATATATATTTAAATAGCAACATTGTATTATATATCGAATGAAATCAAAAAAGTCTTATTAAAGAGTTAATGGGCAATATAGATAAGTATACAATCATGAAGTGCTGAAATCATTATTGAGACTTAATACCTCACTTTCGAATTTAAGGATGCTAAGATTATTTTCAATGTTTACTGTAATTTTTATATTCAGTTATCATTAAATATAGACATTTTTATGAACAAAGACTATACAGTAAATGAAGAAACTTATTAAATTTTAGTAAATGCATGGAATAGCTTGTTTGAAGAATTTTATTTTCAATTTATGTTTCAGTGCACTTTTTTTTTCTTTCCATTTTCTCTTCCTTTTCCCCTTTTTCTCTATTGATGAGGGGTGGTTTTTTTCCTGAAATGCATAGCTTTATTTTTCTGTCTGTGTTTAAAGAAATTTCCATAAACATTCACAAATTCTAATTATTTCTTTTTTCTTTCAGTTTCTCAAAGCTATGCAAGGACATCTAGATAAAAAGTTTCTCAGGCATATATTGTATCCTGCTTTTAACCTGTTTCATTCTTTAAATGACCGCACAATGTTTAACATGAAACAAAGAATTCAAACTATTATATCTCAGATTGAAATGAATCCTAAATACATTCTTCGAATTTACAATGTTCCTATTTTAATACATAGAAGCCTTTAAAAAGCACATGGCATTTAATTTTGTGTAAAATTGTGACGTGTCTGTCTTTTATGCTTTGCATTCAGTGCTGATATCTATCGAATATAAATGAAAATGTCATTAAATTATTTTTATGCATACAAAAATTACTGTATCCTGTATAATTGTAACGCATGATTTATATATTTGTCCAACTTTGCTCATAATAATTTATTTTTCCCATCATCTTTATTTATTTTTTTTACAAAATTATGCTATTTCATTATTTATATACATTTTTCATACAATTGCATAAGAAATGAATTTTTTGGCTGATTTGTGATATTTTTTTCCATATATTTTTATGTCTATTTATTTATAATAATATTTTTTTAAATATTTTATTGCTGGCACATTATGTTATTTAATGGATTTTTGCCCTTGAAAATAAATAAATAAATAAAAAAAGAAAAAATTTGCTAGTTGATTAAGTAGTAGTTGAAGAATTCCTAAGTAATAGAAATTTTGATTCATTGTCATAAGTTTTCAGTTAAAGTTAATTTTATTTATAAAAACTAATTTAATTATCAATATTTAAAATCTAACTCATATTACATTAGATCGAAACAAAATCTGTCGACTAATTCTTGAGAGAACCAATTTTTTCTATTAAACTTTTTTTTTTGAAATTTCATAATATAGAAACTATTTTATTGATTTCAATCAAATTTTGTATTTTGCCGTGTAATTTTGTGTACCTTAATTCCAAATTTTTTTGGTCATCTATAAATAAAGTAAAATAAAATAATAAATAATTATTTTAATTTATAAAAAATAAATTATTATTAAAATATATAATAATTTATTATTATAAAATTAGTTTTTGTTGAGAATTATCTTTGGATAAGTGAATTTAATAATTGAGTGTAAAGATCTTATGATTTACTTTAAAACTTCTTGAGATCTAGCAAAATATGAAAAAAGTAAAATTATCATTAAGGGGTCCAAACCTTCTGCCCAAACTTATTGGGACCTTATTTTCCAGATTGTGGCTACATCCCATATTTTATTTGTTCAGAGAAAGTACATTTTTCTGAACTTAAAATATTTTTTGCACTAATTAGCGTACTTAAGGCCACCCCTATGAAGCATTAAGATTAAGTCTTAGTACATGAAAATCCAATTGTTAGATCAAAAGTTATTCAGTGTGTCCCGCTTTTTTTATTTGTGCACTGTACAAAATTATGCCTGCACTATAAAGTAATTCATGTATAGCTTAATTTATTTTTGATTTTCTGAATGTTTCACTATACAATTGTTAGAAGATTTGTTATTTATATCGATAGACAAATTATTTATATTCCATAGTTGCATAATGTTATTTCTATTAATAAAAATATTTACATTTTCATTGGGTGGCTTATATTTTCTGTTAAATTATAGCTTTAATTTTTGTCTTGTTCAACCCTCTTTTAGTCACACAATTGACTTAATTTTTGCTAACATATTTGTTTTGTCCAAATAACAAAACCAGTTTTCTCATGTAATGTGGATAAAGAAAATGTGTATTGAGTAGACATAATTTTGAGTACTTCATCCATTTGAGAAACTGCCAATTCAGTTACGTTTGATTTGACATACTATGTACAGTCAATTCACTATAACTCGAAGTACGATAACTCGAATATTACTATAACTCGATTTGTTTATGCTGTCCCGACCCTTTTATCTTCAATTTCATGTTAATTATTCTCGATTACTCGAATTTTACTCCCTTTAACTCGATTTTTTTTGGATCTTTTAAAGCAAGAAAAAAAAACCTAGGAGCTGATATCTTGCCCCTTCCTCTGCAAAACACACACAATGTCTTTCGCACTCTTCATGGAGAAGCTAAAGCTGTCCCTCTTGAAGTATGTGAACAGTGGTTTAAATGAAACGTTACCAAATTTACTTCAAGGATGCAGTGAAAATGATGTTTTCAATATTGATGAAATGGGTTTATTTTTTAAATGTCTTCCAAATAAGACTGTGATGTTTAAGGATGAAAACTGCTCAGGGGGCAAAATGTGCAAAGAACGTTTTACTGTCCTAGTTGGAGGAAATGCGTCTGGGACAGAGAAATTGCCCTTACTTGTTATCGGAAAATACCGAAATCCCCGATGTTTCAAAAATGTAAAAACGTATCCTTTGGATTACAAGTCTAACAAAAAGTTTTGGATGACATCAGTTTTATTTGAAGACTATGTAAGAAAATTGGATCGGAAATTCGTCGCTAAAAAAAGAAAAGTGATACTCTTAATGGATAAATGCACAGCGCATAGTGATCTACCTAATTTGAAAGCCGTAAACTTGCAGTTTCTCCCGCCAACCACAACAGCAAAGTTGCAGCCGATGGACCAGGGTATCATAAAGTGCTTCAAGTCTTATCGTAAATGGCTTGTCAGAAAAATGATCTTAAATATTGTAAGCATTTAGAAGATTTGTAATTAATAAGCATTAATTAAATAATCCGACAATATTTTAAGAGTCCAAAACTAACGGTAAGTCGAACTTCCGATATGTTGAAGTTTTTCGTCAGTCCTATCAGATTCGAGTTATCGCGAATTCACTGTATCTGGTTTGTGGGAGGTAGAACATCAACTGAAATCAAGTAATTCGTTCACTTGAGAAACTGTAAATTCCATAAGGATTAATTAGATTTAAAGTGAAACCTCTCGAGAGCGATCACTCTCTGTTCCACAGAAAAAGGGTCGTGAATGGAAGTTGGTCGTTTCTTAGGGGTTACCTCCATTGACTTCAAAATATTATTTAATTTTCACGATTTTTCGCAAAAGATTTTAATTTTAGTCAGTGTCATTTTCTTAGTGCGAAAATGCCACTTGTGTTAGCGTTATGAAAACCGGATCGATGATTAAAATTTGACGTCAATAAAAATTATTCTTACTGATATAATTATGTGTAAAAACAAATTTACTAATTATGAATGATAGAACTGTTTTAAATAAATAAGTATCATATTTATTATTTAAGTTCGCATTTAATTTTATATCATAAAAATTAGTTAACTTTTAAGAAATGAGAAGAGGCATGTTTGTTTGAGATGCTTATTTTTTTCTAACAAATTTTATTCCCTATAATTTAACTTTGAACTCTAAAAATAAATCATTGATAGCATCGTCTTTAGTTCATTCTGACTGCAATATGAGGTTGTAGATCGCTTTCTGAGATCATCAAAAAGAGTTCTAAATAAGAACCTCATACAAATGTTTTGAATTAATTTTAATCTACCTATTTGTTTTGTTAATATTTCTTGTTCTGATATTTTTTTGTGTTTCCTTATTTGACCTTTCTGCATTTGGGGGAAGAAGTTTGATGGACTCTCCTAAAGAATATCTTCAGCACAAAGTCTTTGAAAAATATTCTGTTCCACCCAAAAGGGATCGTAAATAGACGTGGTCTTTCCTGGCGGTTTCACTATGCTATTTACCTGGTTTGTCAGAGGAAGAACATAAGTAAAATTAGTTTAAAAGAAACATGCTTTATTTTAATTTAAAAATATAATTAATTTATCTAATGGACAAAGAAAAGGAAGACTTAATTTTGAGTATTTCTCCAATTTGAGAAACTTATAATTCAGTTAGGATTGATTCGATATACTACGTTCCTGTTTTGTCAGAGGAAGAATATTGAGTAAAATTATTTTAAAATATAGCTTTTTTTATTGTAGAAAAATAATGAATTTATCCAAGGGTTTTCTGGCAAAATATGCTATTTATATTTGATTATATGAAATATATTAGTTTAATGTACTTTTTTGTCTGAATTATTGCTTTTAATTTAGGTACTAATTATTTATAAATTTTTATTGAGAGATACCTAGTAATGACCAATTTTATGAAATTTCGAAATTTAACATAACAGTGAAGGCATGGTAATTATAGACTTTAACTGAACTTATTATCTCTCTATGCAGACAACTTATTTCTTCCAAATAAAATTAAGAAATGGAGCGTTTTTGCTAGCAGTATTTTTTTAATTTCTGTATAATCTGCAGGCCTGTTCTACAATAAGTCCTAATTTTTACTCACAACAAAATATCCCATTTCCATAATACTAGTCTTACATGCAAACCCTCTAACACTTTGAGGTCTGTGTGAAACATCTTTTTTTCAGTAGTAATAAGCTGAAGCAGAAATTTTTATAAGCAGGGATGCCACATATGACTAAAATTGGTAGAAGTCAATTCCATACCTGCCAACTTTTACGCCTTTGGCGTAAAATTTTATTTCTATACTTAAAGTGGTAGTAAAGTGTATGCTTTCAATATATTCTTTGCATTTAGAAACTTAATTTATAATAAGCTTTATTTAAATATAGCGAATGTTTCTGTCTAAAATTGTAATTTAAATTCCATTTAACTACCACTGGGGAAAATTATCCTTGAAAGGATTAAAAGTAGGCTGCTATGCAATTCATTTAATGTATCATTCAACGTTTCTACCACTATAACTTATATTAATAATTAAATCGCAAAAGTGAGTGTTGAACCGACTTAAAATGTCTGATGTTAGCGATGCTAACTTGCTCTGGACGGTCTATAAATATTTTCGAGTGGTAGTTTTTTAATGTATAATTCTTGCTTTAGTTGACTCGATTATAGGGTTTTTGTTCACCACTACTTCTAAATAATTTAAAGGCTTATGTAGTACACAACCTTATTACAGATAAGCTGTATCAAGCCTTTTAAAAATTTGGCAAAATAAACCGGAAATCTGCACATTTTAGTTTGTAGCTCTGAGCCGTTTATTAAAATAATTTTGCCATGTCCGGCAGGGGTGAAAGCGAGACGAAAAAGAGAAAAGGCTGGTAGTAAAACCATTTCAGTAATTGCTAATTTTCGGGAGGAGTTGACTTATTCTTTTTTTAAACTATTCAACAATTTCAATTTTATACTTGAAAAGAAGCAGATTTATATATACGTTAAAATCTTAAAGAAATCTTGGTAGTTACAGATATTTTATTTTTCTCAGAAAAAATGCTATAATAAAATGTCTTTTGTACCAGTTTTTCATCATTTCCGTCTTGCTACATAAGGGCTTTCAGCCATGATGTCCGGATCAGTTAGCCCCTTTGCTTGTATATGGTGTAATTATTGTATATAGTTCTTATCCTACCCCAAAATAATCTTGTAGAGAACCATATAGAATATTTATTTTATTGTGTTCATTTGATAACGTAAACTCTCTCTCAACCCCTCTTCCCTCAATCTTATTATTTTTCGATGAAGGAACAGATAGCCCCCTGGGTTAGGTACTCCATAACCAGAATCCACATTGGCATTCATTGCCATTCGCTTTCAATAATATGCTGGAAAAAGATGCTAATTTTAAATTCTTTCTAATGAAAATTTGAAGTATATTAGTCACCTGTTTTTGCATTTTTAGTCACCCTTGGCGACCGTGTTATAAGTAACAAATATGTTACCAGATTTTTAATGATACTAAAAAACATGATCATATATATATATATTTGACCATTTATATACCTGTTTAACCAGGGACCGATCAAGACAAATTCAGGCCCAAGGCCCACCAAATTTTCCGGGCCCCTTCCAAAATATTTTGAAATTAAATTTCTGAAGAATAGTCCTAACAATAAAAAAGAATCGATTGAACTGCATGATTCAGGAGAAACATTCTAAGAAATTTTGAAAACGGACAATTGAAGATTATTTTTCTAACATAAAGTTTACGCATATACATTAAAGCAAAATATAAAACAACAAAACATTGTGTCAAAATAAAAATAGTTTGATGACCACAGATAATTGAAATCAGTGATCATTGCTAAAAGTTACTGATTAGCTAAATTATTATTATTTCTTTTTTTGTTTGCTGTGATTATTTTTTTATTTAGTGCTTAAACCAACACAAACCCAGCCGACTTTTCATTATATTTAACGATAAGTTCAGCATGTATGCTAAGATATTACGGTTATTAATTATAATTTTTATTAAAAAATAAACGTAAAAATATTTAAAAAAAATTATAGCCACTCACGGAAAATTAAAAACACATTTAAATAATAATTTATTTAAATATAACACTTTAGAAAAATTTAAAATTCATATTCAGTGCATTCACTTAAGCCGTTGACGTAAAAATTGCACCAATTCCAATTCAGGTATACTTTCGAATTAGATTCGTGCAATGTTTACACGAGTTTGGTTTATCACAATATAAAGAGAATTTTAAATGTAAAAAAAAGCAGTTTTTTGAGAAAAACTGTTTTTTCACTTTTTTTTAAAAAATAGTAATATTGTGGACTTTTTACTAATTTTCGATGGCCCACAGAAATAATGGGCCCTAGGCCCGTGCCTATTATGCCTAGGCGATAATCAGGCCATGTGTTTAACCCATTTAAGACTACTGTTACGAAAACGCAGCATGTAATTTTGACGCAGAAAGCTCTTTTTGGAAAAAGTGATAAACTTTTTTTTCTTCTGTTTAGATTAGACTAATGCGAAATTTTATAGCCTCGGCTTCTACTTTAGTTGAAAATTACTTTATTCCATCATTTATTTAAAAATAAAACCTTTATATTATTTTATTTTAATAAATTATGGTAAGTACGACTATCTTATTTCTCCAAGATAAATTTTAAGAATGAAATAATTGAGCTACCGGTTTTAATCTTTTCGAAGATGTTTCACGAGCACAATGGCACTAACTGGGTGAAATAATTTATTAATAGATAAAATTCTTTCTACCACTAAGAAATATATTTTCTGAAAATACGGAATTTATCCCCTTTAATAAAATGGTAAGCAAGGATGCCACAGAAAACTATAACAAAAAAAACTGGTAGAATCTCAATTTACTTTTATTTATTTATTATCTCTTTAATTAATCAGTTGTAACTGCCACTATGACTATAATTCAAATTATCCATATTCACACCCTCCAACTTATGAGGATTTTGAAAATAATTCTTTCTAGTGGTAGCGAACCAAAGTAGAAATTTTTAAAGCAAATGGATCTCTCGTAAAACTTTTATCAGAACTTAAGAATCTAGCCATATGGCGTGCACTTTTATAAGTAATAGTGGACAAGTTACGCTAAAATTAATTTTTTTTAAATATTAAGACATTAATTTTGCTACCGTCTGAAAAGAAGATTTCTGAAGCTACGGAAATTCCGTAGCAGTTGGAGGGTATGCATATTTAAAACAAAATCCTTAGAATTTGCTCTTAATATTAAACTGAAAAAATTATACTATAAAAAGTTACTGATTTTAGTTTCTTTTAGTAAAATTTCGAATTTTATAAGTCAGCACTCACATTTTTAGTCGCCCGTGCAACCTAGATACATTTCATCGTCATCAATATTTATCTGGGTACCTGGGGCCGTACATAGATACATTTACCGATGCGCAGTCGATATATATCAGGACGGAGAAAAGTAAAAAGTGGTAAAAAAATAAATTTCATTTGTTAACTTTTTTTCGGAAATAATATATCCATTACTACCATTATCTTTCCAGCCCAAAAATTATCTAATATTGAAATAATTCTTCTACAGTTTCCGCAACTTCCGCACAGGCCAGTGCGGAAGTTGCAGATTCTTACAATATTTAAACCGTTAGCTTTCTAACAATCGATTATTACCAGAGATGCCAACTGCTCCGGACACGACAAAATAATTTAAAAAACGGTAAATAACTTCAAGTAAATTTTGCTAACACCTGACTATTTTGGCGCGCTTTTTAAAATGTATAGCCTGAAATGAGTACTACTAAGTGGTGAACTTTATAAACCTACGAATTATTTAGAAATAGTGGTGGATAAAAATCTTCAAAATTGAATTTATTAAACCAAGAATCACAATTGATAAACTACCACTTTAAATTATATATTTGCTGTCCGGAGCAAGTTGGCATCTCTGTATTACTAGTTCGTGTCAGTGCTGCGACAATCTCGATAACTGAAAGCCTCCACACAGTTTTTTATAGGTAGTCCGATTAGACCACTGTGAAGGATATCTACTTTCCGAACGAGTCATTTAATACAAAATTTAGTCAAAATAAGAAAGTGGTAGCAAATATATGACTGAAAATTTGTTTTATTTATGAATATTATTGGATTGCCTTATTCACTTGTCAACCATTACTGATTCAATTCTCAAATATGTATGATAAATTTCTCTCAATTACTTTTATAAAAGGTTTTAGGTTCATGCGCACAACTGGTTTACTTTTTAAGCAGTCTGCGCGGACTACTTACAAAAGACCGCGTGGAGGCTTTTTGATGTAGGAGGTGATGTATAATCTCTTTTAATAAAATTTTGAATTTTATTAGTCACCACATTTTGCATTTTTAGTCGTGTGCTTAATGAGTTGTATGTCGTTGTAGTTGTATGCTTAATGATGGTATGCTTAAATGGGTTAAATAAAAAAATGTTTATTTGGTGAACGAAGTTTTATCAGTTGTAAATGAATGATAGTCCTCTTTAAGTTCCACACGGTTTTACATTAATTATCTAAGAACAAATAAGAGTTTGCATAACTATTATAAAATCGAGCTCGAAAATTCTTCCAAATATCCAGCAATTTCTCTTAAAGCAACAAAGTGCAAAGTATGTAAATAGAAGTTATAGATGATGTCACAATTCAATTTTTAGGATGTTATATTGTAGTATTACGTGTCATGTAGACATTCTTATAAATAGATAAATGCTTTCATTGAGGAATTGACAACATTCAAACATGTTTACTCTTGAGTGTTTACTTTTTTAATTATACGATATGATTTCCCGATGACAAAGTTTTATAGATTTGTAAAAGAAACGAAAGCAAATTAAAACTTCATTTATATCATCATTTTGAAAATACAGCGTCAATGCGATTGAATTTAGTTTATTTTTTATAGCATATCTACCAAGAATCTAGAAAACATCAGCTTGATTTGAACAAATACATTTATGGGTCGTAAAATTGGTAATTCAAACCATTTCGCTTTTGATGCTCCACAATCTTGAAGATAACGATGCGGCGTTGGCAGTTTTCAAAATTTTAAATTAAAATTTATTCTTCGAAGTTTATACTTTTTAAATTCATCAGTCCGAGAGAACAGGTTTTTTAAGTATAAACTTTTTACATTCGCAAAATGCTTCCATGTAGTCTTAACTCTTAACTAATTGCCACACGCCCCCGTTCGAAAATGAAACTTAGCGAGAGACTTATTGTGATTCCTGCCTTGGTTGTGGTCGCCTTATTTATTATAGTTTTGTATCGTAGTGAATCGAACTATATTGAATTGAAGTCTAAACTGGAGGAATCAAATATAGATGTCAAATTACCAAAAAAGTTTCAACGTTCAGAAAAAACTGAAAAAGATGCAGAGTTTGAACCTATGCCAAAATCATTAGCAAAAGTCATTGTTACCGAAAAAACAACATTATCAACAACTACAAAAACAACAACAATTACCACAACAAGAGCACCAAGAGTTAATAAGTTTGAAGATATGGATAAATATACAACTAACAATCCTAGATATCGCTCGTATATGGAATGGCCGCCATTTGTTACTCTTCCTCCAGATAATCCGCGGTTAGCAGACATTATGGGATTAGAAATAAGGTAAGTGCTTTGCATTTGCGCATCTTGTAATATATACAATAATATATTAGAAACCACGAAAAAGTATGTATTTTACTTTGCTTTTGCTGAGTTAAATCTACTCAGGCTTCTTTGAAATTTGTATTTTTTATTTGATTATTCAAACACTATAAGTATAATAAAAATAACTACTTGCAATTGAAATTACAATAGTAAATAAAATGAGTGGGCTGTAGTGGCCCCTTGGTTTGACGATAGTTTTCATTCAGTTTTGTTGAAATCCCATTTCTGGTTATACCACGATATACTTTTCGGTCTTTGCATACAAGGACGTCACCTTCGGTATCCCAACTTTTGTTTCTTTTATGTGATTGGTCCTTGGTTTATTTAGATACATATTCGTTTATTTTCAAATTGTAAAAAATGAGAGGGTTCCCGAAAATAAACTATTACCACTGGGTGTTCCAAAAATAAAAACAATCGAAAAATGGAAAAAAAATATATATTCTTCACTACGTTTAGGAAACTAGCAATTTCTCTGCACCCAGTATCAAAATTAACTAAAAAGTACCCAAACAGATGGCGCTTCTTACTGAAAAATTACAAAGCAGTTTCCAGAACAAAGACTAATAACAGAAACAAGGAGTTGTTATCTGAAAACAAATTTAACCCACTCTCAAGCAAAAACTTTTTTGGAATGATCAGAAATGCAGCAAAAAACATTGTTTTGTAATTTTTTATGCTAGCAATGTCATCTGTTAACCAACTTCGTAAATAATTTTGAAGAGAAAAAGTTTGATTTTCCAAGCACATCGCAGCAAAACGTTCGAATTTTCTTTTAAAAGATTTTTCAAATCGTTGGTTATTATCTGGCCCCATGACGTCACTCGGTCTGTATATGATGTAAATATTTCAATAAATCGGAGGACATTTGTGTTAGGGAGCATGGGGATAAAATTAGCCATTTTGGGAAACTCTTGTCCCCAAGTTTCAAAACGAAATTAGCATCTGATTCGGGACGAAATTTCCAACCTAATTGTAGCAAATACTTTGGAATGGTGCGAGTATTATAAAATTTGCTACCACTTTTATACTTTTGGTGAATCTTCGGGAACTCCCTTTATCAAAAATAGGCACACTTTCCGGGCGACCCAATAAATTTGTAGTTAGCAACATGTTTAATATTACCAAATAATTACGCCGAGTTGTGACGCATTGAATTTTGATTTTAAAGTAAAAGCCAATAAGAAGAAATCTTTAAATTCTTACAACAATATTGACACCACTTTTAAAATTTTGTAACAACCTTACGAACTCTGTTGGGGCAATTATAATGAAGCATTATTTTACAATAATGCCTTCAAACAAATAAAACAATTTCAAATTAATTTTATATTTCCGTACAAATATTATAACTGCTTGAAATCTATGCATCCTATGTTGTTATCATAAATCTAAGCATTAGGAATAACAAAATCAATTCAATAGTTTACATTTGCCTCTATTGCAATCTGTAAAACATATAAATGTAAAATAGTGCATTCTTTAAATTTTGCAGAAAAAAAAACACAAATCCAAAATTAAAAATAAAGAAACAATTAAATTTTGCTGGCATGTATCCCATTCGCTATCATAGGTGCTGTTTCCAAACCAACAGAAACGTTGGTTTGGAAACGTGGCTTATTCCTTATGTGTTAACCTATTTTTTAAAGACCTTCATACAAACTACATTTATTTCGTCAGTGACGTCGAAACGCATGTTTTACGACTCGCAAATTTTTATGATGCAAAACAAATTAATAGAAAAAGAAATGTTTGAAACTAGCAGTCGATATTAACCATGAAGAAATATATATATTTATGCTTCGTAGTAAATTAGGATACTGTAAAATATGTTGGTTGAAATTATTCATGCTAATGCAAACAATGACGAGATGCGATCAATTTTCGTGAATTCAATAAATATCTACATAAATAAAGCAGAATATTTATATGTATGAACGTATATAAATTAGATAATTCCGCAATATTTTTTTACTGTTCTACTCGAAATTTGGTGGATAAACATTATAAGACAAGGCGTAATCCGATCACCGGTTTAGTCCCCCACCCCAAATTTCTTCCCCAGAGAATTTGATAAATATTTTATAGTCTGAGTGATTTTCTAGCTTGCAGCTCCAATCAATCAAAAATTAGTTTTGTTGCAAGTTCTTATGAATTATTTATTTTAGGTTTTCTTTGTTAGCTTATCACAAGCAAAACGATTATTATAAATGGGATACCCGCAAGTATGGGTATCTCAATCCTGATTGGTTGTTGAAACGTGGCATTTGTTTACATTATCAACTGTTCTTTCCATTCAATTTCGAGTAAGCTAAGCCCATCCAGTATAAATTCTTTTAAGTGGCACAATCTTTCTTTGACAATATATTTCTTACTTAACACAAAAGCAGGCGATGTAGAACATAAACTAACTATGCATCGAAGTTGCCAGGTGCACTAAACAAAAATATGTCACGGTTATAACAAAATACCTTAACAAAGAGTAAATATAAGTTAAGTATAAGACGCAAATTAGAAAAACTTATATTTCAACAAATTCGATGACCGAAACGGCGCAATGTTTAATTAACATTAATTAACATTCTAACTTTTGTGGAGAAACTTGGCTCAAATTTAACAAAAAATTTTGTTATGAAAGATCAGCTGGAGCTGACGTCATAGGTCACATGCGTGGGTATCCGTCATCTTCTTCTTCCTGAAATGCAAGCTCCACAATTTCGTAAACTATGGGAATGACGTTACCGACTTCGTATTTTAAAAGGTATATGAAATGTGCTTCTTAATTTGATCTTACGCTTTTAAAGCACGCTTCTATAACTGAAATAGTAGAAACTCAACAAGTACTATTGTTATTACAACTACAACAACAAGTACTATTACTACAACAAGTACTATTGTTGTCATATTGTTATTGACTCCAAGGATGTTTAATTTTAGTAATAAGTACAAATTGCCATGAAATAATTAGTTTTGTACTAATTATTTCGAAAATATATTAAAAGTTAAATTAATGAGAAATTATGCTGAAAGTTAAATTAATGACTAAAAGGTGCTTTTCCCCCATCTAGAAAAACCATAAAAAAATCACGGTAGTATTATTGACGCATTTGTTATTTTTATATTGATTCTTAATTAATTTTAGTAAAGGGTACTACTGCTATTGTGTTAATTGGTGTTTTTCAATAAGACCGAAATAGACAACTATTGGCACCGAGATACTTCTGTAGAAATAGGTTTTTAAGGCCCATCGAAAGTAATATTTGATTATCAGGAGGTGACCTCAAACAACAGAATTATGTCAAATAATGTTAAATATGGTTAATTTTTATGAACTTCGAAAACGCATATTTTACTTAATCTAATAACATAAAGCCACCAAAAAGACCAAAAAAATAATAAAAAATATATGTAAATTGGAATTGTTTCACCTTACTAAATGATGTCGGTCTATTGTTTTATTGATCATTTACTTTTTCCCCACCCCGTTAGAAGAGCGGCTATTCAGCTAGTGCGCAATAACAACAACTTCTAGGATTAAAAATTTCAAGTAGTAGATGTAAATAATGCTGCATACTTTTGCCAGATGATGACAGTCAGGAATAAAAAAATGTTAGTAAAAATATGTTAGTGACGAAATTCATTTCATTGATTTTGCTAAAACTCCAATTGGGTACTTGCACTTCAAGAAGAACAAGATCACGTATACCTATCCACATATGTGACTTATGACGTTGGCATTCAGTTGATCCTTTGTAAGTAAAATGGCGGTTCAAGGTGAGCTTTTGAATCATTTAAGTATAGTTAAGGGGAAAATAATTTTAAATCAAATTTATGAAACAAAGAATCATACATTATAACATAATTACCACTATGTAGATATGCTGGCTTAACAAAATGTAAAAGAGTAACAAATCAATAAAAAAATGACTGTGATACTTTTTATCTAAATCTTCTTTTTTTTTTATCACATAAGCACAGAAAATCATATTGACTAAAAGTTGCAACCTATTACAAATTAATAAGCACGATTTTTTAAAAAAAAAAATCATAATTAAATAATATCAAGTATCTATATATAAATTTATCCATTACACTTTCCTCAACAATTCGAAGTCATCCGGTAAATCTAAATTATAATCTATTTTCATCTTCATATCTCTCGCTTCAATTCAAATCACCCATCTATTTATAGACAAACTGAAGAAAATTCTAGATAGAATTTACTGAAAATTTCTGAAAGGACATTTCCGTTTGTTGGCACCTAGAAAATTCTGGAAACATTCAATTCTTAAAACCGGTAGATATCAAAATGAGAAAATTAGCTTACAGCTTCTATAGAAAAATAAATTTGAGGGATTAATAGAGTAGTTAACAAATTAAAAGTGCTTAATTGGGTACTTGCACTTTCAAGAAGAAGAACATCTCCCATACCCACACATGTAACCTATGATGTTTGCTACAGCTAGTTTTTATCAGCAAAATGGCGTATTAAAGTTGAGTTAATTTTCTCTGCATAAGTTAGAATGTCAATTAACGACAAGTTCATTAAATACAGAGCAGTATTGCACATCGAATTAGATAAAATATAATTCTTTCTCGTTCCAAAATTTTGTTCAATACCTGTAAAAATCTGGGATATTTTTTTAAGGTTTTGAGATATTTCTCTTAATAACAATATTTTGCTTTTCTTCTTTTTTATCAAATTAGTTTTCAAGCGACACGGATTGTTTTCACATCTTACATATTTTTTAAAAAATATTAATGATAGCACAAAGAGTACAAAAATATGTGTAATTTTATTTTCTGGACAAAGAAAAAAAATATTATTTAACAAATTGATTTCAATTACAGGGCTGCCAACTTTCAATTCGGTTTGTAAAAATTTATTCCAGCGGTACCTAAGTTTATGCTTTAATGTATTAATTTTTATTCATTTGAAATTATTTTTCACACTACCATACATAATTGACTTAAAAGTTCTTATACAGCGCCACTTTTTTTCCAGCTCAATCCTGGTAAAGTTTTTAAATTGTTACCAAAATTTCTAAAAGCTTTGGTTTTTAAAAGTCTACCACTATATGAAATATTTTGTGAAAATCGTAGAAGTTGGCAGGTCTACAGTCATGGTAGATTTATTTATCGTAAAATACTTAACTTTTTTTCTAAATTTAGGTCCTAACTGTACTTCTTAGTATAGTCCAATGCTCTGTGCAGTGTCGCGGTTGCCCAGGGGATAGAGCACTCGCCTCCCAACTAGGTGACCCGGGCTCGATCCCAGCTGGATAAAGGCAGGAATTCGGCACCCTTCTTGCACCAACCACAGTGCTGACGTGAAATATCCTCAGTGGCTGACAGATCATGGATTAGAGCCCCCTTGTCATCAGGCTATCAGAGCTCTTGTTGTCCTTCTCTCAATGTAACGTGAATATGGATTAGTTCCATCAAAATATCCTACATGATGGAAAATTTCTCCCAATACTAGATCCGGGAGTTCCCTTGTGTTCTGGATTGGGTTCAAAATTACAAGGCTACGGAATTGGACATTAGTAGACATAAACCCAAAAATTGGGTCGGCTGTTCAACGACGGCTATAAAATAAAATATAAGATGCTGTGTTACAAATTTTGAAATAAAATACGTCAAGATTTATTCTCCAAAAAGGCTGAAATCAAAATTAATTTCATTTTGGCTTTAGATATACCTTTATGAGTTGTAATGCATGGGGCTATTTAATAAGTTATCAAGTTTGTAAATACTAGTCCCATTGCTTTAGAGACTAGATCCGTGTGGACAAAAACATTTTTTTAAAAATATATTTTGGAAAAATTAAACAACTTTATAATTCTACATGTAAACCAGAATCCAGTTAAACGGTATCAATTGTTATGTATGAAATTGATTTGTAGAAATAAACTCGTTTTAGTAACTAACTTAAGAATAAAATTATACGCCATAGACCCCGAAATCCCGGCTCTGATTATTTTTTTAAAATTCCGCATGATTAAGTTCAAAATATTTAAAAAATAAATTATTGTAATAAGTTCCATGTTAAAACATTTTTATTACTTCTCATAAATTTACGTATTTTATTCTTTAAATGTATAAATTATATTCATTATAAATGTCCAAGGCCATTTTTAAAAAAAATAGATAGGGATATTTTTTTTTTAGAGCATAAATTCGAAAGTGAAGTCTGAAGAGTCTGCTCCCTTACATAACTCCAGGAACCTCTGTAATCTAATTATATTTCCAAAAAAAAAAATTTTTTTTTTATTCTAAATTATTCGAAGTACATTATTGCTTTAAGTAGAAACTTCTTTAGATGTTCAAACTAAGTAGTAAAATTTTTTCTTAGACCTGAATTACCGAGCTGGGAAAGATTCAACTTACAAATCAGCAAGCAATATGTGTACGAAGAGAACTCAACCATTATCGATGATTTAGAACGTGATTTGGCGACTCAAAGGATTGTTGCAGTAGGTAAAACTTATTTATTGATTTTAATAAATTTTACTGTTCTTTATCTATTTGTAGCTTATGTTATTTGTCTAAAGATTAATTTTAGTTCCCGATTTCCCTATTAAAAAGTAAAATTTTTTAGAATAAAGAATAATTTTGCAAACTCTTCAAAAGTTTCCACCACCAAGATAATTGTCGCAAAGTTATATTTTAAATTAGGCTTTTAATTTTTGATTCGATTTGGTATAAAAAATTTTCTGAAAATAAAATTTACTAAATGAAAAATAACTTAAACTTCGCTACCACTAGAAAATAATTTTTTTGCAAAGTGAAGCTAGCATTTAATGTAAAGAAATATATAATATCAACTTATTTCATATCAACAATAATTTTTTATCCAAAAAGATTCTGTTTGTTATTTTTTTTACAAACTTGTGTCACTTAGAATAATTGAAACTGCATACCTGCCAACTCTTCCGGATTTTCCGGAAGATTTTATTTTCATATTTAAAGTGGTAGTAAATATATATTATTTTTTCTTTTATAAATTCAATTTTTAAATGATTTTGATCACCGCTATTCTTACAAAAACTAAGCACATATATCAATATGCGTTACCATCATGGTTGTCAACTTAAGTTTTCTCAAATACAACGTGTTTGTTTGCCTAAAGTTGAAGTTTTAATTCCGTTTTAATACCACTGGGAAAAATTATAATGGAAAGGATTAAAAGTTGGCAGATATGAAACTGTTGTTGTAAAATTAAAATATTTTATTATATTGAAAATTATCTTAGATATTTTGCGTTGAATATAATATGTGCTTTAAGTTTGGAACAGGGTGTCATGTGACGCATTTCACACGAATCGATTAAGTCATACTCATAACAGTAACTTCTTCAAAATCTCTAAATTAAATTCATAATTTTAATAAGCAGCATAATCTGTTTCATTATTTTTTTTTTTAGCTATATACTTAATTCACTTTACCTAATGAATTTAGTTATTAACAACCCAACTACTATTATTTGCAGAGCAACTGGGTGGAGGTATGCAACTGAAGCTTTTGTTCACATTTGCTGATGGAGGTCATGGTGTGTTTAAACCTCAAAGGTATTCACATAAAATTTTTAGCTAAAGTCATGGGTGCCACTCTAAAAAAATTTCATGACTGAATTTATTTTTTGACTAATTAACACAGTCTAGCATTGTTTACCAGAATTTTCAGAAATTTATAATTGACTGCAAAATGCACCTTTCCACGATAATGGCTCGTATATTGTCAATAATTTGTTTGTTTTTCTCCCTAAGGAAATAAACAATATTTTTCTCTATTTTAATAATTTATTTTTACGGCAAACAAAACAAAAATAAGTAGCAGCTTACCTTGTTTATCTTTTTCACATTAATCACCAAGTAAAATCTCTGACATGAACCACTATTTTTTTCTGGAAGATACTCATTTGTCTGTTTCTGCTTTCATCATTATATTTTTTCCTAACTCTATAAATTTCATTTCTTTAAGAAAAATTGCAATTTAACTTTTCCTAGCATTTCAAAACATCGGGGAAGAGTGTAAACTAAATCACATTTATAGTGAACAACAGTACAAATTTTGTTTACACAAGCAAATGTTAAAATTCAACTAAATTCTTTCATTGTGGTGTGACATTATTCGATCATTTACAATAAATACAAAATAAATAGTGTTTTCATTAAAAAATATTTTATTTATCTAATTCTAAAAGAAGATATCTGTCACATTTTTAAGGAAATAAAAGAAAATTTAATTAAAAAAACATTTGGAAAAGAAATATTAATTGATGGAATTTAGTCATCACCTCCTACATCAGAAAGCCAGCACGTAGTTTTTTATAAGTAGTCAGTGCAGATTATTTAAAAGGTGAAGCAGTTGTGCGCATGAACCCCAAATTTTATTTTAAAAGAAATTGAGAGAATTTTATTATATATATTTGAGAATTGAATCTGTAGTGGTTGACAAGTAAATAAGACAAACCAATAATATTCATAAATTAAAAAAAATTTTAGACATATATTTGTTACCACTTTCTTATTTTTATAAGATTTTATATTAAATGGATCTTTAGCAAATTGGCTTATCTTAATAGTGGTCAGATAAAACTACTTATAACAAACTAGAAAAACAAAATATAAATCTTCTTCCTTATTAAATCAAAACGAATGTTTTAAGACATGAAATTAAAAAACAATGTTGCGTCCCATTTTTAATCTCTATATATGCATACCCTCCAACTTATGAGGATTTTGAAAATAATTCTTTCTAGTGGTAGCGAACCAAAGTAGAAATTTTTAAAGCAAATGGATCTCTCATAAAACTTTTATCAGAACTTAAGAATCTAGCCATATGGCCTGCACTTTTATAAGTAATAGTGAACAAGTTACGCTAAAATTATTATTTTTTAAATATTAAGACATTAATTTTGCTACCGTCAGAAAAGAAGATTTCTGAAACTACGGAGCAGTTGGAGGGTATGTATATGTATCAGGATAAAATAAATATGGTCAGCAAAAGAACATAATCAGTTCTGACGAAATAAAAATGAAAAATATTTCCCTAGAGAACATAAATAATTTAGATCTCATATTCAATTTAAATGTAATTTGAAATTATAGATTAACCCAGTTTTAGGCAGGGCTTCTTGTCCCATTTAAAGGTTTTCGTTGAATTTATAAAATGGCAACAAAATTTAAACGTTTTTAATTTTAATTTGATTGAACAAAGTTTATTAACAGCGATTTATATGAACTTGATGTAAATAAATTTAAAAAATGAGTATTGACCTATCCCAGGCCTGCCAACTACTACGCTTTTTGCGAAATATTTTATAGAGTGGTAGACAGTTGAAAACGAAAACATGCAAATTTTCTGGTAATTTTGCTAGCATTTTAAAAATGTAACCACACGATAACTGGAACTAAGAGGCGTTTCATATGAACTTTTAAATCATTTATGTGTAGTAGTGTGGAAAATAGGATGAAATGAATTAAAAATACATTAAAACATAAATTTTTCCAAAAAGCGTAGAAAGTAGGCAGCCCTGCTATTCATATGCCTTGGTAAATGAGATATCTTAGTATCAGGGGTTCTAACTAACTAACTATCTAGGGGTTCTAACTAATTCGTCTGAGTGAAGATTAGAATAAATCAACGAAGCTAGCTTAATTGGATGGGGAAAAGCCCTGCTATTCATCGTAAAGTGAAGTTTAAGGAGTGTTTTTTCCTTTCAAAAAAAGTGATAGTTAATCTCCATTATTATTATTACCATTTCTTTTTGTAAAAAGAGGGTGTAATTGAATATTGGGAGGTTCTAAAAGAATTATTTAAGCCATTCCTTGTTTTTGTGGACTCATCCATGATTATTATACTACCACGGTTTTGATTTTTTACTCAAATTCTGAAAGGGTACACATTAATCTCACATTTTAACATTTATATTAACTTAAAAATGTCAACAAATATTTTGTAGTTGATAAAAAAAGTTTTTTATAGAATTTTTTTAATATTTTTTTTATAGAAAATATTAGTTTGTCGTATTACTTATTTATTACATAATGACTAATATCGAATATAGAACAGGCTTTTTTATATGACATTCAATCAAGAAATTCATTTACATAATATGTTTAATTTCTACGTTTGTAACCAAACTCATATTTTTTGTCAAGTGTTAGCCAACGACTGAAGGGAAAATTTACTTAGATGTCTTAAGATGATTTACTTAGCTTACTCAACTTTACTTAACACATTGCTGACCGGCCACGAGTTAACTCGTGTTTTCGTGGCCAAGCGTTGGTGACCGGTCACGAGTTAACTCGTGTTGTCGTTAGCAGTGTTCTCGTGGTGACTATTTTAAAAAGTGGGCGTAATTTTCCTTACTTTTCAAGTTTCACTATTTAATTCTGTACCAATTTATTATAACTTTACGAAACCTGATATATGTGCAAAACTTGCGGTGTTTCATACTGCCTCGTACTCCTCCAAATTTCCCGTCCTCATTACTTCCAATGTCATTAGTCTCAGTCGCCCTAGGGCATATCACAGATCAGAGGTCTAGTGCCCGCTTGCGCGGGCAGGTACCTTGCCAAAATACATGATCTAGCTAGGTGTTTCATTACACACAGGTGATTGTAATACTTTTTATTATATGGCATTAAAAATTAAAAGTTTTTTAAGTTTATTTATATTGTTTTACTTCCACATTCGCTTTCAAGACAATATCCGGGTTCATGGGGTAATTTTCAGAAAAGTGGCCGGTCAGCAATGTGTTAAGATTTACTTTAGATGTGTAAGTTTATCTTCGGAGTTGACATTTAGCCAAATCTAAAGTCGTGTAGTTCTTTAAATTAAAATTTTAATTATTTAAAAAAATTAAGCCATTTTTAAAGTTTAAGACTATTTCTTATATCAAAAATGAATTATTCTGTTTAACTTTTATATAATATAATAATTTTATACAATATAATTGTTTTTCCACGAATCTCTTAGGTATCCAAAAGAACAAGATTTGAACCCTAATGTATTATATATGATGGAATATGAGAGACACAACGCTGAGATAGCTGCATACCATTTCGACAGGTAGAGTTATTTTCAATAAAATTTTTATCAAAATTAATAAACTTATGAAACTAATCTATGAAATTTTAAATAGTATGTGTGCAATTGGTGCAGAAATTTCTCTTCAGCTTTTTAAAACTTTAAGCGCCATTTGTAATTATCCTTTCTAAGTTATTGAGATATTTATCTGCCGTTTTTCATGTAATTAATTTTATTGCTTTTCATTACCAAACAGTTGTATCAATTTATGTCAATTGAGTATACCACATTGTAAAAAATTTCGTGCATCTGAACATTAAAAATGCTGGCAACTACTTTAAACCAAAGTTATGTCTCACAAAGTGTTCTATTACACCAAAACCAAGGATATTTCCAGGTATAGTGTTACATCTTCCAAGTTGAAATTTTTGATGGTTTATTATGATGGACCAACATAATTTTGATGGTAATCATCAATAATTTCATCATGAACCATTATATTTTTTAATATAAACCAACACAAGTAAACGTTACCTCAATGTAGGAATTCGGTCTGATTTATGATGGTCCAGCATAAGAATAGCAACTTGTTTTTATGGTTTGTTGATGTTGAACCATCAGAAATTTCCATCATGATAGGCCAACATTGGGAGTCAAATTTCTCTTGATGGTTAATCATAGCATACCAGCCAGCTCTTACGCATTTGGCGTAAAATTTCATTTTTATGTTTAAAGTGGTAGCAGGGCTCGAAAAAACTCAGAAATTTCACCCGTCCCCGAGGACGACTTGTCCAACAATGTACTCGTCCTCCTTTGAAACTAACCCGTAGCTTCTAAATAAATAAAAAATATAATTTTCTCTTATTTATTACAAACATTTATATAAATTGCACAATGAATTAGTAATTACTAGGACTACAATATACAGTAATAAAAGAAATACTTGGTTACTAGCAGTAACCTAGTATTTCTTTCTTGAAATAATTTAAATGACAAAGGTCAATTTATCCGAGAGTACTGTGTTTTTTAAATGAATCAGATTGCCAGTTTGCCAGTTTCATAATCAAGCCAATGATTTACAGAGGTTTCTGCACAGAAATCTGAAAAGGGTTTTCCATATAGGTAGATGTTCATAATTGCGTTTAACGCTTCTTGTTTAAAACCTGTACGTAATGTGTTTTTTGTGAGTTCGTTGTTGAAAAGCCCTTTTCAACGGCTGCAGTACTCCCAGACAGAGAAAACATCAATTCCACCATGATCAGTATGTTGCTGTATTTCTAGATTAGAGGGTCATTTTAGAAGTGAGGCGCTAAACTATTGTAAGGTAACAAAAATTGAAAATGTATCACGAACATTAACGGGAAAATGGCCGTCCGCGTGGACGTCGGATTCGAGTAATTCGTTGTCCGCGGGGAATTTTTGAGCACCGAGGACGGGCGGTTTTTCGAGCCCTGAGTGGTAGTAAAATGTATGCTTTCAATATATTCAATGCATTTACATACTTAATTTACATTTTTTTTTACCACCACTATTTTTGAAAAACTTAAACATATATAATAATATGCAATAAAGCTTTGGCAATTGGCTAAAAATTTTTCAAAATACCGCATACCTGCCAACTTTTAATCCCTTCCATTATCATTTTTTCCAGTGGTACTAAAATGGAATTGAAACTTCAATTTTAAGCAAACAAATATGTTGTATTTGAGAAAACTTAAGTTGACATCCATGATAATACCCTCCAACTTATGAGGATTTTGAAAATAATTCTTTCTAGTGGTAG
Organism: Parasteatoda tepidariorum; assembly: GCF_982258835.1. Lineage (NCBI taxonomy): Eukaryota > Metazoa > Arthropoda > Arachnida > Araneae > Theridiidae > Parasteatoda > Parasteatoda tepidariorum. Next base: position 26,291,351 of record NC_141759.1, on the reverse strand, counting down.
CGAACCAAAGTAGAAATTTTTAAAGCAAATGGATCTCTCATAAAACTTTTAAGAATCTAGCCATATGGCCTGCACTTTTATAAGTAATAGTGGACAAGTTACGATAAAATTAATTTTTTTAAATTATTAAGAGATTAATTTTGCTTCCGTCTGAACAGAAGATTTCTGAAACTACGGAAATTCCGTAGCAGTTGGAGGGTATGCATAGTAACGCATATTTATATATGTACTTAATTTTTGTAAGAATAGTGGTGATCAATATCATCTAAAAATTAAGATTATAAAAGAAAAAATAGTATATAATTACTACCACTTTAAATATGAAAATAAAATCTTCCGGTAGAGTAGGCAGGTATGATACCGCGTAAGCCAATCACGAGATGATCTACCATATTGAGAGCATCAAGCAGATCCCGATCAGCATAGAGAAATACCACGGCGGCCGGCGGCCGCTGCAGTGTTTTCGATGTCAGAGTTTCGGCCACACCCAACGTTCCTGCTCCTCCAGCCCAAGATGCATGAAATGTGCCGAAGGGCACTATTCATTCCAGTGCAGAAAGAGCCGAGACTCCCCAGCTAAATGCTGCAACTGCATGCAAAACCACACCTCAAATTTCACTGGGTGCGAGGCCCGTCCCAGTCGAAAGAGAAAAACGACCAAGGACACGACTACTTCTACAGCCCACAGACTTGTTAGCCTCATCAGTGAACTTAAAGACTTGCTGAAGGACCAAGACGTACTGCATCTTCTCACAACTTTAATCCAGGGGAATTCCCCATACAACTAATGTACTACTGAATCAACTCATGCCTCACCTCATCATGGACTTATTATCTGATCCTAACTTAGAACTTTGAACTGTATATGACCTCTGGACTAAATGCCAAAACAGTATAGATGAATCGGTTAGAAGCGCTTCGCGCTTAACACCGAGATTCCACTCATATCAATCAATCAATCAATCAATGATACCGCGTATGTCACTGCCTAAAATAGTAATTTAAATTCCATTTTACTACCACGGACGAAAATCATCCTTGAGAGGATTAAAAGTTGGCAGGTATGCCATGGTAATAAAGAAGCATTTTCCATGATGGAAATTTGTTGGCATATAAAAACCATGAACACATAATGGAAAAATGTTGGATGATGGTGACCATCAAATGATGTTGGATCATCATGAGTAGCACTGAAACCAACATTAACCATCAAGATTTTTGACTTGGGATAGAATGTTCTTTTACATTACTTGGCGTAAAGTAGTCACCACTATGTTATATTATAATTTATTATTGCAATAGGAAATGATACCCATATTATGGATCAAAAAAGTTGCTTTTAGGTTACGATCTAAAGTAAGAATCATAAATTTAGGATGCATATGTACAATGTTTCTTAAAGTAAAATTAGTTTGTTAATCAAACATACAGACAGCACAGTAATATTAATATGGATCTGAACAAAACCGAAGTGAATAGAAGTTAAATATTATAAAATTGAGTAATACAATTTGCAGATTTTTGTAAATCTTATGAGATCATAAATTTCTTTACTATGCATGCATTTTATAACAATTTGTAAGAAAAGTTTGTCAAATCAATCCGACGAAGAGATTGAAATTATTTGCAAATAATCGACCGCAATCAACATGTTTTTATCAATCAGTAAAAAATATTAATATTGAAACTTACTTGGTATTCAATAGGTTATGACCAGTCTGCCAATTAAATCCGACTAAATTCGATTAGACCACCATCTTGGCCGCCATATTGTCAACATCTTGTGGTTTTCCTCTATGTCAACATTTTCGTGGTTTTCCTTTACATGAAACACAAATGCTGGTTAGTTCCATAAAAAAGTCCTCCCAAATATATTCCAATACTTGATTCAGGAGTTCCCTTGTCTTCTGGATTGGATCCAAAATTACAAGGCTATAGAGTTGGACATTAGTAGTGGTAAATCCGAAAATCGGGTCGGTTGTTCAACAACGGTCATAAAATATAAAATAAAATAAAATCATGTGTTAATATCTAAAATGTTCTGTAATTGTTACATGATATTATTTATCCTGTTAAAATTTATTTTTTCATATATTAAAAATAGTACCATTAAATATACAGCATTATGTTGAAATTATCAAAAATGACCATTCAATAATAACCAAGAATAAAATTCAGAAGTATCCAATGCGAATGCAAAGCATATCTTAATTACCAAGTAACCCAGAGGTTGGCTGACAGTGCGATCTAGGGAACTTCTATTTTAAGAGTGAGATATTTTAATTTCATAATTATATACTGTGCGCAAAATAAAAAACCGACCAACCTGAATAAATTTTGATCTAACAATAGGATCTTCACGTTCTAGGACCTAATCTTATTGATTCGAGAGAGTGACTTCAAATATGCTAATTAATAAATATAGACGATATTTTAAGTTAGGAAATCATACACAAAAATATACTTTCACTGAATCAACATATTTGTTTTATTGTTCAGATTTTTCCCCCCCAAAATATAGGGGGTAACCGTAATCTGGGAAATATGAATCCCATAGTTAGATCCGGCAAGCGGTCCAAAGTTTGGACTCTTTAAAGTTATTTTAATATTTTGCATTTTTCGCCATATTTCAAGAACTTTTAAAGCAAATTGAAAAATTTTTGCACCCACTTATAAAATGCGTTTATCCAAAGGTATGCAAAAAAAATTTTAGTATATATTTATTATTTCATTATATAATAGTCGAAAATATTTTTAATTGTATGGTATGCAATTATTTACATCATTTAAAAGTATGTAATTTTACATGACAAAATACAAAATGACGGCAAAATCATCGGTTGAATAGTTCTTGAGAAATCGAAATTTAAATATAACGACTTTTTTAAAATTCGATTTCTCACGAACAATTCAACCGATTTTGCTCAAATTTTGTATTTTGTCATGTAAAATTACACACTTAAAATGATGTAAAAAATTTTATACCTTGCAATTCAAAATTTTTTCGAGTAATGTGTAAATTATTAAAAAATAATAAATACTTATAAAATTGATTTTTTTGCATTATAAGAACAAGATGAAAAAGAACACGAAGCATTCTTAATTTCCACGGTATTTCGATAACTCAAACATATATAAAGAGTTGTCTTATGAATGAGGTGAAAGCGTGCAGTATGTATGAGTTTGCTGAACCAGGTTAATTTTCCTTGCTTTGATAATAATTTAACTACCATTATAACAATTTTGAAGGAGCGCTAGGCGCTCTTAGCTAGTTAGCTGATTTAAATCTTCCATCATTTAATAAGTTAAGAGTATTAATTATTCTAGTGCTACTTAAGGTTTTCACTAGAGAACTTAACTTAAGGCTGCACTAGAGAACAATTATTACTATTTTGTAATGTTTATTTCAAGTTACAACAATTTTATGTACCTTTTCATGAAGGATCATGGGATTTCGAAGGGTTCCTCCTCACGTTGGAAGGAAAGTCAGCATTTCTAGAGAACTGTTTCCTCTAGTAGATGAAGCTTTTATGGATACTTTTTTCTACTCCCCAGGTAAACTTTCTAATGATTTTTCTGGAAAAAATTGAAAGATTTGGGAAAGAAATTCCGAAAATTTATATAAATTTCTTAAATGAAAAATGGCACCAAGGAAATAGTCTTTATAACTGAAAATCACAAAAAAAAAATTATGATTTTTGTTAAAAGAAATAAATTTAACAGAATAAACAGTTAGATAACTAAAATAAATTTTATTCACAAAGGTCTGTATAAATTAAAATGAACTTTACCAACTATAGCATTGCTCATAGAACTATATGAAAACTAAAATGTATCATTAAAAACATGATCTTAAATGAATCTAAATTATTAGTTATAAAATTAAAGAATAAATTATTAAAAGTCCCTCAGAATATATTTTAGTTCAATGATTAAATGTTTTTTATAGAATAAGAATTTAAAACTTGCAAAAATTCCCTCTTTATGTGAATGACTAAACATTTAGTGGCGTTTAACTGCCAATATTTTATTTTTGGATTCTTTTCATGATCTTATTTCGATATTTAATGTGGTACTGAGACTTATACTTTCTTACTTGATTCTTATTTTAATACGTCTGTTTTAAAATTATTTTTATTATAATTACCATACCTGCCAACTCTTCCGGATTTTCCGGAAGATTTTATATTGATATTTAAAGTGGTAGTAAATATATACTATTCTTTCTTTTATAAACTTAAATTTTAAATGATTTTGATCACCACTATTCTTACAAAAATGAAACACATATATTAATATGCGTTGTTATCATGGTTGTCAACTTAAGTTTTGTCAAATACAACGTATTTGTTTGCTTAAAATTGAAGTTTTAATTTCATTTTAATATCACTGGGAAAAATGAAAATGGAAGGGATTAAAAGTTGGCAGGTATGTAATTATGTTCAGAAATATTAAACATACATATTAGGTAGCAGCTAATTATTTTATTAACTTTTTTTTGCTGGATATATGTGAATAAAATATTTGTTTCCTATATTACTCTTACTGATATTTAACTACCACTATACTTTTATTTGAACTGTTTAAAAGTTCGCACGTATACAGTTGGAGATGTAATATTTTGTTTTATTTTCATATCAGAAATATTGTGAGAGATCTCATATATGTATATTTAATTTATTTTTGTATAGTGGTGATCTTAAACTTAATTGAACTTTAAAATCGGGGAAATAAAGAATTTGAAATTTTTCAACTATTACTATGCAGATTCAGCAACTACTACGGATTTTTCGTAGTTTCAGAAAATACTAAATACATAATAAGGAGACAAAAAAAGAAGAGTGAGTGACGGAGGGAATTAAGGAAAATGATAATATGAAATGATATTTACTACGCATAAATTGTAAAAACATGGAACCCATAAAATAAGCTAAAAATAATAAGGAAAAAAATATGAATGTTCATAAAGAGAAGAGATGAAATATTGGAAATAAATAAAATGTTTAAAAAATATTTATAAAATTTAAGAGTGATTTCTAATATTGTACTAATATAGCCGAAGCAAAATACTGGGTGATTCTAAAAAGATGGGAAAAATTTTAGGAACTGATAGTACACACCCAGACAAACAATTTTTATCAAAGAATGCATGGTCGAAAACAAAACGCAAAGGTGCTGACGCATTTGGAAAGTTTTTTCATGCAAACGAGAGAGCTCCATTCCTATTGCGAGTTACTGCGCTACGTTATTTGTCGCCAAGCTCTCGGCCGCTGCTGGGAAAGTTCGCCTATCTTTTCTTCGCAGTTGTCCCAGCATAGCCGCTGCCGGCCACTGTTTTGAACATTTATTGTAATCACATGCCATTAAATTTGCTTTTATAACTTAACTTCATAGTTCTTTGTCTCATATAAGAACATAAACTTTGACGCCCTCTAGCAGTTTTGGGTTTTGTTTTCGACCATGCATTCTCTGATAAAAATTGTTTGTCTGGGTGTGTAATATCACTTCCTAAAATTCTTCCCATCTTTTTTAGAACCACCCTGTATGTCAATACAATAGTGTGAGGAGTACCAAAGAAATGGAAGCGAATATTATATATATATATATATATATATATATATATATATATATATATATAAATATATATATATATATATATATATATATATATATATATATATATATATATATATATATATATATATATATATATATATATATATATATATATATATATATATTATATATATATATATATATATATATATATATATATATATATATATATATATATATATATATATATATATATATATATATATATATATATATATATATATATATAGCTGGAGTCTTTGAATAGGTAATAAAAAATCCGTTGCAGCTACAGGAATATAATTTTTCAATCAAATTTTCAACACTAATCGTGTCTAATCATCCATCAGTTTTCATATTCCCTATTTTTCACAGACATTCGTATTTTGAAAACACACTGAATATTTCATTTAAATCAATGATTATATTTACGATTAAAGTGATCAGTAATCACTAATCACTATTAAAATGATTTTACTATTAAAGTGAAATCACTATTAAAGTAAGGATATTTACTTTTTGTTAAAAAATAATATTCATTCTTGTGCAGATGGCAACTACTGTTTTCATGGGAAATGTCGACTTTTTTGTGACACGCATCACGCTTTCTGCGGAAATCCTGACTTGATTGAAGGAAGTGTTGGAGCATGGATTTTAACTTCTCCGGACTACATATTTCAGCACAATTTCATCAGAAGTCCCTGGAAGCGAAGCTATCTTCCAAATACTTACGCTCCGTGGGAGAATGATCCTTTCTTCTGTGTCAACTTCGTCAGAGAAACGGAGCCTTTCAAAGAAGGTCGAAGAATATATGATGCAATGGACTGTACAATTTTCGATTACATCATAGGTAACTGTTGTATACACATTTTATGTGGTGTAAATGATCTCAAATGGTTGATCACATGTTTTACTAAACACCCCATTCACACCTTAGTCTGTAGTTCTATCTAAAATTTTCTTCTTTGAGGTGGATCATAGAGTTGAATTTTACCAGATGGGGCATCACCTCCTACATCAGAAAGCCTCCACGCGGTTTTTTATAAGTTGTCTGATCAGACTATTTTATAAGTGAACCGGTTTTGCGCATGAACCCTATATCATACCTGCCAACTTTTAATCACTTCCATTATCATTTTTCCTAGTGGTATTAAAATGGAATTAAAACTTCAATTTTAAGCAATCAAATACTTTGTATATGAGAAAAATTAAGTTGACAACCACAATAGTAACGCATATTAATATATGTGCTTTATTTTTGTAAGAATAGTGGTGATCAATACATACCTGCCAACTCTTCCGGATTTTCCGGAAGATTTTGTTTTCATATTTAAAGTGGTAGTAAATATATACTATTTTTTCTTTTATAAACTTAATTTTTAAAGGATTTTGATCACCACTATTCTTACAAAAATTAAGCACATGTATTAATATGCGTTACTATCATGGTTGTCAACTTAAGTTTGCTCATATACAACGTATTTGTTTGCTTAAAATTGAAGTTTTAATTCTATTTTAATACCACTAGGAAAAATGATAATGGAAGGGATTAAAAGTTGGCAGGTATGTCAATATCATATAAAAATTAAGTTTATAAAAAAAAAGGTATTTAATTACTACCACTTTAAATAGGAAAATAAAATCTTCCGGAAAATCCGGAAGAGTTGGCAGGTATGCTATATCTATTTAGAAAGCGACTGAGTGAAATTTATCATATATATATATATATATGAGAATTGAATCTGTAGTGGTAGACAAGTAAATAGGACATACCGATCATATCAGAGATGCCAACTTGCTCCGGACAGCAAATATATATTTTAAAGTGGTAGTTTATAAATTATGATTCTTGGTTTAATAAATTCAATTTAGTGGATTTTTATCCACCACTATTTCTAAATAATTCGTAGGTTTATATAATTCATAGTACTAGTGTCATGCTATACCGTTTAGGGAGCAAGCAAAAATAGTTAAATATTTGCAAAATTTAGTTTGTAGTTATTTACCATTTTTTTAATTATTTAGGCGTGTCCAGAGCAGTTGGCATATATTTGCAACCACTTTCCTATTTTTACTGGATTTTCTATTAAAGAGCTCTTTCGTAAACTGGTTTACCTTCATAGTGGTCTGATCAGACTACTTGTAAAAAAAAAACGTGTGGAGGCTTTCAGTTGTAATTGGCGTTGGATGGGGAAGGTGCAGTTCGGTTAGCCACAGAGGTTTTTCTTGTTTTTTTTTTCTTTTATCCATGTAGCACAACAGTGGATTAGTTTCACTTTGATAAAATATCCAAAAAAAATTTTTTTGCGTCGAAGAGTTTCTTTATCTTTGTATTCTCGTTCATAGAGTTGAATCTGAGTTAAATTCAAATTAAGAGATGACTTGTTACGCCATAGAACAAATTATTCAGAACAAATTTATACCTTTATTTAAGTTTTATCCATACCATGGGGACAAAATTGTAAAATATATTTATTAAATAAAAAATAAAATGTCAGAGCATAAAATTTACTACCATTTGAAACACTTGGAAGAATTATGTAGAAAACTAAATAAGTTTATAACATTATTGTAAGTTTGATCCACTTTGTATTTAAATTTTTTCTAGTGGTAAAGAAATTTAATTTATCTTTGGTATATTTTAATTTATCCACCATTTCATATCATGAATTCAAAGAATCATATGAAATGCAATTTCATTTTCGTTTCTCGTGGTGCACACTTAAAGAGTGGACATAATTACATACCTGCCAACTCTTCCGGATTTTCCGGAAGATTTTATTTTCATATTTGAAGTGGTAGTAAATATATACTATTTTTTCTTTTATAAACTTAATTTTTAAATGATTTTGATCACCACTATTCTTACAAAAATTAAGCACATATATTAATATGCGTTACTATCATGGTTGTCAAGATTTTTCAAATCCAACGTATTTGTTTGCTTAAAATTGAAGTTTTAATTTCATTTTAATACCACTGGGAAAAATGATAATGGAAGGGATCAAAAGTTGGCAGGTATGTAATTATCCTTATTCTACATTATTTACTAAATCATTCGTTACCAATTTATTAATACTTGTGCAGAAAGCGGATCAGTTGGCATACCCCATGAAAGCCAGTTAATCCAATTTTCAGCTCAAATTAATTTCATCTTCTTAACAAAATTTTTGTTTAATGAATCCTAGCTAAGAGTGAATAAGCAAAAAATATAACAAAATGTGGATTAACGATGACGCCCTAAAATCTAATTTTCATTTTTTATGTTTTTTTGGCGTTTTGTAATAAGAAATTGTCCAGCCATCTTTATGTGGAAAATCTAATTATGCTACAAGTTTTAATGACTAAACAACCATGCATCGCTAACACTCAATTCAGCCGTTAAATTCACTATTTGCAGCAAATGCTGCAACATTATAATTGAATGCTCCGCTTTGAATTTTCAATTTTAATGCAGCATTCCGTATTTGCAAAAGTTTGAGAATTTCTTGATACGGCATATAAAATATTTCCGCATTCCTGATTTTATAGATTATCATACCTACCAACTCTTTCGGATTTTTCGGAAGATTTTATTTTCATATTTAAAGTGGTAGCAATACTCATGTTATTCCAATTAACTTTTTGAATTGTAATGATAATTATAAATGAGTTTGACCACCACTACATATAAATAATTACAATAAATATATAAAAGCATAATAATCCTTGCCCAAGCGAATTTCAACGGGATCAAAATATAAATGTATTTTTGAGTGAGATTGTTTTTCGTTTATTGTTTTACAACCACTCTGAAAATCCATTCTCGGAAAGAGTGAAAGTTGGCAGGTATGGATTATAATTGACTAGATAATGGTGGCTATGAATAACTTATTTTTATTGAAAAAATAAGAAATGAAATGTTTTTAGGAATACTGCTTTATTTTTCCTAAAACTTATCACTCTTATTGAAATTGCAATAAAGCGAAATTAAATGTTTACCAATTTTATAATAATTTAAAAGTAATTATGTTTTTGAAATATTTCGTATTCATTAATTGAACAATGAACAAATATAAAAATTCGATTATCATCAGTATAATTGCATGCTGGTGAACATTGGTTTTAAAAGAAGGAAATTGGGTAAAGCTTGCGGCACAGAACTAATCAGATATGTAAGACGTGGCATAAACAGGTAGAGGTTTTAAAGTTTCGTTAACAATTAGCAGGACTAGTAATATCCTCTTGCTCTTCGAGATAGAATTCTATACTCTAGAATTGAATTCTAAGCTTTCGATCTAAAATGCTCTCTCGTCATCGCTTTTGAAGCCTTTAAAGAAGTGTTGAAAGTAAGATGGAAAAGCTGGCAGAAAAACTATTTCATTTAACACGTTGAACACCACGTTAATTTTTACATGGCTTGCCCATTAGGCCACGGTAAATAACTACAAACTAAATTTCCAATTATTTGACGGATTTTGCTATTTTTTTAGAAGGTTTATCATGACATAATCTGTCCTAGTCCTAGTGTTTTGATTTTATTGGGCACCTGGGTGACATAATCTGATAAAAGTGGTGAATTATATAAGCCTACGAATTATGTAGAAATAGTGGTGGATCAAAATCTACTCAATTTATTAAACCAAGAATCACAATAATTAAGTAAATTTTGAATAAAATTTCTGCAATTCCATAAAAGAGTGTAAATTTTATAGTTCTATATCATGTTATACGCTGTCAGCCAGCTGTTTTTCGCGGCCTATGTGAAAGGTCAGTTTCAGCAAGCGGTGGGAGACGCAACCTAAATGTAATTTCAGTGTCAGCAACCGGTGGTTGAAGCAGTCTAAATGTAATTTCAGGGTCAGCCACCGGTGGTTGATACGGCCTAAATGTAATTTCAGTGTGAGCCACCGATGGCTGACGCGGCTCTCAGTGTGTTAATGCTGGTTTTTGTGAGTCGTATAATAGGGATGCCTACTGCTCAGCTATATGCAAAGGTGTTAAAAAATATGGTAGGAGCCGTGATGGCTCAGGAAATAGAGCGTTCAGGAAATAGAGCGAATAGACTCTAACCCATGATACGTCTACCACTGAGAATATTTAACGTCAACACTGTGGTCAGTGCAAGCCGGATGCGGAATTCGTATCAAGCAGCCTTCACTGGGATTCGAACACGGTTCATCTCATTGGAGCGACCACAGTGTTGACGTTAAATATTCTCAGTGGTAGACGTGTCATGGGTTAGAGTCCCCTTGCCGTCAGGCTAAACGTGAGAGATATTCGTGTTTTTACTCTCCATGTTAAGCAAATGCGGGCTAGTTCCATCAAAAAGTCCTCCACGAAGAAGAAAAATTTCACTCAATACTTTATCCAGGAGTTCCCTTGTCTTCTGGATTGGGTTCAAAATTACAAAGCTACGGAGTTGAATATTGGTAGTCGTAAACCCAAAATATGGTCGGCTGTTCAATGACGGTTTTAAAATTATAAAATTAAGTACAAAAAAAGTACAAGATCAATGACAAAAAATTCAAACTTTAGACTTGGCTCATTTGTCCATAATTATTGTGCCTACGTTTTCTTTTTGTGGGTACCCCCTTGCATTTTAAATTGTTAAAAATCCATATCCGTTGGAAAAAAGAGGTATGTTTATTCAAAGAATATACGCTTTTGCTTTTAATTTCGTTTACTTGAAATATCGTTTACAATAATTAATTATCTTTTATGAGGTTTGTATTTGAACCATTAAGCTTGCTACTTAGTATATGAAGACCTGATCAATAAATAGCATACTCTTCCAAATTTGCAAAAAAATTTTCCTGCGCTAAAAAACGAAAACAATAATTTTTAAAATACATAAATAAAATACGTAATAAAGACTTTTATTAGACTCAAGAACATGAGTTATTGTAAATATGTTAAGCAAAATATTAACAGCATTGAAATTTCATTATTAGAGAAGTACGCATTAATTCTAGAATTAATTATAATTCTTCGGTATATTTATGAAGCAAAATTTATGCAGTTTTAAAAATGTTAATTGATTTATAATTAACATTACTTATAATCAACGAATTAATACCCAGTTGTACTTTTAAATTTCAGGAAACTGGGACAGGCATCATTATAATGAGCTTAAAGTATTTGCTAATGACAGTACAAATGGAATTATCCATTTTGACAATGGTCGTGGGTAAGTATCATCAACTTATAAGCATCAACCCTTTTCTTATTGAAGTTAATGCTGAGAAAGAAAATGGCTGAAAATATCAAATCATACCAATTCACAAAGAATCTATTATACTCTTTTTGAAACTGTCATCATTCATAAATTGATGCGAAGTTAACTCCATTCTATGTAGTAAGGAAATTCATTATAATTCTCCGAGCTAAAACAAATGATAATCTAGCAATGGTTAGGCAAAAAATACTATACAAAATGATCCATAATTGACTTAAATTATAAATTTCCATTTTCTCATTAAACTATATGCTGAGAAAGATAATTGTTGACAATATCAAATCATACCAATTCACAAGGAATCAAACTGTCATCATTCATAAATTTGATATGAAGTTAACGACTTTCAACGTAAATTTAGCACTTAGAACTAAATTCGTTATAATTCTTCGAAGTAAAACAAATGATAATACAGCGATGGTTAGGCAAAGAATAATGAACACGATGATCCGTAATTACTACCCATAAAATTCTTTACAAAATGTCCTTTCAATCACAATGACGGATTGAACTGTTCAGGGCAGTGATCATATACGTGATCACGTGGTTCTCTTTTCATAGTCCACGGTATCGTAGAAGAGAAGAGCCCTTCTGACTCTAATGGCCCATAATCTGAATTTTGTACCCTCGTATTAGTACGTAAGTATATTCTTTAGTACGTACATTCCCTGAATGTTCAATATATCAAGCGATTTAAGGTTAACTTAAAATTTTAGGATTTGGTGGATAATGTCATTTGCATTCTTAGTTCTTCATAATGGTGTTTGAACTAATGTTAGAACAATTTCATGCAAAAATGGTTTTGAATTGACTTGATATGGAGTAATGCGAAGTGCCTATTATTAATGATGTCGCACACCATTTATCAATTTCAGGTTTTTGCATAAGACTGCCCTTTACATTTTCTGGGGGACTGAGCTCTTGGGGAGTGAGGTTGAGCAACGTCTCCTAGAACTGAAAGCCTCCATACGGTTTCTCATAGGTAGTCCGATTAGACCATTACGAAGGCTAACCAGTTTACGAAAGTGCCATTTTATAGAAAATCTATTAAAAATAAGAAAGTAGTAGCAGATATATGTCAAAAGATTTGTTTAATTTTTGAATATGATTAGTTTGTATTTTTCACTTGGCAACCACAACAGATTCAAATATATAAGATAAATTTCTCGCAATTACTTTTAAAATGGAATTTGAGTTCATACGCACAACTATTTCATTTTTTAAATAGTCTGCGCAGACTACTGATAAAATAACGTGTGGAGGCTTGATCAGGTCATTCATGACATACAACTTATACAAAAACCAAACAATAATTTTAATATATAATTTTAATATAATAATTTTGGAGACTAAATGGAGGCGTTGCTTGATGGAAAAACCGACTAGTGTTTCTCTGCAAATGACAATAAATTGATTTCAGGAATTTTTTGATGATTGGAAACCAGCTTACAGTCTAAAGGAGATACTAGGTCATGTTTCCCACTGTGACTGAAGCCTTCCTACACAATTAATGAACATTCACTTCGCTGTGTAACGGGGAAGAAATTTATCTTCCATTATGCCGCTTTAATACCACACAAAATTGTCTGTATCATCTCAATTCTTTTATTTTCTACTCTCCTTTGAATGTGGATAACTTTCATTATAGGCTAGTACTAATTTTTTAAACAGCAAATTCTTGTAGAATATATAAAACGAAACAGTAGACGAGAAAAAAAATGAAAAAACTTTTTAAAAATGAACAGCCACGTGAACGTTCATAAATGTAGTAGGAAATTTTAAGCTATGGTGGTAAATTTTACGCGGCCTTTCCCTGGGATTTGTAGTAAGAATTTTCGATTCTAGTTAGATTTTCCAAAAAAGTGAACGGCATCATTTAATCTGCAAAATCTTCAACATGGTTGTTTTGGGGCTATAGAGTATATGTCATGGATGACCTGCACTTTTTCATAACCCCCATCTCCAAAATAACGTGAAGGACTATCCTCAACAGGGCGAGCCATCACCTCCTACATCAGAAAGCCTCCACACAGGATTTTATAAGTAGTCTGGCAGATTATTTCAAAGGCGAACTAGTTGTGCGCATGAACCCAATTTCTATTTTTAAAAGTAATTGAGAGAAATTTATCATATATATTTGATTTAATTTGATTGATTTGATTTGATTTGTTCATTTACGTCGCACTAGAGCTGCACAATGGGCTATTGGACATTGTATTTGAGACATAAATATTGACATATATATTTGAGAATTGAATCTGTTGTCTGTTGAAAAATAAATAAGACAAACCAATCATATTCATAAATTACACAAATTTTTAGCCATATATTTTCTACCACTTTCCAGTTTTTAATAGATTTTGTATTAAATGGCTCTTTTTTAAACTGGTTTACCTTCATAGTGATCTGATTAGATCACCAATCAAAAACCGTCTGGAGGCTTTCAGTTGTAGGAGGCGTTGGTAGGGCTGTCTATACAAAAAAAAGTTTCTGTTTGTGTCAGAATTAAAAACTGCTACTGTGGAACTTGACATAATATTGATGCTATTATCCTCCTAGGATTGGTAACTAGCAATGTCACATATTTTAAGTCAGATAAAATTATGGTGAATATTTCTTCTACAATATCAGAAGTGAGTTTTTTCAATTGAAGTCTTTTTTTTTTCGGGCCTAGGTGGAGCAGAAAGTGAGTTACTCATTGTAAATATGTGTTTAGATATAGATTTCCTTAATAAATATGTTTGGTTCGCATTGGTTTTCTTTGTGTCAAGTTATAATAAATAATCAAGGTGGTTTTACTTATTTGGGGTAACTATAAGTGTGTTATGATAATGGTGTTGTTACTTATCCTGTTGTTACTAACGGTGCTAAATCCATACAAATTACGAAACTTACCATGCCACAAAAATGATAGAGAAATACAACAAAAATAGAAAGAGAAATACATAAAACGAAATTAGCTTTTCAACTCTAACATTTGACTCAAATTTTTACCCTTTACAAAAGTGTCAAATCAATAAGAAAATATGTTTTATTTTATATACATTTTGGATAATCTTTATACACTAACTAATTGTTTTAAAATACAATAATTTTTACAAACTTTTAAGAAATGCAATTTTTAAAATTGCTGTTTTAACTATTATCAACAAGCGACGTCACATAAGGTTATCGAACATGATTGGCTGCTGAATCGTTGCATTTGTTTATGTAACGATACATTGATCTTGACTTCAGGTATCCAATTATAGCAGATCTGAAAATTGATTCAGCAGAATAATAAAGTAACCCTAACAGTTGTAGCATTAACACGCCATCTGGTTTACACACAACCGACTACAGCGGCCTCCTTCTTCTTGAGTTACAGGCACCCAATTATTCTCGTTGTGATAACGCCATCTGTGGTATGGATTAGCTGCTGTGGAAGATCATTTTTATTTGCCAACAAGTCTAAAGCGGAAGCTCATCAAAGATAGTTCAAAAGTTTTTAAATATTGTTGATCTAATTTATAGTTCAAAGGTTCTTTGCTATGAGCAGAGACAGAATAACAAGAATTAAGCTCTATGTTCATCTCTCCTGAAAATGCTTTTTGAGCTATGACTATTTTTTCAAACACACATCTCAAGTTATGTTCGTTCTCTGAAACACGTATATTGACTTACGTCAATTTTTTCCGAACATTCATTTTATGTTGTGCTCTTTCTTGATACAAACTTTGTGCAATGACCATCGTTTCAAATGTATATTTCAAGCTATGTCCATTCGAAATTTGAGGCAGTTCCAAATTATAAAGTTCACCAAAAGTATGTTACATACTTGGGGTGAATTTTCTTCCACCCACCCTTTTTTTTACGTGAAGTTAATTGTTTTTGCCCACCCCTCATAAATAAAGATTCATTAAGAATGTTTTTTTTAAATTATTAAACATGTTTCTTAGCATTTGAATCTTGAATGTTTGAAGCACACTATGCATTTTTTAAAACTGTTTCTTGTGTTCAATTAGGTTCGGTAGAGCAGATCAAGATGAACCAAGCATACTAAAGCCATTAGAGCAATGTTGTATCGTGCGTTTGTCTACTTTCAATAAACTTTACGAGTTCCATGCAGGTCCTCGTCCTTTGAGCGACCTCATGCGAGAGAGTCTTAAAAAAGACCCTCTTTACCCTGTACTTACCGAGCCTCATCTTCTGGCCATGGACAGGAGAGTCGAAGGTGTCCTGGATGTCATACGTAGATGCGTACAAGCCAATTTACCTGCAGCCGTATTTCTTGATGATATTCTTCAAACATACTTTAGCTCAAATTTTACTAAGAAGTTTAAAAGACAATAAAAGTGTATAAATATGTGCATTAAAATATTTTCACAATTAAGTTTTCATTGACTTCTTGTCTATGGGACACTATTAAGTATGAATAAATTTGAAAAGTCGTGATTTTTGAGCTTAGCCCAGTAATTAATGATTACAGTGGACAAATAAACATAGTGGTAGTGAGCATACTAATAAAAAAAACTGAAATGTCGTAAGGAAGGCTCGGGGCACCATTCCTGGTGAAGGCTTGAAGCCCACTAAGCTTCAAATCGATGGATTTACGAGATAGTCTTTAAAGTAAAGGTAACCGGTTCAAAATACAGGTGACCTTGCCAAAATTATGCCCTTGGATTCACTGAACTTTAACCTTCTTGCGAAACCTTAATCTCCTTGACCAATAATTAGCTGTTTCGACAATGCTTTCTTTTTAATTAAATACTTTTCAATACCGTCAGATGGGGTGACTTTGTGAAAACTGCCATTTTTTTTTTTCAATTTTTGCGTCGTGCCATCTAGGTTTTTTTTTCCAGCTCGGTATCATCTGATTTGAGTTGTCAACATAACGAACTAATGGTTTACCTAGAACTGGCAATGTAAACATCATCGCTCTTGAAAAATTGTGAGCTCAAGTTACAAGCAGTTTCAAATCTTTTAACGTCGCAAAATCGGAGGTTGGAAAGTCTTCTCGGTTGAAGAAGTTCTACTTATTCTGGAAGGTAGGTTATGCTTTGAAAGTCTTATTATTTGAGATCAAATAGTGCTTAAATTTTTGTTTTTAATTATCATAATGTTATTTATTTATTAATTAACAGCTTGCGCAAAGTCACCCCATCTGACTAACGCTCCTATACTATCAGAGCTGACCTATCAAGAAATATTGGAGCAAACAAGTTCGCAAGTTAACGTTATTTTAGTATTCATTATGTTATTACAGAGATGCCAACTGCTGCGGACACGCCAAAATAATTAAAAAAAAAACGGTAAATAACTACAAAGTAAATTTTGCAAATAGTTGACAATATTTGCTTGCTTTTAAAAATGTAAAGCATGTCATAAGTACTATAAGGTGGTGAATTATATAAGCCTACGCAATGTTTAGAAATAGTGGTGGATTAAAATCTACTAAATCGAACTTACGAAACCAAGAATTACAATTAATAAACTACCACTTGAAAATATTTATACGCTGTGCTCATGTTAGCTCTTACAATAAATGATAAGTCGGCCTGTCTAATTCAGGGGCTCTACATCTGACGGTATTTAATAAAAAAAAATAAGTAAAAGCACTATTTTCGTACGAAATAGCTGTTATAGAAATTTAGGTCTATTTTTTTTAATAACAAAAAGATAAATGGTTTATATTTAACTAATTTCTTTATTGTTCCAAGCCAACCCACGCAAGAAAAAATTAATTTATGCAGTAGGTCATTTTAATACATATATTTCTCATTTACCCGTGACTTTGCATAAAGAGTATTTTTAAAACCAACTCTCAGCTGCATTTTTCTTTATCCTTGTAAATTGTTCGCGATTTATCAAAATACACAAGGGTTGAACGAACTGTGGAAACACAATCTTTACTAACTCCATATAAAGAATACATCACTTAGCAGTAAATGTTTTGAACTACTTGTATTTTAATTATCGAACTTTGAAAAATCATTCTTGAATCATTTAGTAATGATGTCCTTTTTATCCATGCAAAATTTGCATCAACAGAAATGAAACTAAAAAGTTATAAGATTCTTCTTTTTTTCTCAATTTAACTATAATTAAAAAAAAGCATTTTAATATAAACTTTGCAATCTTATAATGCAATTTTAAAAATCGTTCGTATTAAAAAAACGCAAAAAAAAAGAAGTTATCTTCCCCTCTTCATTGCGGTCGATCTGAATTGCATATCTAAAAATGACAGAGTTTTCAGAAGCTAAAAGAATGATCTTTCAAATTTGGCCTACAGTTTAGCAATCTTAAATATTACAAAATATTTTCTGCTAAGAGAAATATTGTTTACATTTCAACAATGCATAGCAGGCGTGTTATTTTGTCGAAATGGGCGTTTCTGTCAAGGTAGGTGTGCTCAGATCACGTCCGCAGGTTACCAACGTGGAGAGAATGTTATCGACAATGTCAACCTTCATCTATGAGAAAGTACCCCCAACGTAGAAACATAATCTAAACTTTGGATCAAAATCCTTTGAAAAAAAGGTATGTTTAATCAGAAAAAGTTCGTTTTTGTGTCTGATTCCGTTATTTAAAATATCGTCTGCATTCTTAAAACAACATAATTCATTTTGAACAATTTATATTATTATAATATTCAATATTAAGCAGCATAATGAACACGTGAAGATTCTATCATTTCATCGAAAGTTACACTAGGTGGTCCGTTTTTTCGACGTAAATGGGTAGGATGAGAATTACGAGATATCACAGTCAATTTGATCTACTATTTTTGAAATAATGTTTACTTTTTTACAATCCTAATCCTGTAGTTTGGCCGAGGTGCCTGAGGCCATAGGGCCCTTTACCTCTTCATCATGTGGTGCAGATCTTTCTGGTGTAACCTTGAGGTCTTTGTTCCTAGAATTGAAATTAGAAAATTAGTATGAGCCATTGCTCAGGTATAATCATAAAGATGATTTAATAGTAAAATTACGAGATATTAGTAAATATTAACATGATAAAATAAAATAAAATAGAAATATACATGATAATACATAAGTATGCAATTAGAAATAAGAAAGTCCTGTAAAGAAAAAGTGAAGATTATTATTGACTCCTGATTAGGAGCATGTTAGATTGCTCGCCAATAAAGCAAAAGTCAAGATTATAATGACCCATTATAGGGTATGGTCCGATTTATAATTATGAGGTATGGTCCATTATGAGTCGTATGATTCATTTTGTTTTATATTTGTCCGTGATTTAGTCATGTCCGAGTTAATTGTCAGTAATCAGTGCCATTATATAAAATTATAATGCCATTTTAAGGTTATTTGCCATTATATTTTGCTGCCATTGAGTTAAACTCACATGGTCAGTATGGCATCACTTGTAAAGAAGTGAGCCACTGGCCTCAGGGAGGCGTCTTCAGCTAAGTTTTCGAACTCAAAAACTGAGTCGAAACTTGCTGCAGTACACGTCAACGCTTTCTTGAAAAAGTTTCGATTGAGTTTGGTAAAGTGATGTTCGAAACTATCTAACTCTAAGTCTGAGTGAATGTCAACATTCCTCTCGTACCACTCTGCGCCTGTTAGTTTTCGCAGGATCTTGTTCTGCGTGGTTGTGAGTTTCCCAAGCTCACTCCCTGAAACATTACACCATGCTGGCAAGGCATAGGTCATGATCGGTCTTATCATGGAGGTGTACAGTAGCCTCTTAAGTTTCAGGCTCATCTTCCCACTGTACATCAAGCTTTGCAGTTTTATAGTTGCAGCGTTTGCCTTGTTTTTAACGTGGTCCGACCAGGTCAGTCTGCTGTTAATAACTAGACCTAAGTAAGTTGCCTTTTTAACTCTTGGTATCACTTGGTTAAATAGTACCAGTTCGTTATGCTCTCTGATTGATTTCCTTGTCTTTTGGATAATCAACAGTTGGGACTTTTGAGCATTTACTTCAAATCTCCAGTCTAAACACCACTCTTCGTAGTCATAAATCTTATCCTTCAGTTTTTCTATAGCCAAGTTTGGATCTCTAGATCTTACTATGACCCCAGTGTCATCAGCATAAAATGCAGTTAAGCTATTCCAATCGCCCCTATCTATTGGAAAGTCGCATGTAAGTTTTTACAGTCTTAAATCTGGTAGCTATTTATTTTACTTTCTTGATTTTAGTTTTAAAATAATTCGTTTCTGTAACGATTATTTATATAAAATTTATTTAATGTTTACAAAGCTGTAAACTTATTTAGGGTTGACGTTAATCAGAGAAATATATACAAAGTGGTATCGTTAATATAAATAAACGAAATGGTATAACCTTTTATACATTTTACTTTTAATTAAAACACTTCTGAAGTATTTAACGTTCCAATTTATAATTTAATCAGATTATAATTTCGATTTTGAAATAAATGTAATTGGAATCATTTCTTTTTGTTCAAATTTTCATCAAATTGTTATTAGCTCCGCGCTGAAGACCATTTCCTTATGGCAGGGTTGTCAACTCTCTCCGCTTTTTGGCAGTATATATTCTAATGGTAGCTAAATTTATGATTTAATCTTACAGGGATGCCAACTGCTCCGCTTTCTGGAATAGTTTTAATAAAGTGGTAGCAAACTATGTCGTAAAATTCGGTAAAGAAGGGTAATTACGCTTACTTTTTAATAGACTTACCAGTAGATTGATATTTAAACGTTGCATTTTATATGATACTTATAATTTTTGTTACTTAGTGGTGAAAAAAAATTACTTAAAATGAGAAGTACTAAACTAAAAGTAACTTAAATTTCGATACCACCAGAAAATACTATTTTACAAAGCGGAATAAGTTGGCATCTCTGAATCTATGATTTGTTGTCTCGTAAAAATGATTTAATACACTTATGCTGGGATGAAAATTGCTCCGGATGAGACAAAATATTTTAAAAAACGGTAGAGAACTGAAATTGGCATATTTTCGGTTTATTTTATTAGCTTTTTAAAAAGGCTCAACACGACTTAACAGTATTTATTTAGTGGAATTACATACATTTGCAGGCTTGTGTACTCAATTTAGGCTTATAAACCTTTGTAAAATAGAAGGACAGACAGCACGGAGATGCATCCAGGATAGCAGCGGGATTCAAATCCGTTTTACCTCCACGTTTCGCATAGTGTTTTGCGAGTGAATTTTATACTAGTGAACTAGACCTTTGCACTCCAATGTCACCCACGGAGGCACCATAAACAGGCACCACTTTAAAATTAAGAAATTTTGCACCTTAATAGTTAGTAAGTTCATTATTTTTAAGAATTTTAAAATTGCATGATAATACTATATTGTGTATTTTAAATGCTGAAGGGTTGATAGTAGATCAAACAGCTTTTAAAAGTACTCGGAGTGCAAAGGATTAATAGTTATAGGATACTAGTGAACTGGAATCTAAATTTAACTGTTGTAGTGGTAGATATGCTACAGGCTCTGAGTCGTACGCTTACAAGGGTCCTATATATAAATTAATATTGGTCCTATGTTCAAAACCATTCGAAGACCAGTATTAAAAAAATAAATACCCCAATAGTGGCCATATATTGTAAACCTATAAAAATCCTGCATAGAAATAAATACTTGGCCAGAATACAAAGCCATTCTAGGACCTATTATTACAAAACTTATACACCTCAATCTCAGTCCGATATCGAAGACCATTGTTTAGAAAGAAAGATATAAGATCATTACAGGCTAATTATTAAGGTCCAGTTTCTTAAATACATCTCTTGAACCTGGAAAGACTTAAATTATTTTAATAATATATATTTCTAAATATAGTTCCCTAATAAATGATTTACAATACGAACAATTTAATACCAACAGATTTTTCTTTTTTGCTCATGAGACATTTTTGTTTATTTCGCAATAATCCAAGTACAGTACAATATAAACATTCACCTTTTGAAAATAAATATTTTTTCTTTGCTCGTCTACTTAAATTCTGATAGTTCAAATTAAAGTTTGATAAAACTATACAAGATTGAAAGAAAAGTTTTGCTAAGGATTATTTATTTTGTTTTGGGATCATTTATTATGATATAAGAAAAATCACCGCGTTAATGCTTTGTCTTAAAGCTCTCAACTGATTCAAATATCTTGAAATTAATTAATTAATAAACTTATTATACTGCTTTTACTTATTATACGGCTTTTGTGGCCCAATATGGTGTGATTTGGCATAAAAAACTAAGCGATGTATGGGATCTTAAAAATTTATTCTAATTCTTGATATTACAGGGTATAAAAAAATAGATTACTTAAGCTGCACTTGAGCTATCGGCTCCATTTAAGAGTGGGTTTAGAAGATACAAAAAGATATCGGTTGAGTCAGACACTTCTATATCGATCCGACATAGGCTGAATAACGGCTATAAAATATTGGGTGAACTTAACAAATCTGTATAGGGTCGATATTGGGTATGAATAAAGGGAATAAAATATGGGGCTATTTTGACAATTTTATTCAGGGTAAACATGGGCTGAATAGTGGCTATAAAATAACGGGTGAATCGGATATTTCTATATAAGTCGAATATTGGCAAAATAAATGGCCCTTTAAAACCTTGTTGAGCCAAGATTGGTGAATATTGGCCCAATGAGTTCGCAAGTTATATTGCTACTAGCGTAAGATGTCAAGTTATACGCGTTAATTTTAAATTTGTTGCCGATATGATAGCGAACCATTAACAGCTTTAGGAACAATTTAAAATAATGTATACTTTTAAATCAATTTATTATTGGAAGTTATATATTTGTTACCAGTAATAAAACTATATCGCATTATACGATGAAAAACAATTACTTGCTAACTCTATTGGTTTTCCCGGAAGATTTTATTTTTACATTTAACGTAATGGCAAAACTTCTAGAATCATATTTTAGTTTTCATTACATAAATACGGTTAGAAATTATTTTGACTGCCGCAGAATTTGAATAATTTATACATTTATATGGTAAACATATATATGAAAAAGAGACATGTACCAAAAATAAGACATTGGAGTTAACGACTAGGTGGTAACAAAATCAAGAGTGCAAGAATCATGTCTAAATCTAAAAAGTATGTGAATATTTTGTAACGAGATATTATACAAAAATCAAATATTATATAACAGTTTATTAAAAAAAAAGAAAAGAAAAACATAACAACTTGACTGAAAGATAGTAAAAAATCCACCTGAATCGTTATAAACATGTTTGAAAAGGTTTGAACCTTACGCCTGCAAAAATATTCGTATAGTTAGACCAACATTAAAGTAAAATTCAACAAAAACCAATCGAGTAATTTCATTATCTTTTTCTCCATTTTAAGACTCTGTTTGCTCTGCTAAATAGGGAAAAATATAAATATTTTAATTCAGTTATAACTCCATTTTTTTAAAAATACAACCCTTTGGATCCGGTTTATTTAAATTCCGAAATAGCAGGAAATAACCAAATCAAAAACCTGGTATTAAGTGTTTGATTAAAAAAGTTTTTTTTTGTTAAATAGTTACCAAATATGACCTGACACCTTCACTAAATGCTTTGTCATTTATAAGATGTGGTAGTTATCAATACATTATTTCTTTCTAAAGTAAACTGATTGCGAAATATTTTAGTCACCACTTTTTATTTATTGGTAATAAATGCATTGACGAGTGTCACTAGTCAAATGTACCCAAAGGGTTAAAAACCATTTGTAGAAGTATGAAAGAACGAGAAATATTTGTAATGTTTAAGTGAGTTAAAAATATATTTGTAGACGAGAATAAAATTTAGCTACCACTTTTTTTTATTTATTTGTGGTCGTTACAGCCATGAAATTGGAATTTTCTTTTCTTAACTAAACCGAATTTTATTTTTCTTAAAGCCTGAAAATATCAGTTTTAAACATAATTTTATTTACAAAATTGCATTAAAAGTTTTTTTTGTTTTTGATATTATTTCTTAAGAAAGGATTAAACTTTTTGTTTAATAGGTATTAGATCATTCAAAACAAATTTTCATCACACTGATCATTAGAAAGCAGATTATTTATTGCTGTGTGATTAAGTTTGAGGGTTAATAACAATAATTTACTGTACAACACGAGAATGTCCTTTAGATGAAAATATGATTATCTTGTATATTTTTAACTGAAAACATAATTGCTTTTACATACAAAGTGGAACTATCCCCAAAATTCGGAGTTTAGTTAGGCGAAATCGTGTATTTTAACAGCATTTAGTAACTTATAGCGGCAAACAAGTGGACCGTTGTTAACTTGCGAATATTTTGGTGAATTAGGAGACAGTTTCGGAAATATGAGTCGATCTACCTTCCAATGATTTAGGACTTTAGCTGCATTAGGATTCGAGATATCCAAGAATTCACTAAACGCTTTCAGATTTTTTTGTTCGTTCTTTTCGTATAATATGTAATGAACCATTTTGGTTTGAATACAAAAAATCAAGCATCTTTTGTTTTTGTTTATACAAGACCATCCAGCTGCAATGGATATTTTATGTTTTAAAACATGAATTAAACATTTATTTTTTTTATATATACAGAATCTCAAAGTCACATTAGGATTCGAGATACCATAGAATTCACTAGAAGTTTTTCAATTTTTTTGGCAACTATTTTCCTTTGATATGTAATGAACCATTTAGGTTTGAATGCATGATTCAAAAACCTTTTGTTTTAGTTCATACATTATCTCACAGTCACACTGGAGGATTTCGGTTCCAGTACATAACTCAAGCTCTAGTTTCTGGATTTAATACATGGATTAAACACATTTTGTTTCTGTTTATACATGATCTCACAATCACAGTGGGGGATTTCGGTTCCAATACATAACTCAAGCTCTGGTTTCTGGTTTAATACATGGATTAAACACATTTCGTTTCTGTTTATACATGATCTCACAATCACAATGGAGGAATACAGTTCCAATACATAACTCAAGCTCTGGTTTAATAGATGGATTATATACATTTTGTCTTTGTTTATACAGGATCTCATTGTTGCAATGGACGATTGCAGTTCTAATACATGAATCAAACACTTTTTGCTTTAGTTTATACATTATCTCACAGTCACAATGTAGGATTTCGGTTCCAAATACATAACTCAAGCACCTTTTGTTGTCGTTTATATAGGATCTCTCTCTATTATTTAAGGGATAGTTAAAACGTTCAAATGTGTTGCAAAGTAGAATTTATCTACACCGGAATGTCATTCAGAAAAACCATATATGATGAGTAGTTCTCTATGCATCGATGAATAATTTGAAGAAGAGAAATAACTCTTCTGTCTAGAGCATGAAGGTGAGGTTCTGTTAGTACTGGTGCTACAGGATCTCCATAGAGACTTTCTCTCATCAGGTCACTTAGTGAACGTGGTCCGATTAAAAAACTGTACAGTTTGTTGAAGGTAGACAAACGTATCTGGCAACACTGGGTTAATGGCGCAATTATACTTTTCTCATCATGGTATGAACGCGCAAACCTATAAAAATAAAGTATGTGATTAAATTTTACATGTGCATGCAAAGATGCTAATTTGCTGTGCTTAACAGAGAGAAAATATTCTAATGGTAGCATTTTTTGTGTTTTTATGTTTGATTTTTAGTTTAGAAAATTAGATTTTAGTAAATTTAAAATTATTTTGTCAATCACTACATTTTATGAATTAAAACAATTATAAAAAATATCATATTTTTATCTCGATATGTTCCGTAAACTTTGACTATCATTTACAGAAGCTTGTATAATTTCACAAGCTTTAATGTAAATTTCACGACTAATTTTCGATGAATTCTGTCTAAGGCGGAGGTGCTAAATTTTTATATATATATATATATATATATATATATATATATATATATATATATATATATATATATATATATATATATATATATATATATATATATATATATATATATATATCAGTTTGCATAGAGGTTCTATGCAAACTGATATTACTTAATGAGAGCATTCAAAGTAATTAACGAAAAATATGTTAATAACCAAAAACCGACTTCTTATAAGAAATATTTAAAGTGTAATGTAAAGTATTTATGTAATTATACATCCGATGAAAATGATTTTGATTACCATGACACTTTGATATTTCAAAATTCAGGACTCTAGATTTTGTCCGAACACCATGTATGCTAGCGTAATTAAGAACGATATATCAAAGCATAACTCTCGCTTCCCATTGAAAATTTAAAAATAAAATTTTATCAATATAAACTTTAAATTATCGGAAAACGTAAGGAATTAGCAGTACGGCACTTGAACTTCGAGATGAAGAAGACCCCAGATACCCACACATGTGATCTATGACGTCAGCTGATCGTTAATAAGTGAAATAGCATGTTATGGTTGAGCTAAGTTTCTACACATAAGTTAGAATTGTAATTAACGTGAAGTTAATCAAATACAGTACCGTATCTAACATCGGATTTGTTAAAATATATAATTCTTTCTCGTCTATGTCTTTTAGTTAACTTAATTTTACTATTTGTATTGTATTTTATTGTATTGTATTGTAGTTTACTATTGTATTTTATTGTATCCTTGATAAGTTTTTGTTTTGTGTACCTGGCAATTTATAATATAAATAGTTTGTTTATGTTCCACATGGCTTCATGCCTGTCTTTATGTTAAGAAATATATTGTGTAAGAATAGAAATCTTTGATAAAGAATCTTTTTGAATGAATATAGAATGTGTCAACTAAGAGAATTGATACTTGATGAACTTGGATAACTCAAAATAGAACGGAAAGAACAGTCGCTAACGTAAACAAATGTTACGTTTCAACAACCAATCAGGATCGAAATATCCACACAACGACACCTGCAGGTATCCCATTAATGCAAGATCTCCACGCACTCTTTTAAATGCCTAATACATTAATTTAATACTAAAATTACATAATATAGTTTCGTTTCGAGAAAAAGTAAACAGTTCACATTATTTCTCGTTCGTAATGTCGTATTCGTAATAAAATTCGATGTCTCCTTACAGTTCTTTCAGTAAATTAGAATATATTTATTAATGGTCTTTTTTATTTTTGAGATAAGATATAATTTGTTGTTGTGAGTTTTTTTAATTAAGTAGTTAACTTACCCACGACCATTATCCAGATGAATGATTGTAGGAGAGCTGTCCTTGCCAAAAACAGTGAATTCATCATAGTCATGCCTATCTTCATTGCCTACAATGTTCATACAATTTGAGAGCTTACACAGTAGTTAACATTAATACAATTTTAGAGAGTATAGTCATGCCTATCTTCATTGCCTACAATGTTCATACAGTTTGAGAGCGTATACAGTTTTTAATATTAATGCAGTTTTATAACGTATAGTCTTGCCTATCTTCATTGTCTGCAATGTTCATACAGTTTGGGAGCTTATACAGTAGTCAACATTAATACAGTAGTTAACATTAATACAGTTTTAGAGCGTATAGTATTGTCTATCTTCATTGCCTACAATGTTCATACAGTTTGACAGCGTATACAGTATTTAATATTAATACAGTTTTATAACGTATAGTCTTGCCTATCTTCATTGCCTACAATGTTCATACAGTTTGAGAGCGTATACAGTAGTTAACATTAATACAGTTTTAGAGCATATAGTCTTACCTATCTTCATTGCCTACAATGTTCATACAGTTTGACAGCGTATACAGTATTTAATATTAATACAGTTTTAGAGCATATAGTCATGCTTATATTCATTGAATTTGAAGTTAACTTAAATAAATAATCCCGAGAAACTGAAGCGGTAAAATATTGCCTGATTGTAAACTTCATACGCTTGAAAACTATAAAAAAATAAGTCGACATGTTTCAAGCGCATCAGAAATAGATACCCATTTTCAAGACTTGACTAACGTGAATGCAGCGAAACAAAAATATTATTAAAAAAATTTAAAGTTGTCAACCAAAAACGAAAAAATAAAGGAACGAAACAAAAAAAGATAGAAAAACCGCAGAAGAAGAGAGAGAAAAAGATTAAAAACAGAACAAGAAAAAACGCAGTAGCCGCGAGGCACATCAGAATAAAATGTATTTCCACGCGTTATGGAGAGGCGGAAAAGAACTAAAGTTTTCAATAAGGGAATTAGCATTGAAATCAACTAAATAAGATTCCAGAGTATCAAGATGAGCTGATGTGACTGAGGTGGAAATAATTTCAGCTATTGCTTTACATTGTTGGAATCTTGGGCATGAATTCAATTTCGTCAACGCCAAAATCATTTCCTCCTCATTCACTTCAGATCATCTTCATACCCTGGAATCTTATTTTGTTAATTTGAATGCCGATTCCCTTATTAACGACATTAGTTCTTCCCCACATCTCCATAACGCCTGGAAATACATTTTACTCTGACGTGCTTTTCGGCCACTGAGTTTTTTCTTGTTCTGTTTTTCATCTTTTTCTCTGTCTTCTACCTTGGTTTTTTTAACTTTTTTGCTTCTTATCTTTGATTTTAATATTTTTCGTTGGCGATTTCAAATTTTTTTCCGCAAATCTTTTTTGTATCGTTAGCTTCATTTCAATCAAGTCTTGAAAATGGGTGCCTATATATGATGCACGTTCTGCATGCCGTCTGTTATCTCATTTTTGTATATTTTCGAAGAGTGTGAAGTTTTCAATCAGGTTACATTCATTCTGAAGTGTTTGTTCACAAAATAAGATGAAATTAATATGACAGTTCTGTGAATTTCAGAGTGAAAAAAAAAATGTGTTTGCACATTTTTTAGCAGAGCAGCCACTTTTCTACGCATTTTTAGAAAAATTTCCTTAATTAATAGCTGCATTTATGTTTCTAATGCATGATGGTTTGTTTTGTAAATGTGATTTAACACGTTCACGCCTGGAAAAGTGAAAATACTGGGACGGGAAAAGAGAAAATACTGGTAGAAGAACTATTTCAATATTAGATAATATTCGGGAAGAGTTAATCTATTCTCAACAATAACAATTCACTATAAGGAAATTTATCACGGCAAAGAAGCAATTCAATATAGAAATTTCATCCGCTAAAAACAATTGGTAGTTATTGATTTTTATTTTTCCCGGAAAAAAAACAAAAAATAAAATTTATTTGTTACCAGTTTTTACTCCGATGCGCCGTCAAGATGAGAAAATCTAGCGTGACCCACCGGTGGGTCACCCCGACGTGAACGTGTTAAAGTCATATCCCTCATCGTGGTAATTATTTGAAATTTCATACGAAGCGCCCCTTTGTTCCGATTCTCTTGTGCTAAGGTGTATTTAAACGTTACCACCAAAACCTGAAATTCTAAAAAAAAAACTTTATTTTTTAATTTTCTACCACTCTATATTTTACAACAAGCGTTCTAGTTGGTAGCCTTGAAAATTATTATTAACCGGTTAACGCCCAGCGTCATATACATAGGACAGTTCCTTTTTTCAAAGACATTCATTGTGGTGGGAAACTTTTTTCAGCATTTTCATTTAGATGGGTGAATTAAAGGATTCACAGATACCAGCATGATTTAGTTATTTCTGATTACATGTAGAATTATAAGGAGCAAGTACTTTTTGATCTATCCATGACTTTTTGAATGTCCTGCTAACAGTAGAAAAACTATTAATTTCGATAATATATTATACCACTTTTTCCATAAAACCACTTTTTGAATCATTTCAATAAATAAATTCGGGACAAAACGGGTTTAGTGACAAATCAAGTACGATTATTGTGATCTGATTGAATCGATGATTTTGCACTATATAACGTTTTGTACTAATATATTTTTTAACTTATTCAAGATTGCCACAGGTGACTAGTAAAAAAGTGGGGACTCCTAAAAATCAAAATATATTAAAAGATATTAACTCCTTAATTTGTGCGCTCGAATTAATTCGAGCGCGCTAAACTGTGCACACTCGAGATAATTCGTGCGGCGATGTATTTTATGCTGCTATAATTTTTCACACTCGAATATCGATATATAATCGAGAATTGAAAATAACAATGTGAAAGCTAAGAAGAAAAAAATCGTTTTATTGATATTTATCATTTACATAGGATTGTAAGCTATAACACTTATTTATTCAAGAAGAAAATATAAAAAGATGCAAACTTTGCTCCGGACAGCAAATATATATTTGAAAGTGGTAGTTTATCAATTGTGATTCTTGGTTTAATAAATTGAATTTAGAGGATTTTTACGCACAATTATTTCTACATATTTCGTAGGCTTATAAAATCCACCACTTTAGAGTACTTACGTCATGCTATACTTTTTAAAAAGCAAACAAAAATAGTCAAATATTTAAATTTGCTTTGCAGTTATTTACCGTTTTCTTAATTATTTTGGCGTGTTCGGAGCAGTTGACATTTCTGAATATAGCCTATTTCCGAAAGTATTTCAAAATTGTCCACCAAAAGAAAAGACAATGCTCAAAAGTGTGTGTTTTTACATTAAAAAATAGATTTTTTGGCCGGTTTTTTTTTCAAAAATTCTGTGCGTTAAGGGGTTAAAAAAGCAACTTTTTGTCATATTGGTTTCAGTTTACCATTAATTGGAGAGAAAAAAAGTTTTTGCTTTGAATATGAATAATTTGAAATATAAGTTAGAGTAGTAGCTACGATTGGAAAATTAGAAAGAAAACAAATAGAAGTGATTTGAGTTTCTACCAATTTTTATATTTTTATTTTCCTAGGGTATCCCAGCTTATTCTATCACAGATCTTATATTTAAACGATAAATGTATCTTTTATCTAATTGACAGCTGATATATATCAGCTGTCAATTAGATAAAAGATACATTTATTGTTTAAATAAAAGATTCATCATCGTTAGGATAAGTTTTAATGCGAATATGCAGTGTATAAGAAGTATTCAAAGTGGAGAATAACAATAAATTGCGTATACGTATGCATATTTGAATTGAAACCTTAGAAAAAGTATCGCAAAAATAAATTAGATTTAAAATTTTAAAAAAGAAAATATAAGTAATAAAATAAATAACTACCAGTTTTTATTTTTTATTAAATTAATTATTATTACTTAAAATTTTGATCGCAATAATAGATCTTGCGCCACCCTAGTCATGTTTTAAATTAATTCCTCACATTTCGATATGTTGATGGAAGGAAATTAAGTGATATTAGTCCTACATACTAAACTATAGTATCTCTTTTACTAAAGAAAGTGAGCTCTACGTACATGATTATTACCGATGCATGCCTTTAGCGTGATGCAGATTTTTGCGAAATGTAAACTTTCTCAACATTTTAAGTTACTTCAAATTTTCTCTCGTAACTTGGTTTTGAAATTGTGACCAAAAGAGATGATGAAATGAATTAAAAATAGGTTGTAATTTAACACGTTCACGCTGGGGTGACTCACCGGTGGTTAACGCTAGATTGTCTCATCTTGGCAGCGCACCGGAGTAAAAACTGGTAACAATAAATATCATTTTTTAGTTTTTTTTCGGGAATACTAAAAATCTATAAGTACCAACTGTTTTTAACGGATGCAATTTTTATATTGAATTGCTTCTTTGCCGTGAAAAATTTCCTTACAGTGAATTGTTATCGTTGAGAATAGATTAACTCCTCCCGAATATTACCTAATATTGAAATAGTTCTTCTACCAGTATTTTCTCTTTTTCCGTACCAGTATTTTCACTTTTCCCGGCTTGAACGTGTTAAAGAATCTGGCTTAATTGCTCTTTTTTTCCTGTAGTTCTTGTTTATTCATAAGTGAGGAAAAAATGATTTTTTTAAAAATGTCATTGTACCACGGTGTTTGTCCTTTCAGAATAATAAGTTATAGTTATTGATAGAAAACTCATAAAAATGTCTTCACTTTGGATTATACTTAAAATACTGTCCGTCTTTTCTGTCAGAAAAAGAAAAATGATGTAAATTTTAAAACGGCACTTAATTGCAACTTTGGTAATTTTTTCATGAAAATAGAATGATACTTCATTGTTTTCTTTTCCAAACATTTGTATGTATAAAGAAAAACTCTACCAAATTAAACTGTTTTTCCAAAATGCAGAATAGCAGTAAATTGCATATATGTATGCATATTTGAATTGAAACCTTAGAAAAAGTATCGCTAAAATAAATTGTATTTAAATTTTAAAAAAGAAAATATAAGTAATAAAATAAATAGCTACCAGTTTTTATTTTTTATTAAATTAATTATTATTACTTAATATTTTTATTTTATTCTCGCTCGAAGAACCATATCTCAATTTAATGCTTTTAATTAATTCCTCACATTTCAATATGTTGATGGAAGGAAATTTAGTTATAATAGTCCTACATTCATAGTATCTATCTTTAACTAAATACGTACATGATTATTACCGATACATGCCTTTAGCGTGATGCAAATTTCTGCGAAATGTAAACTTTTTCAACATTTTAAGTTATTTCAAATTTTCTCTCTTAACTTGGTTTTGAAATTGCGACCAAAAAAGACGATGAAATGAATTAAAAATAAGTAGTAATTTAAAGAATCTGGCTTTATTGCTCTTTTTTTCCTGTAGTCTTAAAATACTGTCCGTCTTTTCTGTCAGAAAAAGAAAAATGATGTAAATTTTAAAATAGCACTTAATTGCAACTTTGGTAATTTTTTCTTGAAAATAGATAAGACTTCATTGTTTTCTCTTCATCTTTCCCAAATATTTGTATATATAAAGAAAAACTTTACAAAATTAAACTGTTTTTGAGGGGGGAAGGAGGCGATGATCCTTTTTTTTCTGATAGGCAGTGTTGCCATGTGCCGATAACCGTTCACCCCCAGATTGCGTTGTAAAATCCCCTAAAAATTTAAAACAAAAACCCAAAATTTTTTACTTAATGTATAAGTATTAAAAGATAGTACAAAAGTTAAATAATGTATAGAAAACATTGCTTTAGTACTATTTAATATTTTATTAACCACGAATTAATCTTTTTTTCAATCGTTGCATTATCTTTAATTTCTACTAAAATATTCAAGATATTTTTTTCAATACTTTTTGACTCACACATTTTTTGATAAATATTTTATTATCAAAGATATAGTCTTTTTAATATTTTAATTCAAACATTATGCTTAAATTTCTGATAAAATATCCAACATATTTTCGTTAATACTTTCTGATTTGTATATGTTTTTGCTGTTAAACATTTTTAACATAGAAAAAGCGCAAAAAAGCATCAGCTGTAGTTATAGACATTTTATTTCTCAATTTGTCTTTAATAATATTTAATATGGAGAAACGTCTCTCCACAGTTGCATTTGAAAACGGAATACTTAATAAAGCTAAAACAAGAGTCGAAATATGTTTGAATTTTAAATTTCCACAAGAATTTTTAATTTCACTCATTTTTACCCATAAAGATTCTGTAGAATCACAATTCAAATCATATACATCCGAAAATAAATTCCACTTAGCAAATGTTTCATCAACATCAATACAAATTGATGAAAAATTTAGCAACAATATCTGTAATATTTGCCTTAACAAATTTAAGTTTTGAATCCGGTGAATGTAGACTCTTATGTTTCAAAATTATCTGGTATTCTGTTCTGAATTTCTTTGCATAATTTAACAACAAAATTTATGCATCTTTCTTTAACATAACGTACGATTTCGGAATCAATATTTATTGCAAGAGAATTGAATTCGTAGTTAAAATCAACACAAAAGGGAATCATTAAAAACGACTCAAAATTGAAATTATGCATTGATAATTTATTCACTTAACTATTGCGGTACAATGATTTGCTGTAAAGAAAAAAAATCAACTCGTGTAAATCTTCGAATAATTTTAGCTAGTAAACTAGTAAAATTCACAAATAACCCTAAAACAAACCCCTAAAAACAAATTCCCCTAAAATACCCACTGAAGATAAAAATTCCCCCTAAATTTAGGAGAAGGCCCCTAATATGGCAACACTGCTGATAGGTTTAAATAAAAAATTGGGTATGTAGCATTCTTTAAACTTTCAGTGGCTCTATAATGGAATCAGTGTAACATTTTTTATTATTGCTGTGGTTTAAGCAATTTTCAGGACAGAAAAACGCCAAAATCTGTTTTTCACTAAATGACTTAAATTTAGCACGAAAAAAGAACTTGGAAATTAGAAAAACGTCTTCTGAGATTTTAATGGGACATGGTTTAATTACCTGGGCCTTTTCTAGATAAAGAAAACGTGACGCAATCTTAGAACAAAATTGTTAGGCTTCAAATTCATATGTTTATTTGCAGACTTTAAGTTGTTAGAAAAGTAAAGAGAAACTAAATTTATATAATTGAAAAGATTCTATAGAATTATCCCTTTCAAGTTTAAAGTCTACTTGAGTTGGTAATTTATGCTAAACACTTACCAATAAGAAAATCGAAAATGGCGCAATCTATGACATCATACAACCTCCTAGTTGATTGAAATAATTTCAAATTCTTGACAACATCGTTACAATAATTTGAATTCTTTTCCCATTCGGCTTTCAAGCCAGGTATGTAAGTCCTCTTCCAAGGATTTTGTACAAGTCTTTGAGCCAACAACTCATAAGGAGCTGGAGGTAAGTAGGCTGCAAAACTCCCTTCAATGATGTCGGGGTTTCCACAGAAACTATACCGTTTATCACAATACATTCGGCACTTTCCATAGAAACAATGCTTGCCCTCTAAAACAGAGAAGATATTTATAATGCAATAAACACTATCTGAGATACGGATAATTTTTTACTATTTTGGAAAAGCCAGAAACAAATTGATTAAATACCAAACTTAACTAATTTAAACAGGGTTACAACGAGTCTAAAAAAAGCTTAATAGCTGCAACGAATAGGAAACAAACCTCAATTATTCAACTTATCTGTGAACACAACTTTCCTTATGTTTTTTTTAATAAGCAGCTATACGTATATATTTGAAAATAATTTTCCAAAAGTTCTAAAAATTCAAAGTGCTATCTTAAAATATAGGATTTTGCTCTGGTAATTGTGAATGTCGTAGTTTTCTCAACCTTGAATAAGATGACGGAGACAAAGGGAAAAAATGCTATGTAAATATATATATATATATATATATATATATATATATATATATATATATATATATATATATATATATATATATATATATATATATATATATATATATATATATATATATATATATATATATATATATATATATGTATAATATTATGGGGCTATTAAGTCTATGATAATAGCCTTATTTGCTTTGAGAGATTTATAAATCCCATATTTCAAGATCTTCTACCATGAGGAGTAGCATTTATTTTTATGGAGGACATTTTTATTCCCACCACGGACGAATTTGAAGGGTTAAAGCGGTTAACCTGCTTCTGAATATTAGTTGGATTTTAATTTAAAGAAGTGTAAATTTTTAAAGAGTTCAATAATTGACTTTTTGGGACACTTTATTGAGATGGGGGAATTTAGACCCTCTTTAGAGAAAACTTCGGTAATCCAGAGCCTCAAATTCTTAACATATGCAAAGTTTCCTTGGATTAACGAGATATTATCGAACATTTATTCAAAATTTAACGTCGCTTTAATTTGTTTAGACACTAAGTGACTTGCTCAGGATGCTGAGTATTTTGGATTAAACGAAAAGCGAGATGGGTGTTTAAAAACAAGCAAAACAATATTCGCCATGTGAAAGAAAATAGAATAAAAGAGAACAAACCCGCTGTTATGTAGAATGTATTGATGAGATCCAAGTTTTTAATCAATGGAAAAAGTTCTGACGCTATGTTGATTCTTCTCCCTACCACAGGTGGTGCTCGTCTAAATCCCAAAATCCTAAATGAAAATTTTATACTTTTTATTAAAACTTTAATAAAAATGTATAAGCATTATATTTTAAAAATTTATGTAGGTATATTACTAAAAATAAACATGAAATTAGATTTAACTAGTTACAGTGTAAATTCAAGAAAAATATATTAATCCATCTTTAATGTAATTGCCTCAATGTGATTCAAATTTTTTTCATGTTTAGGAAATGTAAGTTTAGAGAAAAAGATTATGTGATATTAAATTCAAGCAATGTCTGGTTAAAAATTTAAACTTTCTTTATTACTTTTGATTTATTTTTTTGAAAACTTATAGATAACTATCAGAAAATTTTCTTATAATTTGTTTTGTTTAGTCTACCATTTTATGGGTTGCAGGAAAAATAGCTTGGTGTATTTTCGAAAAAGTAATCATTCGTTTTTTATTGTTATATTAATTAGCGTTGCACCGCAAAACATTGGAATACTTTAAAATAATCATGTGTATGTAGAATGTTTCTAAACTCAAGGGTAGAAATTTAAGGGACGATAGAAAACTTATAAAAAGCAATTTTAACATGCGAGAGCGGAGAGTGAGCTAACTATTAGGAGGTATTTGCTACTGTCACGCGAAAGAATGAGAAACCGTACAGAAAGAGGAGGGAAGACTAAATAAATTTTATTGGTGGCATCTGAGTAAAAATTACAAAAACTGTTTAAAAAAAAGCGAACGCTTCTAGGAATACAGGTGTTACATCTTTGGCGTAACAAGTTTTTAAACACACCCTGCATTTCTCAGACAAGCAACAGGAATCTTGGCAAATAGGTTAGAGTTGATGAGGGCGAAACTTTTTAAATGGTCTCACAGGAAAAAGTCCAGACAAGAGAGATCAGACGGTAGCCAAGACAAGGACCTACCCGGACTAGTCCATCTCCCTGGGAATTTGAAGTACTCAGCACATTCAAGCTGAAACAGTATTGTACTCTGTAACGCTGGCACAAACGCATCAGGACGAAAGTTCATACGGGAATTGCAGCGCGAAGTAGTAATGTAATGTTGGCACAAACACATTTTATGTTGGCTGCAGTAGTTTGAAGTAATTGGGGCAATATCTTTAGTAAAAATGTGATGTATGTTCTGCCGTTCACAGTCAAAATGACAGAAAGTATGGGCTGATAAAAAAGTTACCCAGAATTGCATGTAACAAAATTACGATGTAAAGAGGCTCGAAAGAACGTGTGTCATATGGATTGCGAGATGCCAACTTATAGAGGCTGTGCATATTAGAAATGCTGTAAAGAGTGATAACGCATTTTTTTCGTGAATAACACGTGGGCACTAAACTCAGATTGACTTACTAGCTGTTTCGAAAATCAATATGCAAACTTGTATGCTGGCTCATACTCTGCAGGTATTAAGCCTTGTACTTTTTGTACATGGTAGGGTATAAACCTTCGTTGCGTAGTACTCACTAAACAACGGAGAGGGGCTCTTAACAGGAAACCTTTCGCGTTCTAATATCCGTACGATCTACCACTCTTTGCAGGATGTCTTCCACAATTTCTGACTTCTGCAAACTTCTGCCACGCCGTGCATTATGCATGCTAGGAGCATCATGATGTGACGAGGGCGGAATGAGTTTCGTCATTATCGAATTCATCAGTATATCCTGATACTCTTGAATCTTGCTTGAAGACTATCTTTTCGAGAAATCTTGACAACACTCTAACAAAAAATTGCAGATAGCAAAATTGTATAAGTGAAGAAAAGTTAGAAATAAAATAGTTTTACTGATAGTTTTATTTTAAATTTTTGAAAAACTTCAGCACTTTAAACCATAGAGAAAATTTCAGGTTAATAGTACTTATTCTACAATATCATATATAATTGAATTTCGTAGCATTTTATTCTCATTTTATTTGTTACTTCAATTCTAATTGTCAAAGCAAAAGAATATTATACCTAAACAAAAATTTTTCTCAGAAACATAAAGCATAAAATCAATGACTTCTTGCAATAAACATTTCAATACCATGGAAATGAGACAAAATTAATATCCTCATTTAGTAAATACTAATGATGAAACCTTATGATTATTACCTGTCTAAATGAAAGGCTGCAATTTCACTGACATGTCGCTCATGATCACTCAAATATAACGTTCTCATAGGCACTGCTTTATCTCTAGGATATCTGAGAAAGAAAAAACGTAAGCTTACAAGGAATGTATCAGTACATATACATTCCTTACTATATATATATATATATATATATATATATATATATATATATATATATATATATATATATATATATACCAACAAATGAGTGTCTCCATAAGTGCTTACTCGAAAAAAATGCAGAAAAATGTTCATGATTTTACTTATAAGAGAATAGATAAAAATTTAACTGAAACTATCACATATCACTAATTTCAAATAGTTACACACCATCATCGGTACTTCTTCATCTCCAGGAAAGGTAAGAAATAAATGTAGGCTTAGAGCTAATGTTTCCATAGCCATCGTTCAAAAACGTTTCAAAAAAATTTAAAGGATTTCATTAATATCCGAACAAGGATAGATAAAACAATCCCGCATCACAAATTTCAGACAGTCACACACCACCATAGGCATCTCTTCATCTCTAAAAAATCTAAAAAAGAAATGTAGGCAAACAGGCAACGTTTTCATAGTCATCTATTTAAAATCTTTGTCACAAAAATGTACAAAATTTCATTTGTATCTCAAACATAGAGAGAAATTTAAATGAAACTATCACTAATTTCACACGTTGGCGTGCACTGCCTCCTGCAGCAACATAGATCTAAATTCTTTCCAGGGGTGCTCCGAGCGTTCTAGGCGACTTGTCCTGCACCTTCTGCACCAAACGTTGGGTTGCCAAATCGAGTACCCCTGACATCCATCATGCTGGCAGTACTCATCTGACTGCCGCTGAGATCACCGTAGTCAATTAATTGGCAATTTTGTCTACATTTTTACCGGATTTGATGTGATTTGGAGAGAATGTCAAAATAAACAAATTTAGCGATGTGTTATTGTTTT
This sequence comes from Parasteatoda tepidariorum, assembly GCF_982258835.1. NCBI lineage: Eukaryota > Metazoa > Arthropoda > Arachnida > Araneae > Theridiidae > Parasteatoda > Parasteatoda tepidariorum. Next base: position 26,252,688 of record NC_141759.1, on the reverse strand, counting down.
AGGTTGACCATTTTTATAGGATCTCGAATATAGGCATGATTAACATCTGCGCTGATTATCCTTATATATTTTTTTTCTATGACGTCCGTGAGCCTTCGATGACGCAGAACGGCGAGTCCGATAATTACGTTTTTCAAATATATCAAATAGTTTTCGAGCAAAACGGTTTCGCTCACATATACTTCATATGAGGTATCGCAATATGCAATTAAAAATAATCGATATTTTGAAATTTCCAGGTCAGAAAACCCCTTAACACAATATAGGCAAAGTAAGAAATGAAAAATTTTAAAAATGTACACAAATATAAATACTAAAAAGATCATTCGTCATAGATACAGAGATGCCAACTTACTTCGGACAGAGAATAGATATTTTCGAGTGGTGGTTTATTGATGTGTGATTCTTGGTTTAATAAATTCAATTTATTAGGTTTTTATCCACCACTATTTCTAAATAATTTGAAGGCTTATATCATTTGCCACTTTGTATCATGTAAGTCATGCTCCACCGTTTTAAATGTAAACGGAATTAGTCAAATATTTGCAAATTTAAGTTCGTAGTTGTTAACCATTTTTTAAATTAAAATGGCGCATCCGGAGCAGTTGGCATCTCTGAGGATGCATATTTAATAAGACACCGGTAGCACTTTCCAGTAGAAAAATATATCTGTATATACATATCAAATTTAATTATAAAATATATTGTGGTTGAAATAAGAAACTTGAGAAATATTACGAACAGTCAAGAAAGTGTTAATTATTTAACTTACCTCATCGGTTTAAAAAGAGCTCTTCCTCCATCTTCGAAAAATATAATAAATTTAAGTTGTGTACCACCAGGGTGTTGTTCTGCAAAGAGAATTTCTATCAAACAATTAAATAAATACAATGCTTTTCTTAGTTTTCAAAGTCCTTTTAAATTGCATTAAATATATTTCAATACGAGCAGATATTCACCAGTCACGTAGCCGTGCCTGAATACGCCACCGGAGCCAACGCCTCCCATAGCTGAAAACTTCCACGCCACTATGAAGATAAACCAGTTTACGACAGAGCTATGTAATAGAAAATCTAGTAAAAGTAAGAAAATAGTAGAAAATATATATCTAAAAATTTATTTAATATATGAATATGATTGGTTTGTTCTTATATACTTGTCAACCACCAAAGATTCAATTCTCAAATACATAGAAAAAATTTATCTCAATTACTTTTAAAATGGAATTTGGGTTCATGATCATCATTATCATCGAAATATATCTGGGCGCCTGGCGCCGTTAGCGGCCTTTTTCCCATTCGTCTTGTATTTGGGTTCATGCGCGCAACTGGTTCCCCTTTTAAATAATACTACTTTAAAAAAAAACAGTATAGATGTAGGAGGTGATGCCGGAGCATTGTCTAGTTCCCAAGATATTTTATTAATTTATTTTACTTTATTTACTTTCATAATGCACATATTTTTGTCCCCTCCATTTTCGTTAGCTATTCATATAGTGCTACAAGTAATAACTATTAATAGAAAATTATAAAATCCTGAGACAATTAAATTATATTTTTTCGATATGAAGTTGATAAATTTTAAGAATGAAAGTTGAACTGAAAACTTTAAATATTTTAAAAAGTTTCATTAAAAATCTTTCATAAATTTAAAATTATTCCTGCTAGCATTAAAGCACTATCACAGCATACTACTGATTGCATACAACATACAATCGAAAATATCCCCGACACACTTCAAAACGATATCATAAATAGTTTCTTAGAAAAGGTTCATAGAAAAAGGTAAGTTTCTGCGTTATTGATCTATGCCCTACTGACTCTCCTTAATTATTTGACCGTTTAGACATATATGTCCCGCAGAAGAAGACACTCACTTCAACAGGATATTCATTTCCAGTGGATCCCATCCCATGTGGATCATTTGGTAACGAGAAGGCAGACTGTCTAGCAAAGAACGGTTGCAGCCTGCCAACTTCTGCATCTGATGAACTTACCTACCTAGAACTTTTCTCTCAGATGAAAAACTTAAATAGGAGGGTTTGGCCGGTGCCTGTCACTCATGGTTGGAATAGTGTTAGTAAACCGGCACAGTCGTTGATTCTTCCATGTGACAGAAAAAACAATACTTCCTTTTCACGCCTTGCCAGTTGACATCTAAAATGTCCTACTTTTTCTCAAGGTATAAAATCCTACCCTCTCTGCCCAAAATGCCAGTTGCTTGGGACTTCTTTGGTAAGAAATTTACACTTCTCCTCTCCTTGTTTCCGACTTTTTGCTCATCAACGGACTTATGGATCTGGTTTGAAGCCGTCAGACCTTTGGAGATAAGTAATAACAACATCAAGAAGAAGAAAACACGGGCTGGGATAGCCTGATCGGTAGGGCAATAGGCTCATGTCCGAGAGTTCATGGGTTTGAATCCCGCCGTCTGAAGACTCCCCGTGTAGTGAAATGGTGCTTCTTGCATGTTAAATCTATCGAGTTACAAAGTTCTCCAGGTTCCCATAACAAATCAATACCTCTGGGGTACCGAATTGGAGATTTATCTTTCTCTGATTCAGGTCAAAATTATGATCTGTGGATGAATGAATGGGTCCGCCCTATAAACGGGCGTGACGTATGGGTGTGGCAGAAGGCGAATTCTTGGTCATAGATGGAGCCACTGGAAAACAAGAACAATCACACCCCTCTACCTTAACAGGCATACGAGAGAGAGAAGAAAATACCGTTAGGATGCATGTGTCCTGTCTAAAAACCCCAGTTGGACGCATAAGTGCCATCCCCCAAATTGTACTAATAGTTATTAAAGTAATGATTTGTCTTTTTATTGGGAAAAAAACTGCTTTCGAAAGGGTTACATTATAAAATGAAGTTGTGGTTAGCATTCTTTTAATTCGAAATCATTAAAATTCGAATAGAAGGAATGATGATTAAGGAATTCATAACGTTTGATAATAATAGGGGTGACTATTATCAATCGTACATTATCCGTGTGTACGGATATTTCCGTAGAAATTGGAGATAATGCTCAGGGTAATGACATGATTTTTTTCTTCGCCGTGTAATCCGTTTCTTGATACGATGGTGTAAATGTACATATTGTTCAGAAACTGTTCTTACAAAGTAAGTGGTATATTTAACTTAAACATGGTGTACATTTTTTGTTCAGGGCTGTTTGTATCTCGCTAAGGAGATATGAGTATTTATAAAACCAGTCCTTATTTACATTGTTTTGGGCATTAGTAAACATTGTATTTGGGATAGTTGGGATTAGTAGCTGTGGCTACTAACACTTACTACATATTATCACATGAATGCAGGATAATTTCTTTAATTTGGAAAAATTAAATAGGTGTAGATAATTAATAATGGAATGTAATTAAAGTTTCAGCTATAAAATCATATTATTACCTTTTTTTCCACCATGAAAAGAGTTCAATCTATTTTTAGGGGCTACGTTTAATTTTTTTTAAACAAAAAAGGGAAGAAAAAAAATTCTATAATTTAAGACTAATGCTAATTTTTTCGATGCCATATTTCTTAATTTTACAGTAACAAGTAATAGGAATGAAATTAATTAACGCCAATGCTGTTATCGTCAATGATCGAAATTATTTATCGTCTGTATCGAAATTATTTATCGTCAATGCTGTTATTTTTTACGTTTTATTTGTCAAAAATTTGATTTTTCTTCCTATTTCTTCACAAATGTAAACCATACTTTTATAAATACTCCATCATATATCGTCGTGATATATATTTGTCAGATATATTGAGCAGAATTTGGAACAATTTTACCTCTTGGAGAATAATATTTAAGATTTGTTTTTCTGTTTGTATACTTTTGCGTAGTGATTATATATAAAAAATATAATTTAATTCACCCAAGTTGATCAGAGTGTTTAACCACTATGAAAAAAATATATGAGAGGTAAGAAATTTGATTTACGTAACAATTTGGACAGTTTTATGGTTTATAAATATAGAGTGCTTACATTTCTGGAATCTTTCTTTAAAGTGGTAGCTAAATTGAGATGTATTTAGTTGTGTTAAGCTATCAATAAAATTTAATTTTTAGGAAAATTTATGTGAGTGCAAAAAATAACTCTTGAACAGAATTTTCAAATGAAAGATAAGTTTAACCATTTTTTCAGTATTTTTGTAAAATCTTAGCTACCACTTATTTTTTTCCAGGTCTTATTACTTGAATCTAGTGGATTTTAATTTTTTTACCAAACTATAAAAAAAAATTTAATCTAACTATTTAACCAAATCATAAAAAATATTTTGCAATAAGCAAATATTGTTAAAAACTAAAAAATTATAATTTTATGAAATAATTAAAATTACCCAATAAAACTTAATAAAGTTAATTAACTGAATTATTTTATAATAAAAATAAATATTTCCTCTCTGTTAAAGAGCTGTGTGGATAAAACGGGTAAGTCATACCTGCCAACTTTTAATCCCTTCCATTATCATTTTTCCCAGTGGTATTAAAATGGAATTAAAACTTCAATTTTAAGCAAACAAATACGTTGCATTTGACAAAACTTAAGTTGACAATCATGATAGTTCTGCATATTAATACATGTGCTTAATTTTTGAAAGAATAGTGGTGATCAAAATCATTTAAAAATTAAGTTTGTAAAAGAAAAAATAGTATGCATTTACTACCACTTTAAATTTGAAAATAAAATCTTCGGGAAAATCCGGAAGAGTTGGCTAGTAAGGGGTAAATGATATTATCAGAGGGGCTTAAACCCTTTCGCGCCGACTGTCACAAGTACGTGCCAGCATAAAACCGTCTCAATCAGGGTAAAAAGATAAAACTGGTAATCAAAGTATTTCGCTAGCAGTTTATTTGTGGGCGAAGTTATAATTGCTTGATTTATTTAATTCACCATTACTTTGTTCAAAATAAAACTATTTAATTATACTTTGAATTAACATTGATTATATATATGATTAAGCTAACAATAATTATAGTCAAAGCAAAGTAAGTCTGTCAAATTAGCAACGACTACATTTAAGTTACCGTTTTTTATTTAATTACAACTTGATTCTGATTTTGTACGAATGTTTTCTGAATCACCCGTCCCCAAGGGGTTAATTGGAGTAAGAAAGTAAAATACTATTCTATCACAGATCTATTGGAAGGCGGAACTATTTACCCTTATTCTTTGACTTATTTTATTTACCACTAACTAATTTAAAATGAAAATCTTCCAACCAAACTCAAAATCCAAACTCATTTGAATAGGAAATGTCAAAAGTAAAGTGAAAGCATAGACAATTATATGTTACAATAAACATTCCCATCCTGATAATAGCAATTTATGTAATATTCCCAGATAAATAAGTACCCTTGAAAATATCACTTACATACTTATCAACTTCAACTCTCTTCGATGATGATTTACCCAAGTGTGATTTAACAAGAGGTAATAAAATTACTACTGAATTACCAATCATATGCAGAAGAGTATTTTTTAGTCTGTAAGAGCACAAACCGACCATCATATGAAGATCATATTTCTAAATATATGTTTACTTTATTTATAAGCAGTAATAGTCAAAATCATTTTAAATCATGTTTATTAATTCAAGAAATAAATAGAATGCATAAATTTTATTAGCACTTTAAGTAGAAATATAAATTTTTATGCAAAATGCGTAAAAGTTGGCAGCTATGCACTTATCTGCTTCATCTACTAAGTTCCTTTATTATGAGTTTACTTTCTTCTAAACTACATATTAAGCAGAAACCAATACTTAAATCTCACATTCCGGATAAATATAGAACATAATAAGGAATGATTTATGCAAACATTACGTATTGACTCCTTTCAGTAAAATGTAATAAATTAAAAATAACAAATTAAAAATAATAAATTAAAAATAATAAATTAAAAATAATAAATAAAATAGAATAATAAATTTCTCTATTTTAATTTATTGCTAACCCCTAATTTCACTGACGATCTATACTTAACATAAAATTGCAAGCATATGATTTGTTTCTCTGTATAGGTCTATTTTATTGCTTTTAGACTGAAAAAAAACCTACTATTTCAGACTAGGAAATTCTTTTTACCTACAGCAATAATTCTTTGTGTGGCCATATCTTGCAAAAGTCCTTCAATTATTGTAGAATCTTCATATAGGTGATTTTTACTAATTTGATAGTGGAATTTTGTCCAATTCGGCATTTCGTCCCTGTGAAATCAAATATATAATGTTGATTTATCCACTTTTGAAAAATGCAGAAGCAAAATAATTTGAACATTTATAAAATTAATTCATTATAATAGAATTTAAAAGGCAGGATGATTGAAATATTTTTTGCTTTGCTTCTTTAAAAAAACTAAATGTTATTAACAGGGATGCCACAGGTGACTATAAATGTAAAAAATGACAGAATTCAATGAATTTTGAATTATTTATTATTTCCTTAATTAGTCAATCGTAACTACCACTAGGATTTGCTTTTCAAATTATTCATATTTAAAATAAAATCCTCATTTGCAATTATATATTTATACGATAACACCGTAAAAACAAATAGATCAATGGCGCTGCGCGCCCAACACCAAGATAACTCAGATATCCAGCATACCTAATACATCTGGCATGATGTTTCCTCTACTTTATATTTTTTTACAGGTTCTAATGAACCAACACTACACCTATTGTACGTATGCCCCCCTTTTTGGGATAACACAAGATGGATGGGAAAATGGCCATCAGGACTCAGATGCCCAGTTTTTAAGCAAAAAAGAAGAAGACCATGCGAGCACTCTCTAACTCTATAGTAAAGTTTAAAAAAATTACAAAAAGTAGCTAATTTTAATCTTTTTAATGAAATTTTAAATAACATTAGTCACCACTTTTAGCATGGCAACCCTGTGTTAAATTATTTGACATTAGTTATTCTGAAGAAAGCAATGAATTAAGAGAAGATTGCAATAGCTTGTAATATTGATGTGATCTCATTTTGGAATTGTATTGAAATCGTGCTAACATACCGTAACTAAATTAACAAATTAATAAGTTTTCTGAACATTTTGTCTTCTGAACTGAAAAGATTATTACAATATAGTAATAAGATGTAATAGCTATTTTGGTGGGTTCAAGACTCAAATCATTTTCAATAAAAAAGTATACAATTTACGATCGATATATTTTTAATAAGCAAGAATGCTAACTGCTCCGCTTTCTCCTAACATTTTTTTTAGTGGAAAAGTAAAATATACTGTAATTTATAGAAATTAATATTTTCATACATATGGGCCTCATACGAGGACAAATATATTTTCACGTCAAAATGTTATTTAGATCCGCATTTGTGTTGTAATTTACAAGTACTTTTCATTTGGAGGCTCCAAACAGTTCTTGGTAACCGCACCAGGTGACAGGCCATTCAAGATACACTGGTGGACAAAATTAAGAGATGGAAAGCATTTTCGCACATTTATTCGCACATGCAAGATACTCGCACACCGCTCCATGTGCTTGACAATGGTTCCGTGAATGCCCAGAGGTACAGGCAGGAGGTCCTAGAGCCCTATGTGCGCCTTTTCAGGGGCGCTGTTGGCCCTGAGTCCATTTTTATGGACGACAATGCGCGACCACATTAGACTCTCATGATTGATGAGTATCTGGAAAGTGAGGATATTCAACGAATGGATTGGCCAGCCAAATCCCCTGACCTGAATCCTATTGAACATGCTTGGTATTCTCTTGGGAGAGCTATTGCGATGCGCCAACCTTCCCACAGAGCCATTCTAGAGTTAAAAACTGCTCTGGTGGAAGAATGGGAGAGTCTTCCACAAGTCCTCCTTAACTCCCTTATTAACAGCATGCATACTCGTTGTGCATGCTGTCTGTCTGTCAGGGGTGACCATACACCATACTAGAGGCAACACACACTGTACAAGCCTCACTTTTATTGTCATCTTTTATCCTTAAGTTCAGACTACATTGGATTTATTGGCAATAGGTCTTGAAAGTGAATGGCACTTTCCTTTTTGTTTTGCATGCTTTATATCACGGAATAAGCTATATCCATACCAAATTAAATTTCATTTATTTATAATCAGTATTATTTGAGATATTGGGAAAATGTCTTCCATCTCTTAATTTTGTCCACCAGTGTAGTTAAAAAATATGATCAAGATTTTATCTCCCTCAAAACAGATCGAGTCAGTTGGCATTTTTGGTAATACGTTAAAATTTGTTATAAACATTTCATTAATGTGAGCAACATTTCAATTTCTTTTAAAGAGTTACTCAAATGCATAATTTTAGATAAAAATGTAACTACTTCTTTTTTGGTTTAATATTTAAACTTACCTGAAAGTAATTGCTGACTGAAACTTTCAAGCATTTAACGAAACTTTGAATTTCTTTGTTCTGACATAGAACTACAAGTATTTCACTAACAGTTTTAACTCAAATTTAATGTTATTAACAGTTATTATTTGAGAAATTGTTGTTGTTGTTTTTTAACAAATTTTATATCTTTTTAATTCTATCATTTAAATTTGATAACTGTGCTTACAAAGATGATTTATGTTTTCATTTCTTGTTACAAACCATTGACCGAGAAAATGTTCTATCAACTCTTAGCGTTTTTTTACCTGTTACAGCTGATAAACAATTCTTATCCGATTTTAGAAGAGACATTAATGTTTAGAATCAAAATAGCTAACCAAAAAGTAGATCTTTATAGTAATTTAAAAAGTGATATTTACAGTTGCTCGAAAAGAGATCTTTACAGTCGATCGAAACGAGGTCTTCAATCTCGATTAAAAAGAGATCTTTACTGTCAATTGAAAAGAGTTCCTTGACAAAAGATCCTTACCGTCAATCGGAAAGATATCATTAAAGTCAAGTAATAAGAGATTGAAAGGATATCTTGACACGTAATCGAAAGAAAATCCTTACTGTCGATCTTGCTCGAAAATTTAACTCAATGCATATTCACGATTCTAACCATCACCTCCTACACCAAGAAGCCTCCGCACGCTCTTTTATAAGTAGTCCGCACAGACTATTTAAAAAGTGAACCAGTTGCGCGCATGAACCCAAAACCTTTTATAAAAGTAATTGAGAGAAATGTATCATATATATTTGAGAATTGAATCTGTAGTGGTTGACAAGTGAATAAGGCAAGCCAATAATACTTATAAATAAGACAAATTTTTAGTCATATATTTGCTACCACTTTCTTATTTTAACTAGATTTTGTATTAAGTGATTCGTTTGGAAAATGGATATACATCACAGTGGTCTGATCGGACTACCTATAAAAAACCGTGTGGAGGCGTTGGATCAGACCATTGTGATACCGAACGAGTCATTTAATACTGAACGTAGTTAAAGTAAGAAAGTGGTAGCAAATATATGACTAAAAATTAATTTTATTTATGAATATTGCTCCCGAGACCGACAGTGAAATAAAAAGAGAATATCCCGACAACACCTGCGGAGATAGAAACAACTGAACAGATGGAAACAGGAGCCACTGCTGAAGCCCCGGTTACAGTTGAGACACCTACTACAAATCCTGATCAGACAGAAATCCTGCGGCCCACCGGCAGGAAAATTAAAGTTCTCTTCCGGAGACTTGATACCGAGATTTCCAATCTCAAAAGAACTTTATACTATTGGATACTAGCCAAGAATAATTGAACAACTGAAGAAGAGGCGCGGCCTAGAGTATAAGCTCCTCCCCCTCTTCCTTAGCATCCTCCCAGATGATCCCTAGCATAGGGAAATCTTTCATACGGACAAACAGCTCGACACACCCGTGCGAGCTGAAAGATTTCGCGGCGGCCGTCGCGAGATTCAGTGCTTCAAGTGTCAAGGCTTCGGTCACAGAAAACTGCACCGGACAAGTTGCGTGCATGAAATGTGCAGGAGCATATTGGACATATCTTTGCAGTAAGCCAATCAACGAGCCTCCAACCTGCATCAACTGCCACGGCGATCACCCAGCCTGTTTTTCAGGCTGCGGTGCCAGAAAAAGGAGGAAAACACCACCAAAGAACAGGCAACACAGGAGTGCTGCCGACTCTGCCTCTAGATTTCTTCGAATCGTCATCAAGGAGTTACAAGAACTTTTGAAGGACTCTGAATTAGTCAACCTGATACAATCCCTTCTCCCATCAACCAAGGACTAGAGTGGAAACACTACATGGAGATAAACACAGATTTTTTCTGTGATACACCCCATATCTTCATCGTCACATAGTCATCGCCGCCTTAGGGCAAATTCTTATCCGACGAAGGAGTGAGATCCCCGCTTGCGCGGGCAGTTACTCCGCATCACCTCATATCAAGTCAAGTCAAAAGTGGATATCCTTCACAGTGGTCTGATCGGACTGATTAAGAAAAACCGTGTGGAGGCTTTTAGTTATAGGAGGCGTTGCATGTTCAAATCATTTACAATAAAATTTAACCTCTCTAGTATTTTAGCTAGTTTCAATTCCAATAGCTAAATTGAAATTGGTAGTAAATACGCTTCACCACTTGACTTTTTATTCAATTAATTAGTTTTACAAGGATTTTGACTATATAAGCGATTTATGTAAACAATTTAAGCAAATATCTCATGTATGTATATCATGTATGTATATATATATATATATATATATATATATATATATATATATATATATATATATATATATATATATATATATATATATATATATATATATATATATATATATATATGATATAAAATTAGGAAATTACTTTTATAAAAATTACAAAAATTTCTTTTTGAGTGATAAATATTTGAAATATTTTTAGCTATATTAATAGTCCTCCTCATTCCCATTTATATAAATAAACTTAGCTGCCAACTTTTTACGCTTTTTGGAAAAATTACTTCTAGTGATAGCTAAGTTTATGTTTTAATGTATGATTCTTTGTTTTGTAAACTTGATATAAAGTTACTTTCACAGGATATATATATATATATATACACACAGAGATAAATAGATATATAGGCTCAGGTGTACAATACTTGTGGTGGATGTTTCACAAAATAACAGAAATTAATAAGAGATCAAAATGTAAGCGAAGTGCATAAAAAGCTTCTTCGCGCATGCGTAATATTTTTCTTGTTGAAGAGAAATGACGTAACGAAGTCTGACACAAAAGAGTGTAATAACTACTTCTCAACTTTACTTTTAGAAAGCTCCGGTTTTCTCAAAACCTGATAGATATCATCGCTGCTCAAAATTTTTCATGTTTGTTAGTCACATTAGGATAATTAATGAAGCACTTTTTCTAAACATCACAAATCTTCTGCATTCATAATAGAAATAGAAAATACTTACAGTATTGTAAAATTCCATATGTCGGCTAAGTTTGGATTTTCCGTTTGTAGTAAATGAGATGGTGCGTATTCCATATACTTTTCATAGGATGGGCTGTAGATTGAAAACTTATATAAATCAGTAAGCAAATTTTCAATGTTCGTTGAAATTATATCAGGAATTGAAGCACTTCTGTGTCGGGCACTGGGATTGCTCTCAATTTTGCTACCTGTGTTAAATACCAGTTTAGCATCTGAATTTTCATGTTGCTCCATAAATCCAATTTCATTAATTATTTCCATGTTAAAATTAAATTCAGGTTGCAAATTGTAACTCAGAATTTTTATGTAAATTAGGTCATTATAGAGCAGTAATATAAGAAATGCGACTGTAAATGTCCACACAGTTGAGAATAATAACTTTTCATGGCTTCTCTTCATAGCTATTCGGTCCAATGAATCTTTCTATGGAATTAATTTTGCCTCTTTCATATGGATATGGTCATCACGTTAAAAATTACATGTTTTGTAAAGATTATAGTTCAAATTTAAAATTATCAAATTGCATAACAATATTTCAGAGGTAGACGTACAAGTCAATAACTTGCTCTAAATTCTAGGCAATAAATATTATAGAGCTTACAGTAGTGAAGAATCTCGTAAATAAAAAGATATAAAATGGATTATGCTAGAAATATTTACGGATGAAACACGTGATTGAAGGTCCTCGAGCAATAAAAATCGCTAACTGATTTTGTATAAATACTGATTTGTACTTTTAACACATTTCATATAATATCCTTTTTAATGTGTTTATAATACTTTTTCTGTGGCAATATTTACGAAAGTAGTGTAAAGTTTCGTCACTAATTGCAGATATGTTAATTTCTGTGATTTTATAAAGTATTTTTACAGAGATGACACAGTTGCTTAAAATTTATTGCCTAGAAATGAAAGAAGCACTGTGCAAATTAAGAAAATGTGTCAAAAAATAAAGTTAAAATATGGAGACAAATTTGTTACTTTTGCCACATCACACAATATTTAGAGAGTTTTTAAAATAAAAATAACATAACATTAAGTATTTTATATGAAAAAAAAATTAAGAAACGCAGTCTTCCAGCATTTTCCCTTCCTTTTACGTCATTAAGTAAAATGTTTAGAAAAGGAAAAGCTAATATCGGGGAACATCTTTTTCTCCAAACTCTTTGGATTTTTATACAATTTTCTCTTTATTATGAAAGTGATAGTAAAATTATACTTTGAATTAGTGATAGGTAGTGGTAGAAAAATTAAATTTCGTTACCAATGGAAAATATTTTATTTTAAAGCGGAGAGCAAGTTGGCTTCTCTTCTGTGTGTGTGTGTATATATATATACTATATAAATATGTATTTATTAAAAACTTTTTGTTAATTTATGTAATTTTTGCCATGTGTAAATCGTGGGCTAAAAATATGTGCAAAACAGGCAATTCATGTTTCTTTCCTTTTTTCTGAAATAAAAGTTAATTTGCTAAAATCATGAAAAATTGTATAATTAAATATCAACCTTATTAATTATAAACCTCTTTAAATTATCCAGTCTAATATTATCTTGCGCACGTCTATTTTTGGGCCCATCCTTGGTAACTAATAAATCAAACGCGCTTCGAGTACTGCAGTAAGAATGAGCTATAAAACAAAATTCTTCTATTTACGCTTTTACCTCATATTGCTCTACGGTTTTCTTATTTTGTAATCTGGCAATCTCATTACGAAAATATTTTAAATCATTCTTGAAAATTTTCCCGTTCATGTAAGTTCATTTGAATTCGATACTCGCTTTATCGATTTTGTTTTATGCTTTGTTTTTTTTTTTTCTTTCCATTTTATATATATTTTTTTTTTTTTTTTACATTTTATTTTCTGCTTTTTTTTTGCGTGATATTTATTACTTAATGTGTTCGATTCTATTTTGTTTCAATTTTTTCAGTGCTCCTCACACTATTATATTAATATACTTTTCTTTTGCTATATTGATACAATATTAGAAAGCACGCCTTTTTGGTGGATATAATCGTGTGAGCTGATGAAGAGATTATATCTTTTTCGGATTTTTATTAATTTTTTCAAAAAAATTTTCTTCTCTTTTTTCATTATTCCGTAATTTTTTCCATGATTATAAAATAAAGGTATTTCATAATACCTTCTTACTATCAATTTTAGATAACAAGAAATCCGTTTCGGTCTCAGGCACCCCGACCAACCGACAGGGCTAGGACTAGGCATTACTACTCGTCCAATAAAAGGTATAAATTGTTAACGTCCAGGGTTCACACGATAAAAAGTAAATTAGTGGTAGCTAAGTTTTTTCAAGGCTGCTGAAATATGCTTCAATTTTTCTTTCATTTCTGAATTACAGCATTTTATCAGAGTTATTTTTTGCATCCATACATATTTCCAATAAATTAAATATTTATTGATAGCTTAAAGCATCCAGACCTTGGGAGTCCTGAATGATCTTTCAAATAGTGCCAAAGCAAAACCTTTGGTGCTGTATACATAAGGAAGATTCTACATTTCTATAGATAAGGATGTTTTCTTAGCAATATAAAATTTTAAATACATATAATTTAAATAACTATTGAACCGCCAATTTAAACGGAACTATTTTAAATAAAATAAAGCATTTTTTTGAACCATTTGAATTCATATACTTTCTTGAAAAAATTTTATTCAACAAAAAAATAGTAATTTGATAAAAATAAATACATTGAGCATCAATATTTGAAACAAGTATGAAAAAGAAATTCACTTCGAATATATTTCTTACTAATGATTGGATTTCTCGTTGCAATGTGTCGATCTTAATGGTTGAAAAGGTTCTTTTTATCTTTTAACTTCAGTCACACTAGTCACAAAACTAGTAACTAGTCACAAAAGCGTTCTCTCTTTGAATAAACATATCTTTACTTTTGGAAAAGTTGACAGGCATGAAGTATATCTTATTTTAATAACGAATAAAAACTTTTCATCAGCAAAGAAACCCGCACTTATGGGCTCACCCATCACCTCCTACATCAGAAAGCCTCCACACGGTTTTTTATAAGTAGTCTGCGCAGATTAATTAAAAAGTGAACCACTTGTGCGCATGAACCCAAATTCTATTTTAAAAGTACTTGAGAGAAATTTATCATATATATCTGAGAATTGAATCTGTAGTGGTTGGCAAGTAAATAAAACAAACCAATTATATCCATAAATTAAACACATTTTTAGACATATATTTGCTACCACTTTCTAATTTTTAATAGATTTCATATTAAATGGTTCTTTCACTAATTGATTTACTTTCATAGTGATGTGATCGGACTACCTATAAAAAAGCGTGTGAAGGCTTTCAGTTATAGGAGGCGTTGGCTCACCTAGAGCTGAATGTCTTTTGACTATATAGATTTCAATCGTTTCTTGACTGCGACAACCAGCATTCATATCGCTTATTGGAATAGATCGCCATTCAAAATTTTGAAAAATTTCCATCTCGCTAGAACGTTCAAAATTCTACCTGATGCCATTAGAAGTTAAAATTTCTTCCTAAATGATTCAAACACAAAACTGAAAAAAAAAAAACTTTTAAAACTCTGTTACTTAAGTGGACTAAAAATAAGAAAACATTTTTTAAAAATTTTTATGAAAAAATAGGGTGTATCCTTTCTGTAATTAACTTTTATCCCCACCAAAAATATCCCCCGCCTCTACTAAAAGTACTGCAGATTTCGTTTCCTTTTAACCCTTAACACACGAAGCCCTTTCAACGGTTGAAAAAGCGAACTCTAAACACAAAAAGTTTACTAGACAAAACTCCTCATTATATTAATCATACAGAGAGGCAAACTGCTCCGTATTTCACTAGTTTTTTTTTAAAAAAAAAAAAAAAAAAAAAAAAACTGCAGAGAACTACAAACAAAAATTTGCAGATTTTCGGTTAATTTTACCAACTTTTTAAAGGGCTTGACCAGCCCCCACATGGTTTTTTATAGGTAGTCCGATCAGACCACTGTGAAGAATATCCACTTTCCGAACGAGTCACTTAATACAAAATCTAGTTAAAATAAGAAAGTGGTAGTAAATATATGACTAAAAATTTGTTTTATTTATGAATATTATTAGTTTGCCTTATTCACTTGTCAACTACTACAGATTCAATTCTCAAATTTATAAGATGAATTTCTCTCAATTACTTTTATAAAAGGTTTTGGGTTTATGCGCACAACTGGTTAACTTTTTAAATCGTCTGCGCGGACTACTTATAAAAGACCGTGTGGAGGCTCAACACGGCTTAACCGCTTCAAAGCGGGCGAGTCATCTATGCATTCTCATGGTGGCGACAATCACGGTAAAAAAGATAAAACTGGTAAATAAACTATTTTTAAAAGCAGTTTGTTTGTGGGCGGGGTTAATAGTGTTCTTTATTTAATTCACCACTACTTAGTTTAAATTAAAAATTATATACTTACACTTTTAACAAATATACATACCTGCCAACTTTCACTATTTCCGAGAATGGATTTTCAGAGTGGTTATAAAACAATAAACGAAAAACAATATGACTCAAAAATATATTTATAATTTGATCCCGTTGAAAATCGCTAGCGCAAGGATTATTATGCTTTTATATATTAATTGTAATAATTTATATGTAGTGGTGGTCAAAGTCATTTATAATTATATTTATAAATCAAAAAGTTAATTGGAATATCATGAGTATTACTATCACTTTAAATATGAAAATAAAATCTTCCGGAAAATCCGGAAGAGTTGGCAGGTATGAATATAGATTTGAGCTCAAATATAGTTTTACAAATACAGCTCTTCCCCTCACCTTATATTTTATAAGCACGACTACAAGTATAAACTTACGTCGACCAGTGCTTCTGTTAGTCTTGTTATATTGCTATAAACACAGTACTCCAGTCGAATACGGGCATCATCACAGATGAAGAAGTGGAGTACCCGCTCCGCGGTCAGGTACTTCATACTACACCTCAGTCTAAGTCAGTCTAATATACACCGAAGAGCCATTACATTATGAGCTCCCTGCTAATAACATGTAGGACCACCTTTAGTCCTCAAAACTGCTAGCACCCGTCGTGGCATTGATTCCACAAGGTGCTGATAGGTAGTCTGAGGTATCTGGTACCAAGCGCTCACCTACTGTTCCTGCAATTCCCTCACATTGCGATGGGGTAGCGTGGCAGCACGAATTTGGTTTTTCAAGTAGGACCACAAATGCTCTATTGGATTCAGGTCAGGTGAATTTGGGGGCCAAGACATGACTTGAAAGTCACTGGAATGTTCCTCGAACCAATCCATGACGATTCGACAATTATGACATGGTGCATTATCCTGTTGGTAAACACCATCCCCCGCAGGAAAAACTGTTGCCATGAATGGGTGAACCTGGTTTGCAACTATGTTCAAGTAGCTTACAGACGTCAGGGATTATTATATGAGGATTATGGGTTTGTTCTTGGGCGAGAAACCATGAAAACCTGGGCGAGCCCATTGTTATAGATGGAGGGTGGTCATAATGTAATGGCTCTTCGGTGTAGATTGGATGTATTAGATTTAAAGCAAAAGCAAAAAGAAGGTTGTCAAATTAGCCATGCCCAAACTTATGCTTCCGCTTTTTATTTTTTCTATCCTGTTTCTGATTTCATACGAATATATTTATGACTGACCCGTTCCGAAGAGATTAACTGTAATGTCTTCGGAGCTCTAAATCTGTGTACTTTTAACCCTCAGCCAGGGCCGGAAGCCTATATATACCAAGACCTAAAAGATCAATCACTGGTACGAAATGCATCTCATTCTAGCATTATTTTCAAAAAAACATTAAATTTCTGCAACTACAGCGATTGTTTTTACAATCTCTGATTGTTTTTGCAAATATATAAAACTTCTTTTTCCCTGAAAAAAAGTAGAAATTGTTGAACAGTTTGAAGAAGAAACTAGATCTACTCCTACCGAAAGCAAGTTTTAAATCTGAAATGGGGTTGCTCATCACCTCCTACATCAGAAAGCCTCCACACGGTTTTTTATAAGAAGTCTGCGCAGATTAATTAAAAAGTGAACCACTTGTGCGCATGAACCCAAATTCTATTTTAAAAGTACTTGAGAGAAATTTATCATATATATCTGAGAATTGAATCTGTAGTGGTTGGCAAGTAAATAAAACAAACCAATTATATCCATAAATTAAACACATTTTTAGACATATATTTGCTACCACTTTCTAATTTTTAATAGATTTCATATTAAATGGTTCTTTCACTAATTGATTTACTTTCATAGTGATGTGATCGGACTACCTATAAAAAAGCGTGTGAAGGCTTTCAGTTATAGGAGGCGTTGGGTTGCTACCAGCTTTTTCTCTTTTCAGTGTCTATCTCTCACCCATGCCCTTAACACACGAGGCCCTTTCAACGAATTAAAAAAGCGAATGTGAACCACGAGAAGTTTACAAGATATAACTGCTTTTCACGTTAATTATACAGAGATTTCAACAGCTCCGAATTCGATAAAATATCTTAAAAAAAACAATAGAGGACAAACTAAAATTTGCAGAATTATATGTCAATTTTTTAAAGAGCTCGACCAACGCCTCCTATAACTGAAAGCCTCCACACGGTTTTTTATAGGTAGTCCGATCAGACCACTATAAAGGATATCCACTTACCGAACGAGTCATTTAATACAGAATATATTTAAAATAAGAAAGTGGTAGCACATAAATGACTAAAAATTAATTTTATTTATGAATATTATTGGTTTGCCTTATTCACTTGTCAACCACTACAGATTCAATTCTCAAATATATAAGATACATTTCTCTAAATTACTTTTATAAAAGGTTTTGGGTTCATGCGCACAACAGGTTCACTTTTGAAACAGTCTGCGCGGACTACTTAAAAAAGACCGTGTGGAGGCTCGACATGGCTGAACTGTAACAAAGTGGTATATAAAGTAAGCTTTTGAATCATTTAGAAGTAGTGGAAGGTATTAAAACCCTATAAATCAATTTTAACAAATCAAGAATCATACATTAAATGACAAACACTCGGAAACATCCGCTGTCCGGAGCAAGTTGATATCTCTGTGCATATTATACTTGAAGACCACTAAATAAAGTGGTCAAGGAGTAAAAAAATCTAACATTCCGAATTGTAAACAGTTTATAAATGAAATTTGTGCCTGTGAGACACTTTTTGAGTGAAAAATGTTGCTTGGCATATTTTGCTCTTTTTAGACGATTTCTTTTATTTTTATATTAATGATAAATTTTATTATATTACATCATCTTGAAATACAGTTGGTCCGCCATTTCCTATTAGACAAAGTCTGATTAAGGCAAGAACTTTTTCTAATCTTCTGTCCAAGGCTTCGAGGTGGCTTTCAGTCAGTATGGGAGAAAGTGGATCTTTGGCAAGACTCTCTCTCATTAATTCACTCAACGTCCGTTCTCCAACGTATAGTTCATAAAGCCTGTTGAATGTTGACAACCTCACTAAGCAACATTGGGATAAAGGTGATAGTATAGATAATTCATCGTGATCCGAACGTCCAAATCTGTGGGTAAAATTATTTAGTAGGTTATTAGAGAACACTGCAGAAGTATAAGAGTCATAAATAATAATTTTCCTTCCGTTCCAAATTAGATTTAGGTCGAAAGTTTTATCCTAAATCAGTTGCTATATTTCAAGCAAGTGAAGTTATAAATAACTTCTGAGGCTGTTTAGTAGATCGATTCCAGTAAAAGCAGGGTTGCAAACTACTACGCAAAATATTTTATACAGTGGTAGACATTTAAAAATTGAAGCTTTCAAAATGTTTGGTAATATAGCCACCATTTTAAGAACTTAACATTGATAGAACTAAAACAAAGTGGTGTTGCATATGAACTTTTAAATCATTTCTGAAGACATAAAATCTAATTTAACATAATTAGTAATAAAATAATGAAAATTCTTTATCCTCGTAATTAAATATTTTAAATATAGTCTTCTGCTGCTTATGACATTGACAATTACCTTTATAAGCTTTATTTATGAAGTCGGAGTTAGGTCGAACAGAAAAGATCATTTAGGCTTCCGTAGCCGAAAAATTTGGGAACCGCTGATCTAAACTCTATTTATGTTCATTAAATATTTTTCTATAGACATTTAAATTTGTTTTAAGGCAATGACTGATGTATACTTTATACTTCGAATGCATTTGCTTTTGAGGTTTTTATTGATTGAATATAACTGATTGATTTGTTATTAAGAACAACATACTAATAAACAATTTAATTTAAATTTCAAAATATACTAACCCTTGACCATTGTCGAAATGTATAAGTGTATTAGTGTTGTCAGCACCAAACACTGTAAACTCGTCAAAATTCACCCTATTTTCATTTCCTGAAATATCGAATTCTTTGTAATTGAGAACATAAATAGTGCATAGGAAACATTACTATATGAAAGAAAATAATGAATAAAAAGTTGAGTGGATGAAATGTGTTAAGTGACAGTTTTATTAGATCTACCGGAAAATTCTGTCTGAGAAAGAACAGACCCAATTCTATGACAATAGAAAAGGTGCCTTAATAAAAAAAAAAGGTGGCAGGGCATTTACACTTAATGTACGCATCAGATGCACCGCTTTGTTCAGTCGCATACTTTCGTTACAAATTTGAAAGTGTACACACATGTTAGGGATACATAAAAAAGAAACTTTATCATTAATGAAAGCCAAAGAATCCTACTCAATTGAAAATATTTGTACATAGTAAATGTAATGTAAAACACATAAAAAACCTGGTTGGTTGGTTTGCTAGTGTAGGGGGAACTGGATGTGTAACCATCTGCGTGTACTGAGTTCTATGTTGATCAAGTTAATGAAAACAATTCTATACTAACTTTATGAGCAGTGGAGGCTAAAGGAATAGAATATACGCCTTACAATGAGGAGAACCAGGTTCGAATCCAACCGATGGCTAGTTGATACGAATTTCCCACCTTCTCACAGGCCACAGTACTGACGTAAAATATCCTCAGAGGTAGACGGATTATGGGTTAGAGTCCCCTTGCCCTCAGGCTAACCATGGGAGGTTTTCGTGGGTTTCCTCTCCATGGAACGCAAATGCGGGTTAGTTCCATCAAAACGTCCTCCACGAGGGCAAATTTCTCCCAATACTTGATCGAGGACTTCCCTTGCCTTCTGGATTGGGTTCAAAATTAGAAGGCTACGGAGTTGAACTTTAGTGGTCGTAAACCCCCAAAAACTGGGTCGGCTGTTCAACGACGGTTATAAAATAAAAATAAATGTAATTGCCCATCGATATATGAAACTTGTCTGGGGAACAATAATGCAATGTAATATAAAGAATACTATGCCAGACTACGAATTTGAAGGTACGAGATTTGAGCAAGAATAACGGAGAGTCAGAAATCACAAGTTCAAAAGAATACTGAAAGAGGGAGAAAGGCGAAATATTATTCAGAAGGTAAAGATAAAGTTTTTAAGATCTGGAAAGAAGGGTGTTTCTTCTTTCTTTTCTAGACTGCTTTTATTTCTTAATTTTTTTAAGTTTATTTCGGAAAAAATTTCTGACTTTCTTTTTACCAAGTGCTTCTGATTAGATATTATACATGTATGCTTGAATGTATAAGACAGATCCAGATTGAATTTGTATAGGAAAGAGTATGGCACAACTATATTTGTGTTATAATGCGGAGCGTAAAATCAATACCTCATAGAAAAGAGAAGGCCTCAGCACGGGTTACCATAAGCAAGAAATTCGATCCTTTAGTAGTCCAAACGTAATGACATGTTTCGTAATTTCCACTACTGCGCAGTTTAGTAACCCGAACGTCGTGGCAATCTTTCTAATTTTTTATCCATTGCGCATTTTAAGTTCGTTACATCGGACTACTAAGATGATCCGTGCTGAGGCCTTCTTTCTTCTAGGAGGTGTTGAAAGAATGCTCTCGTTGATTATGTTTTTCGGAAAGTTATGTTCGCGTGCAGGTCGTCGGGCTACCGAAGCGGGGGTGCCATCCCCTCTGCAGAGGATCAAAATTGCGAAGGCATGTCTTCGGATCACCCTCAGGGATGTTTCCCAGACCGTCGCCAATAGCCCATTGTGCAGCTCTAGTGCGACGTAAATGAACAACAACAACATCAGAAAGTTATGCGATATTTAATTTAAGTTATTTTATTTTTTGCTAAATGAAATTTTTTGTAAGTTCAAAGATGAATTTTCAATTATGCTTGCTTGCTCTTTTACACTATGCTCTCAACTATTCTAGTATAACAACCGTTTTTTGTAAAATAACAAATTTTGTAAAATAACGGATAGTATACAAGAGGATTAAAACAAATTCATTAATAATAATATTAATACTCACTATTACAATGTTTTCTATAGCTACTTTTTTCATGGGAGTTTTTTTTTGTTGGAAAGAAACAAAAATTAAATTTTTTATGTGAATAAATTGTATAAATTAGCTCTCAATTCCCATGGGCCAGGATAGCTTGGTTGGCAGGGAGCTGGACTCCCGTTCGTGAGAACAGGAATTTGAATCCAGCCGGCCGAAGATTCCCGTGTACTAAATGGTGATTGGTGCACGCTAAATTTGTCGGATCACAAAGTCCTCAATTAATCCATAAAAATTACACCTCTGAGGGTACTGAATTGGAGATTGGTCGTTCAATGGTTCAGGTCAAAATTACGATCTGAGGATGAATGAATTGATGTATGAATGGGTCCACCCTATAAACGAGTGTGACGTATGGGGTAGGCAGAAGTCGAATTTTAGGCCATAGATGGTGAAACAGGAAAACGAAAGCAATCGCACTTCCTCTTCCTTAATGGTCGACGACGACTTTGCTTTGCCGATAATATGCATTTGATTAAGCAAAATGCTTGTTTTTCATGATTTTAATGAAATACGACGCAATGTTTCACGTTTCTCTCTACATATTTTCATGTTATAAGCATTTAGCTTATCAAATCAATAATTTGTTGGAAAGATTTAGAATCGAAGAAGGATTATGGAAGAAGCATCTCGAAAGTTTTGGAAGAGAGTTCAGCTGCCAGATAGTTGTTCTGTAATGAGTTTAAAATAGGACATCCAGTCGTTAAGAACATAAAATATTCCGTACTATTAATTCATATCATTTATGACTGTCAAAAACAGTTTTAGATAGCAGACTACGGTTATTTTGTTTTCAAATATTATCTGACATTTTATAAACATCAAATATTCTTTACTTTTTATCTTTTATCAGTATAACAGTCAAAACCAATTTTAGAATATTTGGCTTTTATATATTATTTAAAATTTTACAAATATTATATATTTCATACCTTTAATCTCTAACACTTATTACTGTTAAAAACAATTTTAGATTGCTCACTGAGACATATTTATTTTTCATAAAATATCTCAAATTTTATAAACATCAAACATTCCGTGCTTTTTATCGTTTAATTGTTGATAACAAATTTGTACAGAATACGTCAGAGTATTTCGTTTTATTGAATGTAACATTTGAAATCCCTGAATAAAAAATGCTACTTGAGACAGTCATAGTAAAAATATATTAAATTTGAGTGACAAACATTTTGTTTCTAAAAAGTCTATTCCAAAGAAACATTCTGCGCTCTGTATGAGAATAGTTTTCTTTCTTAAAAATTGTCTTAGCATAAATTGCAGGGTGGTTTCAATTTACTTCAGAGCACGATGACAATAGTCTAACTTATTTTATTCGTCTCTCCTTGCTTGAATTTTAAATTAGGCGAGAATGCATAGAACAACTGTAGACAAGATTTGTTAGAACTAAAATAAAAGTAAATGGAATTTTTTTTGACAGCTTTTTACTTTACCGTCATTTCCAAACAACATAAATAATGAGCATCATAAAAATACAGTCATGAAGATTAATACAAAAATATTAAAACAATAAGGGTTAAACCAACGCCTCCTGTAACTGATAGCCTCCACACGGTTTTTTAAAGGTAGTCCGATCAGACCACTATGAAGGATATCCACTTACCGAACGAGTCATTTAATACAGAATATAGTTAAAATAAGAAAGTGGTTGTAAATATATGACTAAAAATTTATTTTATTTATGAATATTACTGGCTTGCCTTATTCACTTGTCAACCACTACAGATTCAATTCTCAAATATATAAAATAAATTTATCTCAATTACTTTTATATAAGGTTTTGGGTTCATGCGCACAATTGCTTCACTTTTTAAACAGTCTGCACAGACTACTTATATGAAACCGTGTGGAGGCATCTTGATGTAGGAGGTGATGGTTAAACGCATTAACTCTTTCAGGTCGAATTTGCACAATTATGCGGGTTAGATATTTACCCAATGTGCGAAAAATAGTAATATATGTGTTTTAAATCATGATTAAACTAAATTCAAAATTTTTTCTCTTTTACCATTTTGATTTTTAAAATATTCTAGTAATTTCCTCCCACACATAAATATAAATGTTAAAATTATTTATATATTCTATTAGGCATAGGGTATCTTTTATTGCTTTTCAGCAATTAAATTCGAATTTATTTTCTTAACTTTTTATAAGCTTTTTTGAAGAGTGAGGAATGGATAGTTAAAAAGTACATGCGGTTGTAATGTACTCGTATTATCAGCCATTACTCTCGTTTTTGTTTGCACTTCTTCCCCAAAAAATTTAAAAGCGGTCATTTAATTCAATCAATTTTTAAATTTCAATTTGGTGACATAACATTCCTATTCACCAAAATATACATAAATAATCTAATAATAATATTAATTTTATCTAATAATAATATGTATAAATTATTTATACATATTATTATTAGTATAATCTAAGCTGTTACATATTCATTTTTTGGACCTGAAACTTCACATATGCAACATTGTTTTGAACTAAAATGGTAGTTACTTAAAATATAATTAACTTAGATTTATAGTTAATTCTCTACCAATTTTTGTTTTCAAATTGACTCCTTCAACATCACTACATAGTCATACCTGCCTACTTTTAATCCTTCCGAGGGCGATTTTTCCCAGTGGCAGTAAAATGGAAATTGAATTAAAATATTAGGCAGAAACACACTGTAGTTTGAAAGAGTTCATGTGGACTACCTCAACAGTATTACTTAATAATATATATGCTTAATCATTATAAAAATAGTGGTGGACAAAAAGATTATAAATTAAACTTATAAATACAAGGAATATATTATAAGCATGCATTTTACTACCACATTAAAGATATAAATAAAATTTTACTCCAAATGCGTAAAAGTTGGCAGGAAATCATAGTGTTGCGGAAACGCAATGTAAAATCTGGAAACGGTTTAAAGATCGACTTTCCAATAAAGATAATTAAAATTTATCTCGATGCAAAAGACATTTATGTTCACCGCAAATTATCAACAATATTTCAATACATAACTATATTCCATTTACTATTTTAAAACTCAACTTATAGGAAATGGTAGAAAACGACAAATCTAATTTTTTTTAATATATTCTCATAACATCACTACAAATTGTTGCAACATTATTCTCCTGAAAGGATTAATTTTTCATTGTTGAATTTCTCAGATTTTAATATATAGTTATATTTCAGTTAATATTTTTAATGTCCACTTGTGGCCAATGTTAGAAAACGTCAAATCTAATTTTTTTAAATGTGTTCTTTTAACATCACTGCAAAATGTTGCAACATTAATCTTCTGAAATGATTAATTTTTCATTGTTGAATCACTCAGATATATTTTGATGAGTAAAAGTTTTTTTTTTTCTTTTCTAAATAACTATCCCTGTTAAGGAAACATAAACTAAAGCGAATAAAAACAAGTTAATTGACATACCTATAAGAAAATCAAATATTGCGCAATCAACGGCATCATACAACCTTCTGGTCTCATTGAAAGGACGAAGATGCTGGATCACATTTTTGCAGAAAGATGGATCTTTTTCCCACTCAGCTTTTACATTCAGTTGGTATGTTCTTCTCCATGGATTTTCCACCTCTCTGTGTTCCAACAATTCAACAGGTAGAGGTGGTATGTAAACTGCAAAACTTCCTTCAAGCATATAAGGATTTCCACAAAAACCACTAAACAGCTCGCTACAATACATTTTACATATTCCCGCTAAACAATAATTCCCATCTGAAATAGAATATGCATTTCACTTATAAACAGTCGACGTTCTTGTTTGTAAATTTCATATTTTTCTTGAAGACGGATAGAGCGTTCGACTTTCAATGAGGTGAACCGGGTCGATATGAAATCCGCATCCGGCTAGCACCGACCACAGTGCTGACGTAAAATATCCTCAATGGTAGACAGATCATGGATTAAAGTCCCCTTGCCGCCAGGCTGACCATGGGAGCTTTTCCTGTCCATGTAACGCAAATGCGGATTAGTTAAATCAAAAAGTCCACCAAGTAGGCAAATTTACCAACAATACTTGATCCAGGAGTTCCCTTGTCTTCTAGAATGGTTTCAAAATTACAAGGCTACGGAGTTGAACATTAGTAGTCGCAAACCACTAAAAAATTAGGTCGGCTGTTCAACGACGGTTATAAAATAAAATAAAAACTTTACTTTTATCTTAGAGAAACGAAACGTGTATGACTATTATGATTTATTAGTAACTTAGTACAAATTGATGATTTATTATGATTTAGTATGATTTATTACTAAATTAGTACAAACTTTTTTGTTTCAATCCGAATTCATGATATTATAATAATTAACAGATTAAGATGAAATGATTGACTGACTTGAATGAACTTGGCAGTCCAATACAAACTTGTGAATTTTCTACAGTGCTACTACTTAAAAAGTGTTTACTCAGGTCACTAGCATAACAAAATTTTAAGTAAAATTAAGCGTATATTTATGACTACGGCAAAATAAAGCACATAAACATAAAAAGTTTTTCAGAGATAACCTGATTAACTAAAAATGAAATTTTGACAGAAATTATAAATCGAAACTGAACTGGGAACGTTGGCGAAATCATGTCAGCGAAACGATCGTGTCAGTGAAATGATTATGTCGGCGAAGTGATCGTGTGGGTCAAATGATTGCGTCGATGATAGGAGTCGTCGGTGAAGTGATTGTTGGCGATATGTATATGACCCAATGAAAAGATTCTTTGCAGAGAGTTAAGATAGTTTTATAATTTTTATTTTATAACTGCCATTTAACAGCCGACCCAATTTCTGGGTTTACAATAAATTTGTTCAACTCCGTAACCTGGTAACTTTGAACCCAATGCAGAAGACGAGAAGACTCCTGGATTAAGTATTGGGAGAAATTTAATTTCGTGAAGAACTTTTTGATGGAAGTAACCTACATTTATGTTACACGGAAGAGAAAATCACCATGAAATCCTCCCATGGTTAGTCTGACGGCAAGGAGACTCGAACCCATAATCCGTCCACCACTGAAGATATTTTACGTCAGTACGGTGGGATATTTTACGTTTACTCTGTAAAATTTGCGCGAAAGTTTGAAATTCATTTATTGACCAGAGCTTAACTTATTTAGGTTATTCAAACCAACAAAGAAACATTGCATAATAAAGCAGGTTTACTTCAGAATTTTTAGGACACTTAAACAAAATTAAGAAATACCTAATTTTTTCCAAATTTTCATTAATTTTAAGTATGATTTGAGAACGGAAGATAATAATCCAGTTTAAAATTTTCAGGCTATTTTTATTTATAATACTATAGGCAACTTTTCCGAGTTAAAGTGTTCTAAAGTTAAATAATTCATTTTTTATACATAAATTTTACTTTGGCTATATACAATAATCGTAAATACTATTTTGCGAATATAATCCTTTGGGTTGTCAACAAGATGTTTCCGTTATATTTTTTTTTCACCACTTTTAAATTTTTTGAGACTGGATTTTGAAATTATAGAACGAATAGTTCACAAAACTGTTGTTGGAAATGTTACAATTTTTAATTTTACTTCATGAATTCTGTTGATCAATTTCAACACAAATCTTTGATTTACAAATTTCTTAAAACGTCTTATTTCTTCTATTGTTTTTCTCGTAGCTCTTAAATTATCCCACTTTTTAGGACCTCTGCATTCACCAGTAGGTGTCGTAAGAGACTGGTAAATACCACCTGCGATGGTAAAATGCATTTAATATTAAGCAACGGCATTCACCGGAATATATAAGTTCCAGCAAATGGGTTCAATTAAAAAACATATGTTATGTAAAGAATGAATATAACAAATAAGATTTATGAAAAGATAAAAACTTTATTTTATTTAAAAAGGTGGTAGATTTAAAAAAAAGTTTAATGAAAATTTGAGATTTCATTTTTTTTGCTGATAAAGCTTGTAAAAAATTTTGAATGGTCAGCACTTTCAAATTTAGTCATTTATCCAAACAAAATTTAAACTCGACCCTTTCAGGTGCAATGTGTTCAGTTTGGCAACTCTAACTCATAAGATATTAAAAAACCAAAAAAAAGTCCAATTATTGACTTCTTAGCTTACACAGTGTTTTAGCAACAAATGTACTTTAAATAACATAGAGCTTAAGTCTTTATTTAAAATTTACGATCTGGGATTGCAGTTACTTATGTGCTGTCTTCGTTAATAATTCTTTAATATACAAACTTAGGTACCATTAGAATAAATTTTTACAAAATCGTAGAAAGTTGGTTGCCCTTAAGATGTCATCTCTGAGTAAGCATCAAAATTCACCCATTTCTCAGTAGTTAATGCCACTTTTATATTTAAAAATTAGAAAACACGTAATATTATAAATTTCTTTGTAATATAATCCTATACAACAATCCTACAAACATCTACGAGTTGAATGCAGATTTTATCAAACATGCAGTAAATAGTGAAGTAATATCAATAAAGAACTAGATTTCAATGTTGGCAGCTTTGAATTCTGTCACAGACTAGTACTGCTTCTTTTTTGTATGTAAAGTGTGCAAAATTAAAAAGAAGTCACCTTGAACAACTTTTTTTTTGACTGATCGGATTTTCATCAACTAAGAGCCATTCTTTAAGGATCAAAAGGGGTACAACAAACAAACAAATTAAATATAGCTTACTTTTAATTAAATTTTAGAGACAGACAGAAAAAAGTTCTTTCTCTGAATGAACATATCTTTTTTTCAACAGAATTTTATTTTTCTAACAATCAAAACATGGGAGGTAGCCGCAATCTGGAAAATATTCTTCGAAATCTACTACGTCAGGAGATCTGGGGAAAATGTTGGCTCCTTAATGTGAACTTCAATTTCTGCGTCTTTAACCATATCTCAGTATGTTTTGAATCAAATCGAAAAATTCACAATTATAAAATTAATTTGTTTAAAAATATTTCCTTTTGAATTTTTTATTATTATTTTATTTGCTATACATTTTGTTTTGTATATTTGTTTGGATTGATTACTTATTTTTTCATTTTGAATTTAACTATAGAAGCTGATTCTGGTTGTCTGATATTTAATTTTTTTCCTAAGAAATATTTATTTATTTTATTTATTTATTTTGCAATTGAAATTAATAGATATTAAAGACAAATTCGTTTTAATTTTTTCTAAAATTTATTCATGTAAATAAATGAAAATAAATTAATTTTTAGCATCTATACAGTTGTTTATTTCTAATTTAATATTGAATGAACTAAAACGTTTGAAAGGTCACATTTTGATCCAGGAGTAGCAATTGAGACAATTGTTTTCCCTTAGGTTTTAACCCATTCTTTTGAGCTTCTGCTTAGTTCCCGTTTACTTGGAGTTTTATAGGCTGGTAGTACACTTGTTGGCTGCAACGGGGGGCGATTTTAAGTAGAAAAAGGTAAGAATAATGCGTATATCATGTGTATATATCATTTTTTACTTTTTACGATGAACGCTGTGAAGGACTAAGAGCTGCGAACAAATAGCGTAATATTTATTGTGAACTCTTTTATTGTCCTGAATAATGTCATTGTTTATGTAAAACTTGTGTGATAGCACTATTAAAGTTTCCCAAATGGTCCACTCTTTTCACGGGCAGACTAATCGTATCGGCAACACACTTTATGTTTCTTTGCTCTGTACGGTTGACACTGTAAAGGAAAAACAGCGGCGAACAAATAGTGTAAAATTTATCGTGAACTCTTTTATTATCCTGAAGAATGTCATTGTTCATTTCAAACTTTTTGTGTGATAGCACTATTAAAGTTTCCCAAATGGTCTATTCTTTTCACTGGCAGACATATCGTATGGGCAACACACTTTATGGTTTTTTGCTCTGAACGGTTGACACTGTAAAGGAAAAACAGCGGCGAACAAATAGTGTAAAATTTATCGTGAACTCTTTTATTATCCTGAAGAATGTCATTGTTCATTTCAAACTTTTTGTGTGATAGCACTATTAAAGTTTCCCAAATGGTCTACTCTTTTCACGGGCAGACATATCCTATAGGCAACACACTTTATGTTTTTTTGCTCTATACGGTTAACACTGTAAAGGAAAAACAGTGGTGAACAAATAGTGTACAATTTATCGTGAACTCTTTTATTATCCTGAATAATGTCATTGTTTATCTCAATTTTGTTGTGTGATAGCACTATTAAAGTTTCCCAAATGGTCTACTCTTTTCACGGGCACACATTTCGTATGGGCAACACACTTTAAGGTTTTTTGCTCTTTACGGTTAACACTGTGAAGGACAAACAGCGTTGAACAAATAGTGTAAAATTTATCGTAAATTCTTTAGTTATCCTAAATAATGTCACTGTTAATATCATTGTTTATCTCAAACTTGTAGTGTGACAGCACTGTTTAAGTTTCCCAAATGGTCTACTCTTTTCACGGGCAGAAATTTCGTATGGGTCGGTAGCCCTCATATTATAATGTTAAACCGAATTTTATTTCATTTTTAGAAGCGAGAATACTTCTTTCAAATATTTTATACTATATGACATCTTGATGTGACTTAACTTGTGGTGGCGCGAAGATTCCACTCTCCATCTGAATTTTGCCCTTGTGTTACAGAAACAAATGAAAAGTTAGCACATGACATACCTTCTGTATAATATGTAACATGTAACACTTACCTGGCGAGTAAAAGAATGTATCAACCATATAAATATCATCCAAAACTAATGGTAAAAGCTCTCCAGTAATATTTATTTTTCTCCCAACAACTGGAGGTACTCTTCGAAAACCTAAAAGCCTAAATTATCAAATGATGATATGAATATTTTCATTAAAATAAAGACTAATTTTAATTAATGGGACTAACTCAATTAATTAATTTCTAATTAACTAAAAGACTAATTTCAATTTTTTTAATTAATGGATATGAAAAAAATATCATAGTACACTTTACACTTTTCAGTATGTAAAAAATAATTATAAGTTTTCGATAATTATTACATTAACGCTACAAAGTAAGTATTAAACTTGCATTATATACACTGAAGGGATCTGCCTTCTGCTCGCCTCGCTCACAGACCTTCAAGATTAATAAAATCATGTATTATTTCTCAACATTAAAT
This sequence comes from Parasteatoda tepidariorum, assembly GCF_982258835.1. Taxonomy (NCBI): domain Eukaryota; kingdom Metazoa; phylum Arthropoda; class Arachnida; order Araneae; family Theridiidae; genus Parasteatoda; species Parasteatoda tepidariorum. The sequence continues at coordinate 26,221,760 of NC_141759.1, read as the reverse complement.
GTGTTGTAACGTCTAAATTAAATAGTATATAGTTGGAAGAACATTAAATGCGTTGTTACGTCTAAATTAAAAAGTATTTAGTTGGAAGAACATTAAATGTGTCATTACGTATAAATAAATAGTATTTAGTTGGAAGAACATTAAATGTGCAATTACGTCTAAATTAAATAGTATTTAGTTGGAAGATCCCAAATGTTTTATTATAGTATCGCAGATTTGGTTTCGAAGATTTAATACCCGATTCAATTAAAATGAAATTTAAACCAAATCTATTCATTACGCTAGGTTAGCACTACAACTTCATCTACATTTTCTTAAAAATCCTATTCATTTTTTTTGTCATTAAATAAAATATGTTTTTCACCAAAGAGACCATTTTGTAATAATGCGAAAAATTAAATCCCAATAATCTTTTCCAATTTTGAAATCTTATTTTAAAAGCAAATGTTGATTGGTCACAGTTTTCATAGTTAATTATTAAAATAAATATAACTTATATACCATTAAATAATTGCAAAACAGTTTAAAAGTTATGCCTATTTGAAGTACGCCTTTTATAATGAAATGCAGCGTAGTTTGGTTGTGTCCTAGGATTATTTTATAGCAAAATGGCTACCTTAGTTTTAAATCTTTATTTACTATCTTTTTTTTAAATTTTGGCGACCACAATGAATAACAGTTCTTAAGCGTTGTATTTTTATGTTTTATATGGAAAACCAAATTTCCTGTTAAGAGATTTACCTTATTCTGAGATAACCCTTAATTTAAGATAAAAATACCCACTATTTAAAATGGAGTGCAATTAATCGTATTGATAATTGCACTCCACAACCTGTGTCAACGAATTAAACTCTATCTAATTTAATTTTACATTTGATTCAAAAATGAAGTGGAAAGTAATATAAAACATGAACCCTGAATTAACCTAACTTTAACGCTTACTTTGTATTAGTTGAATATTCAGATGAAGTTTTTGAAGGAAAAAAAAAACATTTTACTTTTCAAACATTTTCTATTACTAAAAAATTAGTTGAAGAGCTTAGTAGATGAAACAGTAAGTGACATTCTCACATTTGATAAAATCAGGGTAAGAAGAAAACAAGCAGCTATTTTATTATAGATTTATCAGAAGATTGAGTTTATAATTCTCTGATTACTTTATTAACTACCACTTTATTTAAAATATTCCTGCAAACTTAATAAAAGTAACGCAGGATAAAATATTATTGGTAAGGGCCATTTAGGTCCCAGATGCCCAGTTCTAAAACAACGAACGAACGAAAATATTATTGGTGAAGTAAAAAAAAGAAAACAATTCCGTTACACTGATCATACATATATTGAATATAGCTCTTAATATTTTATTCCCTGATTAAATATATGCTTCTGGAAATGCCAGTTACAGTCTTTATTATAATCTTTTTAATAGTAAATTTTTATTTATTTGTTTAATTTTTCTTGTTTTGAAATTTACTTCAAAGTAGAAAAAAATATTCCCTATATTTCCCAATATAATGTGAATGAATACCTGTCTAAATGAAATGCCGCAATTTCACTCACATGTCGTTCGTAGTCAGCTAAATACAAGACATTTTCATTGCGTTCGACATGCCTTGGAAATCTAAAGATTAATAAAGTAATGAATAAAAGTACGAAATAATTATGTTCAAAATATAAATTAATGAAAATGACAGTTCATTTTTGTTTATTTATTATCTCTTTAATAATTCAATATATTTGGCAATTTACATTTTCATCAATTATGTCTTTCATTTTTCAAAAATCAATTTTTGTACACATCAAATCATGTTTTATCTTTATTTTTAATTTAAGTCTACAATCAATATTTATAATGTTATGTAAAAACGTCAATTTGTCATATTGAATTTTTTCATTGTTTTATTATTTCACAAGCAAACGGCTTGATTTTTCATGGCTACCATAATGTTTGCCAAATCAATGTATTTTACCTTACTGCATGTAATTTAATGATGAATGAGATAGGGGCCACTTCGCGGTCCAGGTGCCCAGTTTATTTAAATAAAGAAGAAGAAGGTAATTTGCATTTCAAACTTTTGATATTTAAAGGAAAAGCAATTTTTAATTTGTGACTATTTTTACCGTCAACCACCTCATTGGGGGAGTAACACAGATGCCAACTACTCCAGACACGCCAAAACAACTGTAAATAACTATAAACTAAAATTTGCAAATATTGTACTAATTTTGATCCCTTTTCATAAGATTTAGCATGACTTAACTTTAACAAGTGGCGAATCATGTAAGTCTTCGAATTAATTAGAAATGATGGTGGATAAAAACCTAATAAATTGAATTTATTAAACCTAGAATTACAATTAATAAACTACCACTCGAAAATATTTATCCACTGTGTGTATTGTGTTGGTGACTCTGGAATAACCTATACCATGACCTCCTACATCAAAAAGCCTCCACACGGTCTTTTATAAGTAGTTCACGCAGTCTGTTTAAAAAGTGAACCAATTGTGCACATGAACCCAAAACCTTTTATAAAAGTAATTGAGAGAAATTCATCATATGTATTTGAGAATTGAATCTGTAGTGATTGACAAGTGAATAAGGCAAACCAATAATATTCATAAATAAAACTAATTTTTAGTCATATATTTGCTACCACTTTCCTATTTTAATTAGATTTTGTATTGAGTGACTCGTTCTGAAAGTGGATATCTTCCACAGTGGTCTGATCGGACTACCTATAAAAAACCGTGTGGAGGCTTTCAGTTATAGAAAGCGTTGCCTATACACGATTTTTTATTGGAGTTCAGATTAAAGAGCTATTTATACAAAATCTAGTACAAATAATAAAGTGGTAGCAAACATATGTCTAAATATTTGTTTAATTTCTGAATATGATTGGCTTGCCTTATTTACTAGTCAACCCCTACAGATGAAATTTTTTTCCCTCTATTATATACGATAAATTTTTCTCAATTGCTTTTAAAATATAATTTGGGTTCATGCGCACAATTGGTTCATTTTTTAAAAAGTCTGCTCAGACTACTTATAAAATACCGTGTGGAGGCTTTTTGATGTACTAGGTGATGCTCCTTTCGATAAGCTTCTACTCCTGTTATCCACATACCTCCTTTGCCCTATTCGTCATGAAATCACGCTTAGTGTCCGTCCTTTGTACACATTCCTTGTATATATTCTTTTATTTTTATTCGTACTCAGTTATTTTATCGCCATCAACATGTATATAGCCCGCTTTGTAAATAGTTTCATCTTTTTCGTTTCGCTTTTTAATTGCATTACTCACTATCGTTGACTTTGATTATGTATATAGCCCATTGTTTGATTATTCTTTTATTTACTCAGATTTTTTCTCCCATTATCTTTTTCTGTATCTCATCATTATCGTTGCCCTATAGATGCTGATTATTACGACACAGCGTGAATTGTCCTCGACGATCATGCTCGTGCACGCTCCTCCTCTTCCTTCACTTTTCCTTTTTTTCCCTCACTCAATTTCATTTCAATTTGGCATACTTAATTTCTCCATTTATCCATCGTCCATTTATTATTATTTTTTTTTTGGCATACTTAATTCCGACAAATCGGTTTATTGCCGCCTTCGGTGGCAGACACCGAGATAATGCAATCTTCGTGAATCGTGAATTCTTGCAATTCACTTTCCAAAGCGAAAACTAAAAAGAAATATGCTAAAATATGCTATTGCTAATTTTAAAAACTTTAATTAAAATAACAGTCATTATATGCTTGTGACAACCCTATTTATTTGTGTCTCAGTGAAAAATTTTGTACTAATCAAATTCATAAAAAAGTTAAAGAAGTTATCTTTCCTACCACTACCGAAAATATCTGAAAAATGTCTGTGAAAGAATAGTATTGTTAAACCTACAGCATTTTTCAGTAGATTCTATTAGACAGCTAGAGTGCATTATTTTGCTAAGCTTACAACAAGAGTGCTAAAGTATGCAGGAATGCTATTTGCGGCAAGAGTGCTAATCCTACAGCATTTTTTTCGCAGTTATTTGTGTGTCGGTAGTTTCGATTAATTAGCTAGAGTGCAATATTTTACTCAACCTACAGCAAGAGTGATAAAGTGTCCAAGAGTGCTAAACCTACAGCATTCTTCTGAAATTATTTGGGTGTTAGTAGATACCATTAGTTAGCTTGAGTGCAATATTTTGCTCAACCTACAGCAAGAGTAATAAAGTGTGAGGGAGTGCTAAACTTACAGCATTCTTGTTGCAATTATTTGTGTGTTAGTAGATTGCATTAGTTAGCTTGAGTGCAATATTTTATTCAACCTACAGCAAGAGTGATAAAGTGTCCAAGAGTGCTAAACCTACAGCATTCTTCTGAAATTATTTGGGTGTTAGTAGATACCATTAGTTAGCTTGAGTGCAATATTTTGCTCAACCTACAGCAAGAGTAATAAAGTGTGAGGGAGTGCTAAACTTACAGCATTCTTGTTGCAATTATTTGTGTGTTAGTAGATTGCATTAGTTAGCTTGAGTGCAATATTTTATTCAACCTACAGCAAGAGTGATAAAGTGTGCAAGAGTGCTAAACCTACTGCATTCTTGTAGCAATTATTTGTGTGTCAGTAGACTCCATTAATTAACCAGAGTGCACTATTTTAGGGAAGCTGAAGAGTTCAATTTATGTTAATTAGATATTGTTAAAAGCTTTCAAACGAATCACTCAAGATAGAAATTATGAAAGAACTGATAGTTTATTTACATATTTAAATACTGCCTTAGTAAAACTGGAAACATTATGCTTATTTTTTTTAAAAACTACTGTGCTGACTAATGATATGATCCTCAGATAACTTGATCCTAAAAAAAATATTTTCGTGATTTTAAACTGACCTCATTGGTTTGAACAGTGCTCGACCTCCATCTTCAAAAAGTACAATTAATTTAAACTGAGTACCACCTGGATGCACATCTAAGAATTGCAAAAACAAAAATAGGTTTATTATTTTCAAAGTACAGCAAGTCCGTAAAGTCACGGTGCACTTTTGATCAGTTAATGATCATATAAGTGTATAATGACTTTACGGACACTCAGCAAAAAAATACTGAACCATTACAGCAAATTTTAAAATACATAGAATTTAATTTTTTTTTATTGAGGAAACAATTTAATTTGTTCTTTAATGATAGACAAAAATAAATGAGTAAAAATAAAATTCGTTTGTTTTTGTGAGATTTTGGATGTAGGCTGTTAGATATGTCATGTTTAAATTACCATTTTTAACATCGTTATCTTATAAAAAACTAAATCAAGTCTTAAAATTTTTCTGATCTGTATGTTTATTTTTTAAAGGGAACTTTAGATTTAGAAAATCATATTTTTAAAATTGAAGTTCGATAATTTTTTTTAGCAACACAACTGATTTTAAGAATAAATTATGAATAATAATAAAATTTTTTAAAAATATTGTTTTTAAAATATGCAAAAAAAATACTTTTATGAAACGCATTATTAACTACCACTAAATAAATACTATAAAACTTCATTTTTAGAGCACAGTTAAGGAAATCTATGGTACTATGTTGAAAACAGACATTTGAAAAGCTGTGGTTGCATAATTGCGAGCGCAGAATATTTATTAGGCAAATATTTTCCAGCAGTTTCGTATTTCACTTAACTGGTAAAGATGCTACTGTCGTTTTCTTTTATTTTTTTTTACTATATTTTCAGGAAATTAGGTCCTGTTCTAGTTTATTCATGTGCATACAAGCACCGAATTAACCTGTTACTGCCCAGCTTCATATTTATAGGACAGTTTCCTTTTTCAAAAACATATATTGTGGTAGGACAATTGTTCCCATTTTGTCTTTTATCTAGGAGAATTAAAATTTTCCCTTCCACCATAATTTTTTAGTGATTTAAGTTTCTATCACTAGATGTATAACTATAAGATGCAGGGACATTTCGAAATGCAATGGTAAAAAACAATTGATATTAGCCATTTAGTTGAATAACATATTATACCACTTTTTTCATAAAGCCACTTTTTGCACCACTTCAATATAAAAAGACGGGATAAAACGGGCTAAGCCGGCATCAACGCGATGACCAGTGTGTACGAGCACCGTATTTAGTCAGCATGATACCGTTTTTATATAACTGAAAGCCTCCACACGATTTTTTGTAAGTAGTCCGATCAGACCACTATGAAGGTAAACCAACTATTGAAAAAACCATTTAATATGAAATCTATTAAAAATTGGAAAGTGGTAGCAAATATATGTCTAAAAATTTGTTTAATTTATGAATATGATTGGTTTGTCTTATTTACTTGTATACCACTACAGATTCAATTCTCAAATACATATGATAAATTTCTCTCAATCACTGTTAAAACAGAAATTGGGTTCATGCGCACAACCGGTTCGCTTCTTAAATAGTCTGCGCAGACTACTTATAAGAAACCGTGTGGAGTCTTTTTGATGTAGGAGGCGATGCCTAATCTGCTTCAAAACTGCCACTGGTTAACCCCTTGGGGACGGGTGATTCAGAAAAGCATTCGTACAAAATCAGAATCAAGTTGCAATTAAATAAAAAACGGTAACTTAAATGTAGTCGTTACTAATTTGACAGACTTACTTTGCTTTTATTTTAATTATTGTTAGTTTAATCATATATATAATCAATGTTAATTCAAAGTATAACTAAATAGTTTTATTTTGAACAAAGTAACGGTGAATTAAATAAATCAAAAAATTATAACTCCGCCCACAAATAAACTGCTAAAGAAATACTTTGATTACCAGTTTTATCTTCTTACCCTGATTGATACGGTTTTTTGCTGTCACGTATTTGTGACAGTCGGCGCGAAAGGGTTAATATTCCACTGACCTGAATAGAATTCAAGCAACTAATTATATTTAAGAACATTTTGAATACTCTTAAAAATTTTCATACATTTCGCATTTTATTTTGAATTTTTATATATAATACTTGCATTTGCGTCGATTGCATTTTTACTTATGATACTTGCAAGATCTCTAAAAATATTTTTCTAACACATAAATAAGAAAATCCGAACACCAGCTCACTGACATGCAATGTGCACATTTTGTGGGGGGCAGCAGCGTTCAGTGATGTCACATCAGCGGGGTCGACCACTTTAAGGGGTAGTCTAATCCTTGTCGTTATTTATAACGTGTGTATTTTCGAAATTAAAAAAAAACTTCCAGATGGTAAGAGAAAATGTCCAGATGGGATCAAATTAATCATATTTTAGTATAGAGGAGACATTTTTTATAACAATACACTTGCGCGTAATCAGTAAACAAAGTTATGTTAAAAATTTAGAGAATAAATTTTACCTACTGCAATGATCTTTTTGTTGGCCATATCATGCAAGAGATCATCAATTAAAGGCGAATCTTCATATAAGTAATACTTGCTGATGTTGTACAAGAATTTTTTCCAATTGGGCATTTCTTTCCTACAAAAAAAGGCCGATAGCTGCTAAATGAAGGCTTAAATTTCTAAACTGAATTAGTGTCTTTTTAAGAAAAAGTTAGCAACAAAATTTTTAAAAAAAGCACTTTAAATGTTTTAAAAAATATAACATTTTCTGAAAAGTTACCTATGTACTTTTTGCCAAACTCAACGAAAGGGCAATTTTATGGTTGACAGCAATGTTTATAGTGAAAAAAAAGTTAACGAATTATAGAAAAACTTTGTCAGTACTTACAGTTTTAACAATTCTCAAGCTGTTAAGAGTAAATCTTTAAATAATTAAAAATCGTGGTGGTTAAAATTATTTTAAATTAGAGTGAAAATGTGAAATTCGCAACGATTTTATACTTGTCAGATCTGATATGGCACGGATTAAGCCTGGGTTGGAAATTGTTTTAAAATGGTAGATAAATTTTGATTAAATATACACGTTTTAAAGTATTTATATCTCCTAAAAATATTGTCTAAAAAATTATCATGTTATGAAAATTTTGAGACTGATTTTATAAAAATGAATAAAATTTTTAACAGTCTTGAGAAAAGTTCGTCGCAGCTATTTAATTTTTCTAGGTAGTAGGTATCCTAGATTGGTGATTTATCCTAATCGGATCTAACATAGAATATGAAGTTGTAAAGAAGATGAGCAATTCTAATAATACCGAAAAATTCTTCTGCTAAATACCGACGAAGTTAGCAATCTTGCTTTTATGGATTAATGTAACATTTTCATCTTTAATTTTCATCGTTTGCAATGATTCAGATTTAAGGCTATTAAATGTATTTTTTTGTTTAAAGAGTAAACTAAAAAATATATGTTATCGTTTTTCTTATTATTATCTATGTAAAAAGCTAAATTTTCCTCTGAAAACTTTTTTCCATAATTTCTAAAACCTTATAAGAATGTTTGAAATTTTTTTATGGTAGCCGAATTATATGTACACCCTCTGTCCCAAATTAGTTGCTACTTTTTGGTCAAAAATTTTGTCCCAAATTAGTAGCTACGGTTCAAATAGATGTAGTCATAAATAACTTCCGTAGCAGTTTAGTAGATTGACGTCAGTAAAAGTATACAACTGAGGAATTTAGGATTCATTACCTAGCAGACAGTTTTATATGATTACTGTTGAAAGTCTTTTCAAAATAGGACGTGTATTGACCCCTTAACTTGTGCGCTCGAGTCGAGAGCGCTAAACATGCTAAACTGTGCACACTCGAGATAATTCGAGCGGCGTTGTATTTTAGGCTGCTATAATTTTTCACACTCGAATAAAATAACAATGTGAAAGCTAAGAAAAAAAATCGCTTTATTGGTATTTATCATTTACATAGGATTGTAAGCTATAACACTAATTTATTCAGGAACAAAATATACAGACATACCAACTTGCTCCGGACAGCAAATATATATCTTAAAATGGTAGTTTATCAATTTCGATTCTTGGTTTAATAAATCCAATTTAGTAGATTTTTACCCACCACTATTTCTAAATAATTCATAGGTATATATAATTTACCACTACATAAGAGTAATGCTAAGCTATTACTTTTAAAAAGAAAGCAAAGATAGTCAAATAATTGCAGAATTTACTTTGAAGCTATTTACCGTTCTTTGAAATTATTTTAGTGTGTCAGAAGCAGTTGGCATACCTGAATACAGCATTTTTCTATGGAACAAAAGCGCAATATATCAAAATTGTCCTTCCAAAGAAAAGACAATGTTCCAAAATGCGTATTTTTACATTAAAAAAATTGATTTTTTTTTTGGTCGGTTTTTTTTCTCAAAAAATCTGTGTGTTAAGGGATTAAGAGCTTGCGAACCCTGAGATTTTAAATCTATCATTTAATAAGGAAGCAGTGAATGCTTAGTAAATAGTTTGCGTTGATTGATAGCGTAACACGTTGAAATCGTTAGTAATATTAAAACAAAATCCAAAGAATTATCAGTATCAATTATCAGCAGAAAAATATTTAAATGTAGCAATTAATTTGGGACAGAGGAACCATAAATTTTATTCTTACATATAAAATTTATCTATATATTTTCACAATAAGTGTGCATGTTGAGGTATTAAATAATTTTAAATTGAACTAAACAAAAAAATAAATATATATATATATATATATATATATATATATATATATATATATATATATATATATATATATATATATATATATATATAGAGAGAGAGAGAGAGAGAGAGAGAGAAACGAAGAAATTAAGGGAAAATTAATAATATAGAACTCAAAATAAGTTTATAAGTTTAATCAGGGTTCCCGCGGTCCCTGAGAAGTTTTAGTAGCTGTAGTAAATTTAGGTTAATAATAGAAGATATTTCTTATTCCACTTTATATCCTTAAGTGGTTTAGAAGCCAGAATTTTCATGCATATATACTTTCCTTGGAAAACAATTTTATATCGGACACAGAAATTAAAGTATCGACACAACTTATCGTATTTCGTTACAACTTTTTAAAATTTCAATTCTTTCGGGAACCCTGTTAATATACAGAGAAAATATGGAAATAATAAAGATTAAGAAAAGAGAAGAGAAAAAATTATTAATATAAAATATTTTTAAAAAATATTTAAAAAAGAATTTCTTTAAAAAAAATATAAAAAAAACAAAAATTATTAAAATGCTGGGAAACAGACTAATGAAAAAATATCTCATCATCAGCTCACACAATTATACCCACCAAAAAGGAGTGCTTTCTAATATTGTATTAATATAGCCAGAGCAAAATATATTAATATAAGAGTGTGAGGAGCATTCAAAAATTAGAAATGAAATTAGAGCACATTAAGTAAAAAATATGCGACATAAAACAAATCATGCATAATCAATATATAAATTTTCGAATACATATTTTAAACGACATAAAACAAATCAAGCAATAATCAATACATGAAGTAAAAAAAACAGAAAAATAACAGAAAATAAATTTAAGAATAATACAGAACAAAACACCAAACGTAATCTATAAAGCGAGTAGCGAATGAACTTGCACGTAGCAGAATCTTTCAAGAATATATATATATATATATATATATATATATATATATATATATATATATATATATATATATATATATATATATATATAAAGGAATAAAACTTTGCCACAATTTTACGGATATTTGTTCAAAAACTATTTCCATAGGTGATAAATATAAAATTTAATTACATATGAAAACATAAAAAAGCAACAATATTTAATTTCTAATTTACATCAATAAAAAAATCAGATTATTACTTACGTTATTCTAGTTTCCCAAATTTCAGCTAAATTTGGATTGTGGTCTAGATTCCAAAGCATTGGTGGCCATTCTGTTAGGTGCCTAAAGCCTGAATTGTAACGCGAATATTTATGCAGTGCATCTTTCAAATGTTTCTTTGAATCTGTAACGTTTCCAATTTTTGTATTATTAAGATAATGCAACGTAGAGGCAGTGGCATTTGCGCTGATTTTGTTGCTATTGGAAAAATCAGTTGATTTGATAATGACTTTCGCATCTGCATTCACAACACGTTTACCTCTTTCTTCAACCAAATTGAAATCATATTTCACTGTAGATAAAGTCTTCAAATTTACATTATCTACATACGTAAAGTTTTTAAACAGCAATACCAATAGTACTGTTACTGGCAATGCAAAAGCGGCAATTATCAGGAGTCTTTTTCTGTGAATTACCATTTTAAATAGTCTAATTAAATATCCAAATTAAATTCATTATAATTAAATAAAAAGAAACTTTCGTGTTATCAGCTTAAGTCGTCATCAAATATTTTTTGCACCATAAGTTACTAACAAACCAAATTAAAAACTCGTAATTAAACTATTACGGACCAATCAAATATTAACTGCGAGAGTTTGTGTGGGTAATTCTCACTACGAACTCTAAATGGTTGATTCTTTCTTAAATCCATAAAATCTATTTCATCTACGTTCAGTGTTTACTCGAGACGTATTGAGGATAAAAAAAAAGATTTGTTTGAAACACCATTTAGAGTGTACGGTTATGTTTGAGATGAAAATTGATATCAATCGGGAGTGTGTTCTGTTTAGTCTTTCTTACCTACAATGTTATAAACTTTATTTATCTGCTAGACTTATATTCGGAAGAATTACCGTAATATAAAAAAAAAATTGTAATTTACTGTTTCAAGTTACTAATATTTATTTTACCAACACATCGGAAAAAAAATCTTTAAACATTAATAAACATTTCATAAGCTGCGGATGAAGCTTAAAGCTTGTTTGGATAGTTTACAGGCTAATAATTAGAATTCCTTGGAGCAGGCCTTGTATATATATATATATATATATATATATATATATATATATATATATATATATATATATATATATATATATATATATATATATATATATATATATATATATATTAGAAAATTAATACAACTGATTATAATTAACATAATATTTAACAATTAGAAAAATAATATTAAACTTGATTGAATAATAAATATTGAAGTAGTACTGAAATAAAGAATAAATATTTTCAGATAAAAAGCATTCTTCATAATGCGTCTATGCCTCTAAAAAAGTTTTAAAAGAAATACTGTAATTGTAAATGTTTTAAGGATAAAAGAAAAAAAGGCCGAAAACAAACTTACCGATAAAAATAAAGTTAAATAAAATTATGTTGAAATTAATTACAATAAATGAAAAAATTTACTAAAAAGAAAATCATAATGAATGTGCTTTTAGCTTAGCTTAAACGTATAAAATAATTAGTAAAAAACTGTTCTCGTTTCCGTGAAGGCTTATTAAATTCGTAGAGAATTAAAATATAAAACATGTATAATAAGTGTTAATTTTGCCAACTCTTCCAAAGTCTCACCAAATGATAACTGCAGCAAATATTCAATATGAGGCTGTGAAATTTCGATACATAGTGGTGAAAAAATAACTTAAAATCGAATCAGAAAATAACTTACGTTTCGCTACCACTAGAAAATATTTTATACGAAGCGGACTCATTACTCATAAATTTGAGAGCAGCATAAAATCATATACTCTGTAGAACTTCATTATTCCTTTGTTAGTACTGATTACGCAAGACATTAACCATTTTGTTTCTGACTTTAAAACTGGTTTGCGAAGAAAAACAGGCAAGTATTGTTTTATATAAATAATCTTGATTTTTTTTAATTTAAAAAAACAGGTTTGTAAAGAGAATTGCGTTGTGAACTACTTCTTTATAGGAATGATTTAATAATCACGTAAAAATTTTAATTGCATATAGAACGTAATAGTTTGTTTCTGAATCCATAACTTTTTTCAAAAGTGTTTCACCAGCATTTTCAAATTATATGCTTCAAAATTTGATACTTGATACTTTTAAAATTCTCTAATAACAAAGATATATTATTAATATTTGAACTCTTTAAGGTAATTTTTATAAAAGCATGACTTTTCTTTAAAATTGGTTATTCTTGCAACAAGCCACGTATATAACCTTTAGGTTTTATAGTACATAAACTAAAATATTTTTACGCAATCGATAACTTAAATTTCTTATAAGCATTTATGGTTTGTTCACAATAGTATTTTATGGTGTCTATAAAAAATTTTATTTACTCAGGAATGTATCAAATGTGGTTTGGATCCTTACTGTTATGCACAAAATAATGTAGAGCACTTAATGTTTATGGCCGTATAAATATAATGCAGTTAATATCGAAAAACTGTATTATTGTATCAGTAATGGCTTTTTTAGTATCAATTTCCTTTCGATATTTATACAACCTAAATTTTGAGAAGTAATTAAATATTTTGTAATTTTAAATAAATATTGATGATGACTTTGAATATGAATGGCTTAAACATGGAGGGTATTTTTCATCTCTTATTCTGTTGAACATCGTGTGTTTTTTTTAAAAATAGAAATAAGGACATTATTTTAACATATTTTACTTTGAAAAAGTAGTCAAGATTTCCACCCTTGTTAATCTGCCTGAGCCCTCTGCATCCATATTCAAAAATTTTCAAAAATATATATATATATATATATATATATATATATATATATATATATATATATATATATATATATATATATATATATATATATATATATATATATATATATATATATATATATACATATATATATATATATATACATATATATATATATATATATATATATATATATATATATATATATATATATATATATATATATACATATATATATATATATATATATATATATATATATATACATATACATATATATATATATATATATATGTATATATATATATATATATATATATATATATATATATATATATATATATATATATATATATATATATATATATATACATATATATATATATATATATATATATATATATATATATATATATATATATATATATATATATATATATATATATATATTACATTCTACAAATCCTTATTCTTCCTTACTGATAGAAATTTCAGATTTTGTTAATCTTTCCTTGCGCCCTTTATATGTTTTAAAATTTTTGGAAATTTGAAAAAAAAATATTCATGTACAGCTCTAGTTTATAATTTTCAGATCTAATTACCACATACTTTTATAACGTCCCCTGCACTCGTTGTATGCTATAAAAATTTACAGAAATTCGCAAAGAATATTTCGTTTTCTTTTTTACATATTACAGGGTTGTCACTCAAATCTGGAGAAAAAATATTCCCTGTGTTTTCCCTGTACATATTATGCACAATATATTAAAAGGAAACAACAATTACTGTGCTCTTGTGTGAGCTATATTGGGAAAACTATATTTATTAGTTTTGATTGCTTGAAAAACAGCTGAACATACCTAAATAATGCTATAATAATTGAAATAGTTTAGTATAGCTGAAATATCATGGTTAAATATCCCATAGATTACACTTTGAGAGATCAAAATTTTTTAAAAGACGAAAGTAAGAAACAAAATTCCCTGTATTTTCCCAGTTTGTAAAAAAAAAAAAATCCAAATTCCTTGCATTTACCCTGTTATTTTAGGTGATTTTCAAATTCCCTGTATTTTCCAGGTTTTTCATGTTCTCCCTGTGGAGTGGCAACCCTGTATTACAACTCATGTGACATTATATTTTGTTAATATTTTGCTGATCTAATTACTACAGATCTTGTTGCTGTCTCCGGTGTCCTTTACATTCTGCCAAATGTTTTTATATTATATAAATGTTACAAAAGGTATGCAGAAATTAGCTTTTAAACTATATTTTCTTTTAAAATAGTTTCATTTTATTTCAGTTGGAAATGTTTAAATATTCGTAATATTTTCACCAATTTTAAATTTTTTCTATACTGTAAGAATTCTGAGTTAGGCATTTTTTGATTTAATAATAATAATAAAAAAAATCCATTCATAAATTAATAAAAATAACACATATCGAAATTGTAAATTTTTATTATTATTTTTACATACTTATGCACAATTCACACACACACAATAAAATCACAAATTCATCAAAATAATTTTGTAAATATGTGTTTGTAAATATTTTTTTATTTCATTTAAACGGAGACTAGATATGTACTTTAAAAAAGTAAAGTCATTGTTATTAGATTTCATAACAGAACATGAAAAATAACATTGTTTTTCATTCTATTTATAAAATAATATGTAAAACAACTAAATTTTAAACACAACACATTTGAGATTGAAATATTTGCCTGGAAGAAGCACAATTAAATAAATTTCGGCAAAGACAGTTAAAAAATATTTTGATTGGTAAAAAAGTAAAAAATTATTCACATTCGGAAAGATGTAGCAGATACTCAATTTGCAGTTACTCCAAAAAAAATTTTTTTTTTAGCATGTGTGAAAATCTAAGTGCTTAGTGCTCAGTTTTGTGAAAAGTATTTTGAAACGTTTAAATTTTTAAAAAAATCTTTTAATGTTCAAAAAAAAAAAGTAAAATATTTCCAAGATCGTAAGAAAATTATCATGATCAACCAAATATAATAAATTCTTGGTCCATACATTTCTTCACATTCATTTTCAGCTTTTGTAAATATGTGTCTAAGTTTATTGTGGAAAATAAATGCTAAGCTTTCAAATAAGAATTAAGATTACAAATTTAAGGTTACTTAATTTTTAGTAAAGCTTAATTCAATCTAAGATAAAGGGGGAAGACAAAATAAATTTCGTATTGAGAACAGCCTAATTTATTTTATTCAATTTATGAATTTATGTTATTATCTTTATTAATTATTAATGGGGACGATTATAAATTTTATTTATAAAATATTGTTTTTCTTTTTTATCCCTTTTTGAAAAGGGGTTAAAATTTTCTGAACATTTCATCACAAACTAATTGTCCACTACCGAATTCCTTTAGAATTCGGCAACACAAATTTATTAAGGTAGAAAAGTTATATAGAAAAGTAAATTAAAATGACAATTTTTGTGCTGCCATCTAACGGGGAATTAGAGTAAAATTAACTTGACTGAATATTTGAAATTCCACGAAGACATTGAATGCCTTCTACAACAATTTTTTAATAAAAATTTATTACGTTTTCAATTCTTAAATTTTTTCAATTTTTTTAGTACTTTCTGAGTTTAAATGTTATATAAATAATGTTATGATTAAATAATAATAATTTGTCATTTAAAAAATAAATAAAAATAGAATAAAAGTTTTTATTTTATTAATCACTGAAACCTAATAGTAAACTCTCAAAATAATTTGCAACTCACTAACGTTTCATTCAAATATTTTAAAATTAAGATTAGTACATTATAAACTTAAATTAAAGATATGCTGAGACGTGTAATAAAGAAAGAATATTGCTTTTAAGCGACACTAAGAGTGCTTAAAATTATAAGAAAAGTCTACAAGATAAAATTTTGGCCAAACTTACAAGAAATGAATTATCAGTAGTTGTAAGTGACACATAAATATTTTAAAAATATCATTTAATAAAATATTAGCCACATCTTAAAACACAACCATAAAGTAAAAAAATATATATATCCTAAACTTATACCTACAATTGATTTCAAATTCATGTAGTTCTTGAAGAAATTTTTTTTTCAGTGGTTTTAATTAATATATTAAATTGGGAGATAATTTAAATAGAATCTGAATAATTAATAACCGAATATAGATTGAAATCCTCAAAACTAGAAATTATACAGAAAATAAATTCCTCTACTAATCTCAGACACTGTTTTTCTTAGCAACACGCTGCATGTAATAAAAATTCCTTTTTTAAAAAAACGAAAACATTCATTTATCTTCTTCAAAACTTAAAAACAGAAACTTTTTGCTTTAACATTTTTTAATTTGGATTCCCACAAGTAGCCCCATAAAAAAACAATGAATCACATTATGTTATTGCCTCAAATAAGAAAAAAAATGAGGCAATATTAAACACTTTCAGCAACAAACATTGAAAATAAAATTTTAACGGAGAATCAAAACAGTCGAAAGATTTAACAAAATCAAGCAAGTGCAAAAGTTCAAACACTAGTTCTTGATTTGATATTCAAATCACAATAGAATGTTCAAGTTACGTTAACAATTCGGATTTTTTTAAATTTTTTTTTAGTAAAACGTTGCATGCAATAAAAAATATATTTCTTAAAAAAAACAAAATCATTCAAATATTTTCTTCAAAACTTGAAAACAGAAACTTTTTTCTTTAACATTTTCAATTTAGATTCCCATAAGAAGCCCTATAAAAAAACAATGAATCACATTATGTTCTTGCCTCAAATAAGAAAAAAACGAGGCAATATTAAACACTTTCTGCATCAAGCATTGAAAAAAAAAAAAGAATTTTAACGTAGAATCAAGGCGGTCGAAAGATTTAACAAAATCAAGCAAGTGCAAAAGTTCAAACACTAGTTCTTGATTTGATATTCAAATCACAATGGAATGTTACATTAAACAATTAGGAAGAATTTGTTTCGCAAATGTAGTAAAAAATAGAGTTACATATCATCGAGGAACACTAAGTCTGGCTTGTTGGCCACAAGGCACTGTCGTATAGCATCTAATACTTTGGCTACCCTGCGATCCAGGGCTTTCAAATGAGCTTCCAGGAGAACAGGTGCAACTGGATCATCGGCTAGGCTGTCTCTCATTATATCACTTAATTTGCGTGGTCCCAAATTGAATGCGTACAGTTTGTTGAATGTTGAAAGTCTGATTACGCAGCACTGTAGCAAAGGAGTTAGTATACTCATTTCGTCGTGATTAGCTCGACCGAATCTGTAACAATAAAGGAAATGTTTAACACACAAATATGCTGAGAATTTGAACTTAATTACATAAATTTTAAAAAAGTTAAATATGTTAAAAAATATGTTTGGCGAGATTTCTTACTTTAATATAGAGGCTATTGAATTTTATTGGAAACGACTTCAAATATACTTGATGTAATTAAAATATAGTTAAAATAATAAAATACACTTGCTATTGAAATAATATTTGCTGTTGTTATATATAATAATTATATATATATCTAATTTTGATATAATATAATGTTTAATACGGTTATAATATAATGTTTGATACTGTTATAGGATAATGTTTGATACTGTTATAGTCTAATATTTGATACTATTATAGTACAATTTTTAATGCTGTTATAGTATAATGTTTGATACTGTTATAGTACAATTTTTGATACTGTTATGGTATAATGGTTGATACTGTTATAATATAATGTTTGATACTTTTATAATATAATGTTTGATACTGTTATAGTCTTATGTTTGATACTTTTATAGTATAATGTTTGATACTGTTATAGTATTATGTTTGATATTGTTATTGTAACAATCAACAATAAATGTATTTATATGATCCAGACAATTTGAGATAAAGCCTTTAGATAACATTGTTTAAATATCAGTCAATGACAAACATGATTTGAATGGTGCTAGCAATTAAAATGACTTAATTTACTTCTACAGTAGTCAACAGAAAAAAAGTTATTTGAATGGTCAAGAGATTTGAACTATTAAATTTGATTCCACAATAGTCAACCGCAAATAGTTATTTGAAAGTGCAAGCGGTTAAAATTATTCAGTATTCTGCTACCTTTGTCAATAGAAAAAATTTATTTAAATGGTCAAGTGGTTTGAGCTATTAAATTTGCTTTTATAACAATCGATGGCAAAAAATTATTTAAATGCGGTGTAAGAGGTTTGAAGAATATATGCCCCACTACTTTTTTCTGTAAAGGCACCTTTTTCACCGTAGCATAATGGCACGTGTTCTTTCACAGACAGAATTTTCCGATAGATCTAATTTAATCTGAATTGTTATATAACTTGAAGGACGTATATAGCGTGAAATTAAAATATTCATAAAAATGAAACTAAAAGCAATTTTAATCAAATGCTAATCATTTTACAGATTAAATAATTTTTTAAATCTTTCAATTTTGTTTTCAATATTATTTTATCCTTCTTTATAAATTTTTTTTATTCTCATTAAATTCTTAATAATATAAACTTAAACATTAAAAACAAACTAATCAACAGGTTGTTATGGTTGGAAAAAAATTCTACCCAATTAAAAATGCTTTCCTAAGTAGTCTACAACAAGGAAAATTATTTAACAAAAAACTTAAATGTTATAGGAAGTGTAATTAAAGTAATTATGCAAAATTATTCTGAATATTTTTTTAAATTTAGAAGATTTTTTTATACACATTAAAAATAACAAGTATTTAAATAATATAAAAAATGTTTTAACAAAGAAGTGTTATTGCATACATGTATAAACGAAAGCTGTATTTTTATTTCATTATTGTTAATTTGCTTTCATTATTGTATTTTTTTCTTCATTATTGTTGTTCATTATCTGCCATTTGCGTTTTTTTTGTGCAAGAGTTTTCATAGTGTAGTTGAAAAACATTAAGGATATTAGTAATTATTTTTTAAAATTTATTCAGTCTTTTACACATATAAGGAGAGATGCCAACTGCTCCAAACTATATTTTACAAATATTTGACTATTTTTGCTTGCTTTTTAAAGGGTGTCGCATAGAAACTACTACAGAGTGGTGAATCATATAAGCTTACGAATTATTTAGAAATAGTGGTGAATAAAAATCTACTAAATTGAATTTATAAAAGTAAGAGTCACAATTGATAAACTACCACTTTAAAATATTTATTTGCTGTCCGGAGCAAGTTGGCATCTCTGTATAAGGCATAATTTTCAGGGTCCTTACACATGTTGTTAATTTTTTTTCTGTGTTAATAAGAATGTTATTTTCTGATACTATTAAAACGTCAATAGTTGGAAGATATGTAGATGTTTGGTTAAATAAATATGTTTTATCAGTATGACCAATAAATAATTACAGCATACATAAGTTACAGGGGTAGAACAAAATTTGGGAAAACCTAGTTCACTAACTCTATGTAGTCGATCTTTTATCAAGCAAATGTCTAGAAAGATTTCCCGTGACAAAACTTGCGGCACAATTTGAAAGAGTGATTTATGACTTGAAGCTTTTAAAAATGGTGTCATTTTTACTAAAGTAAAATACGTATTAATCAAAGTGAAGAGAGGAAGTTGATAACTTTTCCCTAACAATGAATGCATCAACTTAGAAACCTTTCATGATTACAATATTTATATAAAAATGCCGGTTTTTTTTTATTTATAGGAATATTGAAATAAGAAAAAATCTTTTAACTTCTTTTCATTTTGGTTGATTAAAATTTGTATTGGTAAAAAGGACATCGTTTGTGCTGTTGTTGTTGTTTCTAATGCTCCGTACCAATACCAGTAAGCCTGATTCGTGGAACCAAAATTTAAGGCAGAGGATGGTTTTCCTTGATTTTCAGTCGCGCTATCAATGGTCAAGAATATGACTTCAGCCACATACCGCCCGTTTATAGGACGGTACATTCATACATCCAGTCATTCATCCACAGATCGTAATTGTGATCCGAACAATCCATCTCGTATTCAATATACCCTTAGATGCATGATTTGTTTTAGGAATATGGAGGACTTTGCGACTCGACAGATTCAACGTGCAGCAGTCGCCTTTACCACACGGGAAGTCATCGGCAGGAGGGAATCGAACTCACGACCTCTTGGACATTTGCGTACCAGCTAGCCTATCTCAGCCCTACTTCGCAATACTAAAAACTTCATGCATGATCTTATTTAAATCATGAGTTTAGTTTTGCCATAAAAAATGAATCTTAAAAATTTTTTGTAACTATCAGAAAGATTGTTTGTATAGAGTTAGAGTAGAAGTGTTTCCATATTTTTGTACCCCGTCCCCTGTTATAAAGAATCATTGATGCTTACCCTCTTCCATGGTCCCAGTGGATAATGGTGCTCGCGTTACCAAATGTTGTGATTTCATCATAATGATGTCTGTCCATATTACCTAAGAATGCAAAAGAAATTATGAACATACAACTTGCTATCATAATTCCTGTAAAATATTTTTTTACCCGTAAAAATATTTTTGTAATACACATAAAATATTTTTACCCGTATATGACGATATATATACGGTAAAATATCTTTACGGGTAGTAATGAAGCTACACAATTAGTTATCTTTTAATATATTTAGACGATACCATCGTAAGAAACAGTTATAGATAAAAAAAAAATACTTTATTAAAAATACATATTTCTTGGAAGTCATACAAATGTATTTATAATTATTGAATGAAAAAGAATTTACATTGTTTTTTCAGTTCTTTATTTGGTATTTTACTTATGAAAAACTGCATATTTAATCTCAAAAATAATGGATTTTACATATTCCGAATAAAGAAATAATATTTTCATAAAGTTTAATTGTTGTAATTTTTATTGGGGAAAATTTATGAAGCACGCTCTCTGAAAAATGTTCAAAATCATCAATAATTCTTACAAATGTATTTAAATGCAGAAACTAATTTGGGACAAAAGGAGTACAATTAAAAAAAAAATATAAAAAATGATTGAAACACTTTTCGTGATTGAACCACCTATTTTGTGTTTTAAATAGTTCAGTTAGACTGACCTGTTATATAATTATCTTCACTTTAAAAACTTCTTCATTGGTAAAAACTGAATTCACTATTATTTATTTATCTCCTTAGATATTAAATCATAAATACCAATATGATTTACATTTCAAATTATTAATATTTAAATCAAAAGCATTCTTTAACCTTTTGACGGTCAGGGAAATGAGCAGTTTTCGTTTCATTAATTCGCGCACTATTACGTGCAAACAGTAGTCGAAAGTGGCATCTGTTTTCCACCTCTGTTCTTCCGAAAATGCATACCTGCCAACTTTTAATCCCTTCCATTATCATTTTTCCCAGTGGTATTAAAATGGGATTAAAACTACAATTTTAAGCAAACAAATACGTTGTATTTGAGAAAACTTAAGTTGAAAACCATGATAGTAACGCATATTAATATTTGTGCTTAAATTTTGTAAGAATAGTGGTGATCAAAATCATTTGAAAATTAAGTTTATAAAAGAAAGAATAGTATATATTTACTACCACTTTAAATATGAAAATAAAATCTTCCGGAAAATCCGAAAGAGTTGGTAGGTATGGAAAATGTCACCGTTCTCTGGCAATGCCAACTGCTCCGTATTCTGGAATTGTTACAATAAAGTGGTAGCAAATTATGTAGCAAATTTCGTTGGAGTAGGACAATTACGCCTACTTTTTAATAGAGTAACCAGTAGATTATTGCTTACAGTTTTTGATATTTAGTGGTAAAAAAATTACTTAAAAGGAAATATACTAAACTGAAAGTAACTTGACTTTCGCTATCACTAGGAAATACTATTTTACAAAGCGGAGCAAGTTGGCATCTCTGGATGCGGTAGATAGCTCGCCTCAAGCGTTTTAAAAATTTCTTAAAGTATTCGTAGTACATAAATAACAGTTTTTACGTAATTTTCGTTTTTAACCAATGCAGAATAATAATGGCGAACGAGCTTGGCTCGTCAGCGCGCATTGGGGAAAAATTTCACTACGCGAGTAGTGCTCGTTACTAACCATTACGGTCAAAATCTTGCTCCCGAGCGGAACTCGTTGGCGCGCATTATGAGGCCCGATTCGATTGCGAGCTGAACTCGTTCATAACCGTCAAATTGTTAATACTTTCAACAGTGGACTGAAAAAAATATGCTATGCACTAGATGCTTATTTTAATTTCTTTTAATATAATCTTGAATTTTATTAGTCAGTACTTCTTACAATTTTAGTCTCCCATAACAACCCCGTTTAAGCAAACAATTGAATTTAAATTATCTTTTGCCCAAAGTAATTCATTTTATCAATTGTTCTGACGACTACTTCCAAGAAAACGCGCGGAATCTTTATAATCGATGGCAAACCAGAAATCGTAAAAAACGTGGTCAGGTATTTAAACCTAAGCACTCTCAGGCACTACAAATGAATTTTAAAATTTTTGCACTTTAATGCTTAGCAACCACTTTATTTAATACCCTTCTGGTGTTACCTTGTAATTCGCAAAACAAAGCCCATAGTTTGCACAATTCTTAGTGGATATGTTCGTTTTTTAACAATAAAAAGAATCTCCAAATGTTATTTTCAAGAGCAGCACGTTCAAATAAAAATATATTTTAAATATTATTCATACACTTCGTGAATAGATCCTAAATTTGTCACATTCGAATGAATAAAAAGTCAAAATTTTTCAACTGCAACAGGAAAACTCTAATTCTGTATTATTTTTATGAAACTATAAGCTTTTAACTAAATTAAATTCGAATTCAATATTATTTTTCTGAAACTATAAGCTTTTAAGTGTTTTTTCATGGATTAAAATTTTCCAATAAAAAACTAATTAACACCTTGTTATAAGCCAATGTTTTGAATTTTAAATAAAAAATGCTTTTAGAGTGCTAATAATGAAATTATACGAAAATTTCATGTATTATTTGGAATCGTACGTTCTTTTCAGAGAAAATATAAAAACTGTTCAATGTCATGAGCAATTTAAAAATGCAGCAGAAAGTAGTTTTTTGTAAAATATTAAAATATGCTCATCACCAAATAGAAATAAAGAAACGGGGAACTTAAGAATTAAACAATTTAATGACGAGAAAATCATTCAAATCTTTAAAAGAGCAAAAGTTGTTAAATATCTTAGTACGCTTTTCATGTTTGTGCTTAAGGTGCGTTGGTCATGGTCTTATTCTTAGTTTATCATAGTAACGCCCTTTTCTCTTTCAATGAAATTCTGATTTTTATAGCGTTATTATGGATATCTATTATAAAAGTTCAATTCCGTAAAAAAAATAACTAACAGTAAAACTATTTCATTTTTTTTGTTATTTTAAAAAAACAGAGATTTTTTCCATAGTTAAATCATTTTCTTGATTCCCCTTTTGAAATTGTTTCAGGTCCTGTCTTTGGTTTAGAACATAAATAATTTTCAATTGAAAACTTCTTTCTGCAATATTTTTTAATTTGTTTTATAACATTTAGCAGTTTTATATTTTCATTGAAAAGATCTTATTATTTTACATACTACCTGAAATTTGTGTTCAATGTTAGCAGTCCTTGATATAATTTTTTTAAATAGGTAAGTGGAAAAATTCAATTGTTTAAAACTAAGTGGAAATTGAATTACAAGGAAAATAATTTTATTTCATAACTAAAGACATTAAAGACTACTAAGTGTTTTATAAGATAATATTAACGTTCGATTATTTCTAATACAGTTGAGTTACTACAACGCGGAAATTAAAGGTGATTTATTATTTGTTTTCATGAACTAACCAGTCAAGAAATCAAAGACTGCACAATCCATTGCATCATATAGCCTCCTTCCATATTTGTATGGTGGTTTTGATTTGACTTCTCTGATGCAGTAATAGTCACTGCCTTCCCACGCAGCCTTCCTACGCTTATTGTACGATCTTCTCCAAGGACTTCTTAGCGGACGTCTATCCAAGATGTTCCTTGGAGGTAGCCAGGCAGCAAGACTTCCCTCAATTGTGTCTGGATTACCACAAAAGGCATGACCAGTGTCGCAATAATACGTGCATTGTCCATGAAAGCACACGTTTCCAGCTAAAGAAAAATTAAGAAGACATTTTTTTATCAAAATATATCATAATCAGTTGGCGGAAGATTAAAATTTTAGCTCATTAATAGTCAATGTTTCCATTTTGGAAAAATGGAATTCAAGTCTAGAAATCTAGCGGTAATCTTCGTCGTTTAAATACATTTTGCCACAAAGTAATTAACGAGGATTCCAGTCCTGTGTGAATGCGCATTGTAATCCATTAAAATGGGTTTACGAACGTCTTAGAACTATCTTTGACTCTAAGATCTTAGTCCTATGCTTTGAAGAATTCAGGATGCGATACCGCGAAAGACTTCCTGGTATGTGTGGACATTCAGCTGTCCAAGATGATAGCATCTCCGATTCTATAGAAGTCACTTTCCACGATTTTGAAGGGATAACCCCAGACCTCTGGCTTACTCCACATGTAAGAAAGCCAAGTATAATTGTTCAGACAAACTCGGCTCTCATCAGTAAAGAATACTTAGGTTAACTGCATCACCTTCTTAGAAGGATGTTACTTGCTCCAGTTCGGGCAGTCTCTCCAAAGACCTAGAAGTGTATCAGAAAAGCATTCTGGCTTCTTTGATTTTAAAGTCCTGACTACGTTGGTTTCGATCTTAGAGTCCTAAGTACGACTGTACAGAATCGCTATTAGACCTCAATATATTTTTATCGATAGAAAAAAAAAGAACTTTGAAATAATAGATATTCAGACGATGGAGTGGTCTGCCAGATCTCCAGACCTGATTCCCAAATATTCTCGCGCAGGTTTTTGGAAGAGAAATTGCAACTCACTATCCACTTTTTAAAAACCTCCTGTTGCTAAGAACTGCCGTAGAAGGATGGGTGGAGTTTATTTTCCCAAAACATAATAAACTACTTCGCAAAGAAAGCGCATTTGAGAAATCTGTTTTCCTCTTTTTCTTTTGGTTTATTTATTATTTTATGTTTTGACTTAAACCTACTTTATTACACCGCTTGATTTGTAATAAAAAATTTGAGTTTTGTGTAGCATTACCATGTCTTGTTTCATTATATTCTACACATAATTAAACCCTCTAAAATTAAATAGTCTACTAACATTTCGTTTCAATACATTAAACACGGTATTTTTTTACAGTACTGAAACAATTATTTTTCTTATGAACATGATTACTTGAGTTCTTTACACGTTCTTTACGTTATTTTACTATTAGCAGAAAGTGAAATTTACTTCTTTTGGACATTTTGGATTAAGAAAGTTACGCTTCCTTTTCTACCTTATTTACATAGTAAATAAATATTAATTGCTTTAAATTCAAACATACTTACAAACAGCGATTTAAATGCCATACCTGGAGAAATGAAAAATGTTTTAAATAGTTCTGGTGGAGCTAATGGATACAGTTCTTCCGTGATATTGACTGTTCTTCCTATAACTGGAGGAGCTCTTCTAAATCCAAAAACTCTACAAAATATCAAGTAATATCATCAATCATATCAGTAATATCAAGAAATATCAGTGTAATAAAGTAAAACTATAAGTTATGAGGTCATTCATGAAAATATAGTTTTTCTGAATAAATAAATATCATTATAAACACTAAATGGAAAATATGGTACCACAATAGTTTAGTCAGAAGAGCGGTTAAAAATGAAAGTCTGTTACTTTCGCTTTTTGCGTCATTCATCAAATGTTTTTAGCTGCTTTGCTATTCTTTTATAAAATAATTATTAATAAATTTTAAATATCAATAAATTTAAATATTAATATTAAATATAATTATTAAATAAAATTCTTTTATTAAAATTATATAATAATTCTTTTATGCAAAGCTTTATTCGAGTAAAAATATTTGTTTATAATTATTTATTTATAATTTTATTGAATGAAGGTTCACGTCAGTTTTCTCAAGTTTTTACATTCTTTTAAACAATTTAGAACTACCGACAATTATTTACCAGATTTCGTTCCTATTTCGAATTTTGTCTGCTTCAATAAAACTTAAATGACGTGAAAATAAATTATAAAATATTTAAAGATTAAATAAAAAATCGTTGTTAATTGACGACTCATAATTTTGGTTTAAACCTTTGGTAAACTAAAATCATATACGGTATAGTTACCGATAATTGGTATGAGAAGGATTAGCCAATGGAGTTTAAAGCACATAAGAGATAAGAAAATGATGATTTTTTCCCTTTAATATTAATTGACGGCTCATAACTTTGGCAAATAAAAATCATATACGGTTAAGTTACTGAGTATTCGGAAGATTAGCCAATGGTGTTTAAAACACAAAAGAGGCAAGAAAATGATAATTGTTTCTTAATTGAAGGTTCATAAGTTTGGCTAAAAACTTTGGCAAATTAAAATCATATATGCGTGAAAAAAATTAACGTTTTTATATTCTTCTTAAACATAAAAAACTAGAGATACTTTGAAATACCTGTCCAGATGATAAGAGGCAATTTCACTAACATGCCTTTCATAATCAGTAAAATAGAAATGATTTGGTAAAGTCTCAACTTCTCTCGGGAATCTGAAATATAAAAACACAGCGAAGATTAAAAAGTGGAAATTACGAATAATTCTCACAACTATTAGTCAAACCCTTCGCTCTTGATTTTCTTTTGATGTTTAAGAAACAAAGAAATGTAGTTTTTTTTTTTAAAGATTTCAAGAACAAGGATGCTAGCTGCTTGAATATTTTATAAAGTGGTAATTAATGCTTATAGAACTGTAGTTAATCTTGTAAATACACCGAAGAGCCATTACATTATGACCACCCTGCTAATAACATGTAGGACCACCTTTAGCCCTCAAAACTGCTAGCACCCGTGCAAGGTGCACAAGGTGCTGATAGGTAGTCTGAGGTGTCTGGTACCAAGCGCTCACATGCAATTCCCTCACATTGCGAGGGGGTTGCGTGGCAGCACAAATTCTGTTTTCCAAGTAGGACCACAAATGCTCTATTGGATTAAAGTTAGTTGAATTTGGGGACCAAGACATGACTTGAAAGTCACTGGAATGTTCTTCGAACCAATCCATGACGGTTCGACCCTTATGACATGGTGCATTATCCTGTTGGTAAACACCACCCCCCGCAATAAAAACTGTTGCCATGAATGAGTGAACCTGGTCTGCAACTATGTTCAAGTAGCTTATAGACGTCAGGGATTGTTCTATAAGGATTATGGGTCCTAATGTGCCCCATGAAAACATTGTTCCTGGGCGAGAATCCATGAAAACCTGGGCGAGCCCATTGTTATAGATGGAGGGTGGTCATAATTAATGGCTTTTCAGTGTATATATCGCAATGTCTGATTAAATAGAACATTACATGTATTCAGATAATTGAATTTCTGATAATAATTATAAGAAATGAGAAAAATACACTGAAATACTTTTTTTCTATTAACGATATTGTAAATTTATTTTATTAATCTGTTTTATTTACTTATTTATTTATTTACTTTTTATAAAAAAAAAAATAATTTTCCTTGCTATGACTACTCAAAGATTCGTTTGAAATATATTTGCTGTCAAATAAGGGCAAGTGTCCATTTACAGGGATTTTTTTTCTACCTTCCATTTAATTCTCTTTTCTAGATAGTGTTGTCATATCTGTTTTCACATTGACCCGCTGGTTTGTTTGGTCCAGTTGAACTTGGAGCATAGTTTCAAGGTAAAAGTTTTGCAACTGAATTTCGTCTTTGCGGTCAGCACTTCATATTAATTGACAAATATGAGACAAAAACATAACGCTGCTTTTTAGTTTAAAAGGTAAGAGAAACCATTAAATACTGGGCGAGCCCATTGTTATAGATGGAGGGTGGTCATAATGTAACGGCTCTTCAGTGTATATGCAGAGCTATCAACCAGAAAGTTCTAGTTTTTCACGATACCTAAAGTGGTATTGTAATAATAATTAAGTAAGAAAAGATTCGCAAATTTGCATCAGGTTATAAAGACAATATTGAATGCTTTTCTAAAATGTTCAATATTTCTTAATCATATAAAACAAACTGTTAAAATAGAAATGTCAAAATATTTGGGGAAACTGCGGCTAAAAGCAGGAGAATTTATTTAATATTAATTGACGGACACAAAAGAGTATTGTGTCCGTCATTTAATATCCGGAGTTCTCCGGCAAAAAGTCGGAGAATTTTCAAGGTATGCATATTGAAGGCTTTCCGGAAGATTTTTGGAACATAAACTAAGTTAGTTCCTGTTATCGAAACGGGCATTTCCCTCTTTCACAAGCGGTAGTGTCAGTAGACGACAAGAATAATGGCAATAAGAAACAAATTCGAGAAGGTAAAATTATTAGAACAAACTGGAATTTGATACAAGATATCAAATTTTTTATGCATACTGATTTTTAACATAAACTTAAATCAAATATACTAAACCAACAAAGTAGACATAACAGAAGAAAAGTGAGAAAAAACTCCCAAGAGAACTCAATATTCACATATCAAGCCACCTACGTGTGCCTAACAGATACGCCAACTGCTCCGGATGCGCCTAAATAATTTAAAAAACGGTCAATAATTACAAGTTAATTTACAAATATTTGACTAATTTTGCTTACTTTTTAAAATGTTTTGCAAGACGTATCAAGAACAAAGTGGCGAATTAGATAAGCCTTCGAATTATTTAGAAATAGTGGTGGATAAAAAACCAATAAATTGAATTTATTAAACGAAGAATCACAATTAATAAACTACCACTCGAAAATATTTATCCGATGTCCGGAGCAAGTTGGCATCTCTGGCAAAAATGTAAGAAGTGATAGGTACTAAATTTATTTTTATCGTTTGAATTGAAGTGTTTAATCATTTAATTGTAACTACTACCATGGATTACAATGTGAATTGTATATATAAAGAACATATTTTGAAACAATAATTTTAATATTAAAAAGACTTTTAAAATCGGGTGGTGGTGCTCCGCGCCAAATACCGAGATATAAACCATATCCAGCATAGGTCTTTATTTTAGTGGCCTAAGAGCTCTGCATTTACTCTCAATCTGAGCCTAATCAGTCATTACACTCACCGTCAACAGTAAATAGACAAAAACATGTCGGGAAAAGTTGCTAATTTTAATCTCTTTTCAGAAAAATTTTGCTTTTTACAGTTAGCACAGTCTCAAACGTCCGTGGGACCTCACATATAAAGATGCCAACTGGCTCCGCTTTGTAAGAAAAAATATTTTCTAGTGGTAAGTTAATTAAGTTTATAAATTTTCAATTAAAGTAATTTTTCCACCAATACAAATGGAAAATTCAAAGTATCATATCTCAAATTTTCTCGGGTTGACACTTTTAAAGCGTGGGCGTGTTTATCCTTATTCTAAAAGTTGCACCAATTTAATTCGTTACCAATTTATAGAAACCTACGCCAAAAGAGGTGCAGTTGGCTTCACTGTATTTAATACATAGGATCTATTAAATGAAATAGTTACCTAAGTTGTTAAAATGTCAATATTTCAAAGGCTAGGTATTTTACGAGTGGCAGTGGTAAGTGAAAGTTACCTTTTGATTATTAAGATTAAAATTTTTATTTTCCACTGAAAGCCTCCACACAGTTTTTTATAGGTCGTCCGATCACACCACTATGAAGATAAACCAGTTTACGAAAAAGCCATTTAATTAAAAATCTAGTAAAAATAAGAAAGTGGTAACAAATATATGTCTAAAATTTTTTTAAATTTATGATTATTATTGATTTGTCTTATTTACTTAACAACCCTTACAGATTCAATTCTCAAATATATATCATAAATGTCTCTCAATTACTTTTAAAATAACCTGCATCCAGTTCTACAGCCACACATAGTTTAAAACAAGCTGCTTTGTTTTATTTTTTATGATTTTTATTTATTCAAGCAAGGGGCTTGAATCCCCCTCATAGCTGCCACACTGCCTGCTGACCATAAAGAACTCACACAATGCTAAATAATTCACGACGGATGGGATAGGGGGCGCTTCACGACGCAGGTGTCCAGCTAGCATAACTAAAGAAGACTTTTAAAATAAAATTTGGGTTCATGTGCACAACTGCTTCACTTTTCATATAGTCTGCGCAGACTACTTGTAAAATACCGTGTGGAGGCTTTCTGATGTAGGAGGTGATGCCTAGACTCTAAAATTTAAATATTTTATATTATAATTATTAATAACCGCACTATTTTATATATTAGATAATATACGAAAATATTATGCGATGTTATTCTAAATGAATTAGGTTTCACATTAGTTCAAATATCATATTACACAATTATTTGTACGAAGTGGTTGTTTCTTACTGTTACTGATAACTTTAACTTATAAAGAACTTCGTAAAAATTCGTTATAAATATTTATATTATTAATGCGTTCCATTTTTATGTATTTCAAAATTTTTTATCCGCAGGGATGCCAACTGCTCCGCTTTCTGGAATAGTTTTAATAAAGTGGTAGCTAATTATATAGTAAAATTCGTTACATTCGGACAGTTACGCTTTCTTATTAATAGAGTAACCAGTAGATTGATGCTGTAACGTTGCATTTTATATGATACTTATAATTTTTGATATTTAGTGGTGAAAAAATTACTTAAAAGGAAAATTACTAAACTAAAAGAAACTTAAATTTCGCTACCACTAGAAAATACTATTTTTTAAAGAGGAGCAAGTTGGCATCACTGCATCCGTTACACATAAGTATTTAAGATTACAGAAAGCATAACTACTACATTTAATAGTTGTCATTATTTTGTTGGCACCACATCACAGTACAGGTTGAAGATGAGATATTAAGGTTCATTATTCTATCCATGGGTGAAAGCCCTTATATAGCAAGACGGAAAAGATGAAAAACTGGTACGAAAGACATTTTATCACAGCATATTTCCCGAGAAAAATAAAATATCTGTAACTACCAAGATTTCTTTAAGATTTTAACATATATATTAATCTGCTTCTTTTCTGTGATAAAATAGAAATTCTTAAATAGTTTAAAAAAAGAATAAGTAAACTCCGCCCAAAAATTAGCAATTACTGAGATTATTTTACTACCAGCCTTTTCTCTTTTCCCCTGATTCTATCGTAATTTATTTATAGTTGCACTGTGCTTGTAAAACACACACCTAAAAAGTCCCTTTAAAGTAGAAGAACAGATAACATAAATAAGAGTAGGATATCACAAGGATGTATCCTGGTTTATAGCGGGATTCAAACTCTGGATCATCAGGATGCAGAGCATTTAGTGAATCAGTGAGAATACTCGATCAAAGAGGCCCCTTAATGTGATATGCATATTTACCAACTTGAATGATCTTTGAGATTTTTTTTTTTACTTGTGGTAGCAAGGTATATGTTTGAATTTATAAATCTTGAACTTAAAATTTCAAAAGAAATTGTTTTACTTACTACATCGATTCAATAATTCGAACATATGTATATAAGATTGATTGATTAGGCCAACATAATTTTAAATGTTGGCGAAGATTATTTTCAGAAAAATTTTCCTACTTTTATTGCAATTTTAGTTCCATTTTTAGCTCAGGGGATAGATCTCTTACCCCCAATGATGTAACTCAGGTTTAAACTCCAGCGATAGCTGGTCGATAAGAATTTAACCTCAGTGCTGACTATATCCTTACTGATAGACATGGGTAAGAGTCCCCTAGGGAGGAGGGTGTTTTCGTGGTTTTCTTCTCCCAAGTTCCATCAAGAAAGTCTACCACAAAAGGCAGTTTGTCCAAATAGCAGAACATAGAGATCTTTCTTCTTCTGAGTTGGATTCAAAACAACGAGGCAACGGATTTCAGCATTAATTGCTGTAAATCCAAAACATGGATCGGCTGTTTAACGATGGTTATAAAATAAAATATATTTTTAAAAAAATGAAAGCTTTCCTAAGGACTGCACTTTTTAGCAGCCATGAATCTACACTAACTTATTCCGAATTCGAGGAAATTTCGATCAAATGTTAGACAAAACATGACTAATACAGTTTATTAGTACTGCCATACGATATAGTATTTAACTTCCCAGATCGTTTTTTAATTTCTTATTTGTATTTTTTGAACGGACCCTAGTTTTTTTTTTTTTTTTTTTTAACTTTTACTTACTTTTCTTTCATTTAGTTTCTTCTTTAATTTTAATTATGTTGTTTTGTTGTTACTCATTTTTATATTGCTTTTTTTCAATGTTTTTCGTGTTTTTATAATATTTTTGTGTTATGTGTACTTTGGTTATTTTACATTTCTATTTGGTCATTTTACATGTTCAGTCAGATAAGTATTGGTTGTTTGTATAAACAAATGATCGCCTCATGCTTCTGTTCTATGTATTTTTAAAAACAATGGCTTCCTGACTTTTTCCAAAATCTTTTTTTTTTCAAAAGACATTCTTCAGATTTATTACAAGCACAAAATTTTTATTCAAATATCCGTACTCAGATTTGATAACGAAAAAAACTTCTAGAGGATGCTTTTATCAGATTTCCAGCTGATAAAAAAACTGCAATAAATTATAAAATTTAGAAATTGTCCTTGAAAAATGTTTATTTTCTTTCGTGAATCACAATTGTAAGTGTTGATAACGTTTTGCTTTCATGCCTGTTAAAGCGAGAAATTTTGCTTGAAATTGTATTGTATAGGAATTCTACGGTTGAGCTCTTTTAACAATAATATTAAATTGAAAAATTTAAAAAGTTTAGCCATTTTATTTCTTTGTGAACTTTCTAGGGACTACGGAATTTTCGTACTTTAAAAAAAAAATTTCTCCTGTCGCATGAGAATCTTTAATGTATCAAAAACATGTCTGCCGGCAAATCGGCAATCTTTTAAAAGATTCACCTAGAGAGAGCTAGAAAAGATTGGTGTAAACTTTTAAATAATTTATATATAGTGGTGGAGAAAATGAATTTAAATGAATAGATATATAATAATACATTAAAAAATAAATTTAGCTATCACTAGAAAAGTTTTTTTTAACAAAATGGCAGTTCTTTACCCTTTAAGGATTGGTGATTCCGAAAAGCATTCGTACAAAATCAGAATCAAGTTGTAATTAAAAAAAAACGGTAAATTAAATGTAGTCGTTGCTAATTTGACAGACTTACGTTGCTTTTACTTTAATTATTGTTAGTTTAATCAAATATATAATCAATGTTAATTCAAATTATAACTAAATAATTTTATTTTGAATAAAGAAATGGTGAATAACATAATAACAAATTATAATCCAACATTATAATAACAAAATATAAATCAAACAATTATAACTCCTCCCACAAATAAACTGCTAAGAATTACTTTGATTACCAGTTTTATCTTTTAACCCTGATTGATATGGTTTTATGCTGGCACGTATTTGCACACCTGCCAACTCTTCCGGATTTTCCGGAAGATTTTATTTTCATATTTAAAGTGGTAGTAAATATATACTATTTTTTCTTTTATAAATTTAATTTATAAATGATTTTGATCACCACTATTCTAACAAAAATTAAGCACATATATAAATATGCGTTACTATCATGGTTGTCAACTTAAGTTTTCTCAAATACAAAGTATTTGTTTGCTTAAAATTGAAGTTTTAATTCCATTTTAATACCACTGGGGAAAATTATAATGGAAAGGATTAAAAGTTGGCAGGTATGTATTTGTGACAGTCGGCGCGAAAGGGTTAATACTATTTTACAAGAAGTTTCACTTCATTAACTAAAATTTCTATGCAATTCAATATCTTATGCAAAAAAATATTTTATTTAATTAACATGGTTTTGAAAAGATTAATTCTAAAACCACATAACGGTTCCATTCTGAAACAATGAAAAAAATATTTTTAAGATTTTCAATCATCAATAATTGTATGATTGATTTGATTTATAATTTCGAATTAATATCTTGTCCAGAAAATATGAAATATTACATTCATAATTTTCATAAATTCATGAAAATCATAAACTTGTGTAATTAAATTCTACTTTAAAATATTATTCAATAATTTCTTTAGATGTATGTCACACGTCAAGAAATTTTTTTTGAAATATCTAATTCAGAAGAATTGAAAAAACAAAACAATTGAATTGTCGAGTAAGTGGTATACAGGTCATGATGTTACACTTATGCGACACCGTTTTTCACTCATACAAGTACAATTCGAATTGTGTGGTCAAACTTATTGAAATACGATATATTTCCCCCTTTTTTTCATGGAGCATTATATATACATATAAGCCTTTACATTCTTTATAAACTTTTTCATTCAGGCAAAAAAATAAAGTAAACCAATAATACCATTTTGAACCAATAATACAATGGCTTTCCGAACAAAACTAATTTAAGATTTGAAATTCTTATTGCAGAATTAGGTAAGATCAAATGTTTGAATTAATGCAACAAAAAAATCGTTCCCCTGAATAACTCAATAAATTAGAAGTAAAAGTACTTTGTCCACCACTAAGTATAAATTATTTAAACTTTTAGATAAACTGACAAACCTATGCATAATATTGTTGCAATGTGCCAAAATCAGGACTACATACCTGCCAACTTTTAATCCCTTCCATTATCATTTTTCCCAGTGGTATTAAAATGGAATTAAAACTTCAATTTTAAGCAAACAAATACGTTGTATTTGAGAAAACTTAAGTTGACAACCATGATAGTAACGCATATTAATATATGTGCTTAATTTTTGTAAGAATAGTGGTGATCAAAATCATTTGAAAATTAAGTTTATAAAAGAAAAAATAGTGTATATTAACTACCACTTTAAATATGAAAATAAAATCTTCCGGAAAATCCGGAAGAGTTGGCAGGTATGGCACTATAAATGTATAGCTTAAATTATTCCGTTATTACATCCAGCTTAGAGCTAAACTAAAGGAACAATGATATCCTCTCCAATAGGAAATATTTATAAATTTTATCTACCTCACTGACTGTTATAGGCACGATGAATTGGATAAAACATCACCTCCTACATCAAGAAGCCTCCACACAGTCTCTTATAAGTAGTCCGCGCAGACTGCTTAAATAGTGAACCAGTTGTGCGCATGAACCCAAAACTTTTTATAAAAGTAATTGAGAGAAATTTGTCTTATATATTTGAGAATTGAATCAGTAGTGGTTGACAAGTGAATAAGGCAAACCAATAATATTCATAAATAAAATTAATTTTTAGTCATATATTTGCTACCACTCTCTTATTTTAACTATATTCTATATTAAATGACTCGTTCAGTAAGTGGATATCCTTCACGGTGGTCTAATCGGACGACATATGAAAAACCGTGTGGAGGCTCTCAGTTATAGGAGGAGTTGGATAAAACCATTTTTGGCTCAGGTACCTAGTTCCATTTGATAAATGCAGTTAACTAAATTTCCAACATGCCTCGGCCAGCTGTTAAAATTTTCAAGTGGTAGTCTTTTAATCTATAATTCCTGCTTTGGCAAATTCGATTTAAAAAGTTTTTACTCACTACTACTTCTAATTGATTAAAAGGGTTAGATAATATGCCACCATCGAACAATTAAGTTGAGTAAAGCCTTTAAAAAAGTTAACAATATTTATCATACTCAGTAAATTTTAGTATGTAGTTCTCTACCGTTTTTAACCCATTCTAAGGCCGTGGTAATTATGTTTACCACCGCTATAACTTTGGTATACCATTTGTTATTAACTTCAGCTCTGATGAAGTAATATTGAATAAAATTGGTAACAATATGCCTGTTTTTAGGAAATTTAAGGTAAGTTATAATATATAATTCCTTTTTCAGTTTGGAGTAAATATAAAATTTATTTTACAAATGAAAGTAATTAAGTCTCTTACTTTTTTTATAACACCTATTGGGCAACATACCTAAGCACACTTACCACAAAATAAATGTTGTTAAAATTCAAATTAATTTTATCAACTAATCTAAATGAATTTTTTCATCTAAATTCAAACTGTATTTTAACATACACTTACTAGAAATAAATGGCCCATTAAAGGGTTAAAAATATTTTGTCATATCGCAAGTATTTGGCAAGTCTGTTAACAGTTAGTATAAATAAAGCTTTTAGTGTAAGTTATAGCCCATACCCTAATTTGGTAAGATCAAATACTTGCGTAAATACAACAAAAAAATTTGTTCCTCTACGTTATCCGGCATTGAAGCAATCTTGAAAAATGTATTATTTTAACATTAATGGATAATTCTACATTATTTTCAAATATTTATTATATAAATATACGTTTACTGTAATGGTTTTCCTAAGTTAACTATTTTATAGTTACCCTTGCAAAAAGTTAAGGTGTTTTTGATGTTTACTTAAGGTTGTTTTGAAGTGTTAAGGGTAATTAGAGGTTTATTTGAAGATGATTTCAAAAACAATCTTAAAAAATGAATCTCATGAGGTTTATAATCAAGTTATATGACGTTGTTTTATTCACACTTGAGGTTATTTTGAGGTTAATAAAAATCTATCTCAGAGTCACTAACTTTGGGAAATTGTTTTGAGATCTACTGGTTATTTTTTCTATACCTTAAAAAAATAAATATACGTTTGGGGTGTGAATAATTTCATCGACTTCAACCAAAAATATTGCTGCTCTATACATGAGGTTGATTTTATGAGATGTAAATGAGGTTGAAATTGAGGTTTGTTGATGAGATTAATTGTGGTGCAAAACAATACCTCATTTTCTGCCTTAGGTGTATTTTTTTATACCTTTAAACATTAAAACAACCTCACAAATACCTTATTTATTTTAAAGGGTTGGGAAAAATGGTATAAGATTGAGCTGGTAAGCAAACAAGCAGAAATCAGAAGCGTTGCGATAATTGCCCGAAATCATTTATCGCAGACTTTCCAAAATATTGAAAATTGAAATGACTCTGATAATTGTCCATCAAAGGATAGGGTATACTTGTGATATGTTGTATAAAGCAAATAACAACATGAATAAAGCACACCTTTGTCCATTGATGTATTTTCTTTTGTGCTTTGTTTTTGCTTCAGTGATTCAATGTGACGTAATCTAACGCAATAACAACGTGATCCAATCGTGATCAATCCGTAATAACAACGTGAATAAAGCACACATTTGTCCATTTATATAACCTCATTTATGCTTTATTCACGTTGTTTTTTGCTTTAGTCTGATAGTCGTACTTGTGACACAACTTTTAAATAATTGTGGTGAGAGAGTATAATATATCCTGCAAATAGATAAATTTCAATATTGCTATGAAATTTTAAATTAAAATTACTTCAGTTGCTAAAATACAGTAAGCGCCATTTTGAGTAATACTAGTTTGAGTATAACTAGTTTGTTTAAATTGTTCATTGTTTTAATTTCAATTATATATTAAAATATATATTAGATCTTTTCGAACATTTTATTACGTCATGTGGAAACTGAAAGCTAAGTTAAGTTAAAGTTAAATTTAAGTGTTAATTGTAAATTTTAAAAAACTACGACGTTAAGAAACCAAACTAATACCATACCTGCCAACTTTTAATCCCTTAAATTATCATTTTTCCCAGTGGTATTAAAATGGAATTAAAACTTCAATTTTAAGCAAACAAATACGTTGTATTTGAGAAAACTTAAGTTGACAACCATGATAGTAACGCATATTAGTATATGTGCTTAATTTTTGTAAGAATAGTGGCGATCAATATCATTTAAAAATTAATATTATAAAAGAAAAAATAGTATATAATTACTACCACTTTAAATATGAAAATAAAATCTTCCGGAAAATCCGGAAGAGTTGGCAGGTATGTAATACTGATATTCAGCAATGAGAAATTAGATTAATTTATGTGCTTAAAAGCATCGTGGTATACTTTATTTAAGTAATTTGTATTTTACTGTTATATTTTTGCATAAACTTTTTCCTAAAAAAACTTAAAACTTTACTATTTAAACTATATCCTTAACAATTAAATATTATTTTCGCAATGCCCCCTGAAGTCTATAAACCCGCTCATTCCAATTTTCTTCCAACTTTTTAAACCTTTTTGTGGTTTTTCAATATTTATTTTCATGCTTCAACTTTAGCATTAATATTCAGATTGAATTCGTTTCGTTAAAAGGTATAATTATAAAGAAATTAGCTTAAAAAAAATTCTTTCTGGAATAATTTCTTCACGGAGTGTATAAAAATATATTTTACTTGCAATAATTATAAAGTATAAAAAAATATGTTTATTAGAATAGTTAAAATATATGTTTCCAACATATACTTTTTTTTAAATAAAAAAGAATGATATAATGGAAGAATAAAATATAAAATGAATAATAAACCCTACATTAAATCTTTTATGAAACATAATAAACATTTTATGCTACAAACGTTATCCTACAAATCAATAACTTTATGTTCCATCTTTATTGCGATTTCCTTACAATACCGAAAAAGTTACAATTTAGTTCAACTGAAATGGGTAATAATAACATTTCAAAGCAACTCACTAACTTTTAGAATTGCATCATAACCATATAAAATCGTATTTGTTCAGGAACTACAAAGCTCTCCAATTTTCATAAAAGTTTGGAGGAATTACTCTGAGGTTTGGTATAGATTCTGCGAATATTATGGTGAATAACTCATGTATTTCATATATAAGTGTTACATTTGATTCAAATGTAGACGAAAAGAAAAATATTTTTTAATGAAATAAAGTCATTCTCAATTTAAATATGTATGGAATAGCATACAAAATTCTTATTTATATTTGCTTTGGATAAATAAGATTTCTAAAAATATATTTTATTGTACTATACTTTAACAAAGATGCCACCTTGCACCAGTTTGTAAAAAAATATTTTCTAACGGTAACGAAATGAAAGTTTTTGCATTTGCATTCGCAGTTCAGCATTTTGCATTTGTAAGTAACTTTAACCACCACTAAATATCGAACATTCAAAGTATCATAAAATTTGCAACTTTATTATTCGTGGTGACACTTCTAAAAATAAAGTGTAAGTAACCGTATCCTACAAGTTTACTATTTATTTCGCCACGTTACCAATGTATTAAATATTTTACAGATAGCGGAGCAGTTGGTATGCCTGCTTTGACACATACCAACCAATTTTTTACAATTTTTAAGAGCAATATTTATATTGATATACAATTTTGAACTTTAAAATATTATTCTAAGTTTAGAAATTTCGATTTAGCCGGCCAGTTGGCCGAGCGGTTAGCGTGCCTGACTGTGAAGCCAATGGCTGCGGGTTCGAATCCCGCTCTGGGCATGGATGTTTCTCTCTGTCCTCTGCTGTGTGTGATGTGCGAATGTGGCCCACCCTATGAACGGGTTTGTGGCAGTGTGGCGTGGGTAATGTTGCTCGCCTCCGTGACTTAGGTTCACAGGTGCCCACTGGGTAACGTTAAATGAGCAACACTTCCGGCATCTTCCGAGGCGAAGAACGAGAGTTCAAGTGCCTGCCGTTATTTAAAAAAAAAAAAAAAAAAAAAAAAAAAAAAAAAAAAAATTTCGATTTGAAATTATTTGAACTACCACTACATAAAGAATTTAAAAAACAATTAATAGCTAAAAACCTCGAATGCAAAATTGCTAACCAATTTTATGTTCTTACTCAGCTTTTCAATTCACCTTCAAAAATTAATGGCAGATATGGGTGGAATTTATATAACTTAACCCATAGCTGCCGACTTGTAACGTTTTTAGAAACGACTTTCCCACGTGCAGGGTTGCCAACTACCAGCCCTTTTTGGGAAATTTCTTCTAATGGTAGTAAAGTCTGTCCTTTAATGTTTTGTAAATTCAGTTTAAATTTATTTTCCCCACCTCTACATGTAAATGAAAACGTTACTCAGCAACACACCTTTTGTGCAGGGGTGAAAGCGAGACGGAAAAGAGGAAAGCCTGGTAGTAAAACCATTTCAGTTATAACTAGTTTTGGGGAGGAGTTTACTTATTCTTTTTTTAAATTTTTCAACAATATCTACTTTATCTTGGAAAAGAAGCAGTTTTATATATATGCCAGAATTATAAAAGAAATCTTGATAGTTACAGATATTTCATTTTTTTCGAAAAAAATGCTGGAATGAAATGTTTTACGTACCAGGTTTTTCTCTTTTCCTTCTTGCTATATAAGGGCTTTCACCCACGCTATTGTGGAAAGGCTTTAAAAACGTTGACAAAGTAAAAATAAGTAATTCCTTAATAATTAAAAAAATATCATTCCAAACTATAATTTATTTCAATAATATAACAAATCTATGGTCAGGAAAAAAACTTATACACATAGAAAGAATTTTCATGAGGCCGACCAAAATTTGCTACTTTATTTTTTAAATTCCCTTAGATTTTAAAAAAATTATAATTTAGAAATTAATTTTTAACATCGGGATTCATCTACTTCAATTTAAAAATACTTCCTGATAGTGAAAAATACACTTTAATTAGACTAAATGAATCCTATTTTTTTTTCAGAAGAAAATAACTTTGATTGAGATGAATAAAAAAAAAATCTGATACTCACCTCATTGGCTTGAAAAGTGCTTTAGCTCCGCTTTCATACGTAAAGACTAGTTTTAACTGCGTTCCCCCAGGTAGTTGCTCTAAATTATAAAGAGAAAAAGATTTACACAATGTATATTTCAGTTGTAACTATAAGTAAAGAAACATCCAGAGACTAAAAAAGAAAGTACTCTTAACTTAAAAGTACATAAAATAAATTAATAAAAAATAAAAAAATAATTAATTATGCAATCAATTAATTTAAAAATTAATTTATTTATATTATAATTAATTTATTTATTAATTAATTAAAAATTAGTAAATAAATTTTTAATTCATTAAAAATTAATTTTTGAAAATTTACACATGAAAAAAACAATTAAAAGAAATCCGGTAAAATCATAAAAAGACACGAAAAACGGGCTATGTACAAGGTAACGTGAGAGCTATACTCAAAAGAGTGAGATAAACAACGTGAAAATCTATACAAGATCGAGGCTAATACTAAAACGTTTATGACGGGCGATGCATGATAATTGAGGCAAGTCTAAACAGTGACTTAAGGGATCTAACGGGGGGGACCCTCCTCCCTCGCGACTGTCAGCAGCTTCAGTAAAGGGTTACTCCCCGCCGAAGTTACGAACGAAAATAACACGGTTATAAAATTCGGAATAACAATATGAAGTAGTTGTTTTTTGAGTAAGTTATTTGACTGGCTGGTGCCAGACAGTAAAAAGGCAGTACGTAAGATAACTGTACTAATTAACTATTCAAGTATTTTCGGAGTGGCTATCCTAGATGGATATCTGATCCTTCATCGAGTTTAGGTAAAAGGAAGGGAAGGGAGGTGCGGTACTTAATATTTGTTAAATCGCATATAAATACAATTGGGAAATCAAATCTGGTTTAAATATAAGTCGCAAATAGTACATAAGATAATAAAAACAATAAAATATTTACAAAATTTACAAATGGGGAAGACTCCCTCTGCACTCCCTCGCCTCCCCCGGTAGCCGGGCTTCATTGGTGTAGAGTGCAGAGTTTGTCCAGAAAGATTAACTGAAATGCCTAGATAGAACGTAGTCGCTCAGGAAAAAAGCGATTATCGGGCTGAAGTTTCAATAAAATCAATATCTAATAGTTTGTTAAAATCACACGTAGAGCAATTTTTTGCTCCTTTAAAAAAGGTATCGTTGAGTTTGTATAAGTATTCATCGATTTTATCTATATTAAAATCGTTGCAAAGTGTGTTATTACGAACAAACCAGGGAGCCCCTGTGATTCTTCTGATAACTTTATGTTCAAATGTCCTCAGTCTTTTTTGTTGGGCGTTTGAGAGAGCCCCCCTAGGCCGGGGATGCATAGCAGAGTATCGGTCTGATACACATCAGATATACTTGTATATGCCTTTTGGTGTGTAAAGCCAATTTGCTATCTTTGTTTAGGATTGGTTTAAGGGTTTGATAAGCTGCTTTTGCTTTTCTCAGGATGTTTGATACATGTAATTTCTAGTTTAGTGAGCAATTTATAATGATGCCCAGATAATTAGCCTTGTCGACTTGGAATTCAGTGATGAAAAAAAAATTTGACTCTTCAAAAAGTTCACTCTTTAATTTACACTGATATAACTTGCTCCGCTTTGAGGAATATGTTTTCGAGCGAGAGCAAAATTTTTGTTTTTATGCATGAGCCAGCCTCGGTTTAGATAATATTATTAATTATTCCGGCCATCCCTATGCCTGTATAACTTAAAACTTCGTATAAAACGCCACTTTAAGTTAGTTATATCGTGGGGAGCTTTGAATGTGCTGAAAAAAGTAAATCTATTTCTGGAAGTTTCAGTTTTCGAATTGTACCACTTTATAAATACTTTTGAAGGTTGAGCTGTTGCCACCTGTTTTTGAAGAAATATATACAAACCGATGGTGCTATCATTGTTTTATAAGGGAGATTAACACTCCCCGTTGCAGTGAAGTCAGACTGGCAACACTAATAAAACAAATGTTACAAACCAGTAAAATGTAAAACATTTAACAACCGTTTTTAAACGTTTAACAACCACTATTCTTTAAACAACAAAGAGCTACAATATATTACTGGAATATCATTTTAACTTTGAACACAAAATCAAAACCAACATTTACAATGGATGAAGACTATTATTTTAAACCTGTGGCATACGATTCAAGATGCTTTGTTCTACGCAAAACTGCAGATCTGTGAGCAGAAAAATTTGGTAGATCATATATTTTGATTAATTCAGCGATAAAGAGTGCAGCTTTCCTTTATTATTAACATTAATGTTTAAAAAATATTAGGAAACTTCTATTGATTATTTAACTACTTTTGACTAAATTGCATAGTTAAAATAAATATAATTTTGAAATAGCAAAATATATCTAGTTTCTTATGGAACTAATTCAATCAGGCAACCATTATGTTATACAAAAACCAATGAAATTATTTTTGAAGTTATATTTCTTATGCGACTTCCAACAAGGTTGCGTTAAACGTTTAACGCTACATTTTTATTGGCCGGGAAAATCGCGTGGTAGGATCCAGTTTTCCCTCATTCATTTCCATATCGTTTTGGTTCTCTCTAGCATAAAAATAATAAAAGTATTATTTTTCTATAAATATTTTTTTAGTTTGTTTTGATACAAATATAATTTAATAGGGTAGTATTTTTTATTTTCAAATTTAGTGGATAACAATTGTAAAAAATGAGTGAAAACAATCCCACGGACTATGCGACGGATTTAAGGTTATGTCAAGGTACGTCTCTTGTGAATATCAATTGATTGTTAGGTTTTCTCTTCTGAAATTACATTATGGCGCATTCACATTATAAATACAAATACATTTTCCATGGCTAGACGATGAAGCAGCCACAAGCACTTCCACTGGTTCAAGAGGTCCACGAGGGAAAAATGCACAATATTATCGTTATTACAGAGCACGGAAGTGAG
Source organism: Parasteatoda tepidariorum (assembly GCF_982258835.1). Classification (NCBI taxonomy): domain Eukaryota; kingdom Metazoa; phylum Arthropoda; class Arachnida; order Araneae; family Theridiidae; genus Parasteatoda; species Parasteatoda tepidariorum. Next base: position 26,177,733 of record NC_141759.1, on the reverse strand, counting down.
CGGAGCAGGAAAAAGAGTCGTTGAGTAGATTTAGTGATCCTTCTACGACTGCTGATTCTTCTACAATTAACGTCGCAGGTTACGAAGTTTAACTTCTTACGCGCTGAGGGACTCCACGCATTTTTTTTTATTGAATGATCCAATGGTTGTAAGATCAAATTTGATTCATTTCTAAATTTCATTTAAACATTTATTCACATTCTCATTCCATGCCTATGTTTTTAGTTCGAAGGTAGGCTTAAACATAAAGCAACGTTTAACACCTATAAACAGCGTGCTTGCAGTTTTGTCTTTGTAGCGTAAATCCCGCCAACATATCGTAAAGATACGTAGCATCTTATGCGAGCATGCGCAGTTGCTTCAGGTCTTACGTACGGGGGAGTACGGAAGCTAACGTAAAAGTGTGAAATCTCCCTAATGAATATAGAAATCAGCCTAATAAATTGTCACGCATAAAGAAATAAATCGTACTGATGGAAAGGAAAACATTATAATATATATTAAATATTAGAAAATGAATAAAAAGTCTTACCTAAATTAACAATTCTCTCTGATGCCATTTCATGCAAAAGATCTTTCACTACAGGGGAATCTTCTGGATACAGGCTATATCTTGATATTTGTAAGTGGAACCTTTCCCACGTTGTCATATTCGGCCTATTTTCAAAGAGAAATAAAAAAAAATTGTTTATACTGTAACCAAAAGCTTTAAAAAAAATAAAACTTTTTTTTTCTTAAGTCTCAGAGATGCCAACTGATCCAGATTCTACAAAATACTTTAGCCCCTAACGCACAGACTTTTTGGAAAAAAAACCCGGCAAAACAAAATCAATTTTTTCTTATGTAGAAAAACACACTTTAGAACATTGTCTTTTCTTCTGGTGGACAATTTTGATATACTGCGCTTTTGTTCCACGGAAAAAGGCTATATTCAGAGATGCCAACTGCTCCGGACAAGCCAACACAGTTAAAAAATCGGTAAATAACTACTAAGTAAATTTTGCAAATATTTGACTATTTTTACTTACTTTTTAGAAGGTATAACATGAGTTAAGTACTATAGAGTTAAGTACTATAAAGTGGTGAATTATGTAGGCCTACGAATTTTTTAGAAATAGTGGTGGATAAAACAGTACAATAATCTAATTCATTCCTGCTAGCTTTTGGAAATGGTGAAGTACCCATCACATCCAAAATTATTAATTTAAATATAAGCAAACAAAATACTGAGGTTCCGACTTTCACTTTAAAATTAAAAATAACAACACAACTTTTATAACTAAATATTATTTCTAACATTGTAAAGATAGGTTAATATATCATTTCATTCAAGAATAAACGAATAAAGACAAAACTCTCATACTATTGTAATTTTAATTGGGGGCTTTGACACCTGATTTACCCATGGATGGACAGGATTTTACCGATTTAAGCATAATTTTAATGAGTAACTATCCTGTAGGGCTATCTGCTCATTCATTGAAACTGGTTTAACAATAAGAGAAGAATGAGGGTTGCAGAAATTACGCAAGTGTAAAAAATTAGATAAAATAACATAATTAAATGATAAAATGGACAGGATCTAAAAGTGGTCTATGTATACAAAGCAAATCTGTGAAAAAAAAGTGGCATTGCATGTTTTTTTATACCAAGTGAATATTTTTTTCTCCAGTTATTACCATTAAAAAAGCGCTCTCTGTTGATTTTAGATCCAGATATACAAATTTCTATTGTTAACATACGAGTATTGCGTTAGAAAGATTTATTTTGTTTTTTCAAAATATTTCCCAAATAATCAAGTACTTGTGCCATCTTTTTTTTCTTTCTTTAAAAAAAAAGAAGAATGTACAGCCGTTTTAAAAAGACGCTGGTATAAAAGGGTTAAACTACTTGAATATCAATACATAAATTTATTATATATACATATATATATATATATATATAGAGAGAGAGAGAGAGAGATTAATTTTTAAAATGAATTTTGTCAAATCAAATTAAAATTATTAACGTGAACATTTATATTAATCACTTAAATTACAAAAAGAAATCTCGCGACATAACCGAGGGCGATTCGATATTCGGTTGTGTTTTTGACATACGTCTTAAATTGTTTCTGCCGATATATATATATATATATATATATATATATATATATATATATATATATATATATATATATATATATATATATATATATATATATATATATATATATATATATAACCGTCTTTGATCAACGTACCTAATTTTTTGGGTTTGCCACTACTAATGTTCAACTCCGTAGCCTTGTAATTTTGAACCCACCCAAAAGACAAGGGAACTCTTGGATCAAGTATTGTAAGACATTTTCCTTCGAGGAGCACTGTTTGATTAAACCAACCCACATTTGCGTTACATGGAAAAGAAGACCACGAGAACCTCCCACGGTTAACCTGATGACAAGGAGACTTTAACCCATGATCCGTCAACTACTGAGGATATTTTGCTTCAGCACTGTGGTCGGTGAGAGTCGGGAATGGAATCGACCAGCCATCGCAGGGATTTGAACTCGGTTCACCTGATTAGAAGGGGAACGCTCTATCCTCTGAATTACCTCGGCTCATATTTTGGTATTTTAAATGAACAAAAAGTTCATTTAGCTTATTTGATAAAATTCATTTGAATGTTTAGTTAACATTATTATTAGTAACCAAATATGAACCAAGTAATTAAATAACAAATTTAAAGCTATAAACTGCAAATGGAACTAAAGTGATGGGAAAATTAGTCTTAAGTATGCATAGTACGGTTTTATTTGATTCGTTTCCCATTCCGACAACATCAGGGTTCGTACAATCTTTGAAATAAAACAAATACGGTAGTATATTTGAATATTTTATAATTAATTATATATGAACTTGCTTTGCTGTTATCAGTTTTTTGAACTCCAATTTAAATTTTCCACGTTGGAAACTTTGTAAAGTTTCAATGACTCTTTCATACGCGTGATTAACGCGACTTTAATAATAAAAAATGCTTATTTAGATTACGTTTGAAATCCGTGTCATTTTATAGCTGAAACTGTCAGTAGTATAAAAATATATTTACTATTTTAACCAAAAACTAACTATCACTGTTTTTCCTTACACCTTTTTTTCCCCAATAGATGAAGTCTTATGCATTACTTCCTTATTTGGTTTTGAAAACTAAAACATTTTAAACTCCACTCTTTGTAAACACTAAGTATAATTTCTCAATTCCTTGTTCTAGTTTATATTTCAGTATATTGTCTGGACTAAATAACTTTCATTATTAAGAAATAATGTTTATTTAGCAATGAAACAGGAGATATTCTTTACAGGTGTTAAGATATTTCATTAAAATTATTTTCAGCATGCAAAAATAAAATTCCAGAATATCATTTTTGCAATTATGGGAAGTATTTTGCTGCTATTAGTGTAATACACGTGGCATTTTTCAAAAATTAATCTAACATTTTTCAAATATTAATGTAACATTCGTAATATACGAATTATATTATCGTGTTTGCATTGGTGTAATATGCAAATTGCTCTTAATCGAACTTGGAAAGTTCGTTTTATACATAATTTATAAAGTATTACTACTCTTAGATATTAGAAGAATGAAGAAATTAATAAACAGTTTTAACGATACTTTTTTCATTTCATTTAAAGAAAAAGCAACTTTTAACTTTTCTTTTTTAAAAAAAATTAATTTAACTACGTTTTCTTTCTTTGAAAAAAATAAATTAGTATATTCAGTTATTTTCTAAGTAAATTAGTATATTCAGTAGAGCTTGAAAAACGAAAAAACAATTTTAACTCCCCATCATATTATCTTTGGCATTCAGCTTGGTCATCACCTCCAACATCAGAAAGCTTCCACACGGAAGTATTCTGCGCAGACTGTTTAAAAAGTGAACCAATTGTGCGCATGAGCCTATATTCTATTTTAAAAGTAATTGAGAAAAATTTATCATATATATTTGAGAACTCCATAACTCCAACGTCATATATGTTAATGCTCAAAAAAGGAAAGCTCCATCACCAATAATTAGTATGGCAGTATGATGCACCATAGCACCGTTTATGTTTAAATTTTCAATATCCATTTTAAGAAAAGAATCAAAAGTAAATCTTTATCATTTTGTAACTAAATTTTCATTTCAATAAAAATGCAAAATTATTCAAATAAATACTTAACTTATTATTTAAGACAACCTAACCAAATGAATCTAAATTGGGTATACTATAGCCTACGTCACAGATCGTGTTATTCCTACTAAATTTAACTAGTAAACAGCATTTTCTGCGAACCTGATTTCTAGCAACAAGTAAAAGCATCAAACGAAGTGTCTTGTTATAAGTCGCTACTCGCCAGGTTAGAATTGGGTATAATATGAAAAAAACACAACTACTTCTACTTACTAAGAATAACATTTACCTTTTAGTTTAATTAATAAGCTGAGTTCTAAATATGTTTACTAAATTCACATTTCAAAAGGAACTAGACTAATACAATTCCAACCTGCCGAGTAGCGACTTATAACAACACACTTCATGTAATGTTTACTTGTTGCTAAAAATCAGGTTCGCAGAAAATGCTGTTTTTCAGTTAAATTTAGTAGGAATAACACATCCTGTGAAGTAGGCTATAGTATACCCAATTGTATTAGTCTAGTTCCTTTGGAAATAATTTATATTGTTGTTTTACCGAAGTTTATGAATTTAGTAAGCATATTTAAAACTCAGTTTATTAATTAAACTAAAAGGTAAATGTTATTCCTAGTAAGTGGAAGTAGTTGTGCTTTTTTCATATTATACCCAATTAACAATTAACATGTACATAATTTTTAGCACTACTTAAATTATTACTTAAGACAACCTAAAAAAATGAAAGATAACTGACTAGTGGGCAATATATAGATAAATATCCGCGTTTATGGTGCCACATAAGATAAATTCATCTATAGATTATATAATGCAATATCAGATACATAGCTTGGACTGTACTATCATAAAAATATTATAGAAATAGATGCTCCGAATAAATAAATGGAAATTTATCTATTGCATTTTAGCTTTGCCATCAAAATTACTAAAGTTTATTTTCACTCAACGATAATGTTTCTTATCCATAACATAAAAGTAAGCATTTTTTAGTGGATTTCCTCCGTGTAAAAGTGTTGCCAAATACTAATATAAAATAGTCGAAAAACTTTGACAGAAGCATATATTTCTATCTTTACTCAACCATATGCTCCATAAATTATTCATAACCACCCATCTGTTTGACATATCGTGAAACCGAGCCTCTTCTGGCATAAAATCTTTCAAGTGAGTTAGTTCAATCTATTACTTGATTTATTTATCTTTGATACCGGGCAGTTAAATCTTTCCTAAAGAGTTTCATGGTCGAGCAAGTAAAATTTCAATGAAATTTCTCAAATTTAAAGAAAATGTAAAAACAATATATTACGTTTAGTTTTATAAATCATTCCGCCATTTATTGTCAAATACTTCGAATTCAATAATGGACTGTTTCGAAACAATCATTTTGACAAGCATGGATAATTTTTATGGAGGAAATAAAATAAAATAAATTTCAGTCTTGTTCATGAAATTATAATTTTTTATTCATTTTTAAATTAACTTCACGTTTTATGATAATTTTATATACATTGAACCCGAAAAGAATGTTTTTTATAACCATTTTCTTAATGCATAGATTGAGCCATATTCTAAATCTCTATGCCTTTCATTCAATACGGTATTGATCCCTATTGGCAAAAGACTCTGATGTTAAAAGGCCATCTTCTCATTATCTCGACGTAGATATTTCAATACAGTATTAATTCCTATTGGCAAAGACTTAATTTGATGTTGATAGGCCATCTTCTCACTAACTCGTTGTCTTTCTTTTAATACAGTATTATATCCTACTGGCAAAGACTTAATTCGATGTTGATAGGCCATCTTCTCACTATCTCGTTGTCTTTCTTCTAATACAGTATTAATTCCCAGTGGCAAAGACTTAATTTGATGTTGATAGACCATCGTCTCACTATCTCGTTGTCTTTCTTCTAATACAGTATTAATTCCCAGTGGCAAAGACTTAATTTGATGTTGATAGGCCATCTTCCACTATCTCGTTGTCTTTCTTTTAATATAGTATTAATTCTTATTGGCTAAGACTTTATTTGATGTTGATAGGCCTTCTTCTCACTTTCTCGTTGTCTGTCTTTTAATATAGTATTAATTTCTGTTAACAAAGACTTTATTTGATGTTGATGGGCCATCTTCTCACTAGTTCGTTGTCTTTCTTTTAAGACAGTATTAATTCCTATTGGCAAAGACTTAATTTGATGTTGATAGGCCATCTTCTCACTATCTCGATGTCTTTCTTTTAATACAGTATTAATTCCTATTGGCAAAGACTTAATTTGATGTTAAAAGGCCATCTTTTCATTATCTCAATGTAAATATTTCAATACAGTATTACATCCTATTGGCAAAGACTTAATTTGTTGCTGATAGGCCATCTTTTCACTATCTCATTGTCTTTATTTTAATACAGTATTAATTCCTATAGGCAAAAACTTTATTTGATATTGAAAGGCCATTTTTAGGCCTGATAGGTATTTTAAACAAATTCTTATTTACCAAAACACTTTATAATTTGAAATAGAAACATGAGTTGAGCAAAATTATCGAAGCACTTCTGTACTAACTCTTTTTAAACAGTGTATCTCATAGCACCAAATGTTCTGAAAGATTTAACACGACAAATCTTAGCACAATTTGAAAGATCATGCTTAAAACCTTTAAAAAAGGTGCTTTTAACCCTATCCATGCAAAATTTACATGGATAAAATTGAGCTTATGAGCTTTTTTCCATTTTCAATTCATGATAGTGGTATATCATTAAAAAAGCATTTTTAAACAAGTATTGCACTTCTGTAGAATAATTTCTAAATTGGTGGTATTAAAACTGGTAAAAATAATGACTTCCTACGCTCCTTTTAGTAAATCCGAATTTTGTATGGGTAAACTAATATCATTTTTAAAAGCTTCAAGCATGATCTTTCAAATTTCGCCAACAGTAATTGCCATGTAAACTCAAAATCCCTGTAAAATCAAAATCCCTGTTAATGCAGAAGTATTTGCATAATTTTGTCCAACCTCTATATATCTAGTTGGGATCATACTTGAATCGAATCTTTTAATTGGAAAGTGAAATATGAAGAAAAAAAAATTTGACTTCTACTTTACAAATCTGACACTACTTTTAATATTTTTTAAGAGCCATACAAATTCTTTTGTGAACAATATTGATATGTACTATTTTATAGTGACGTAACTACATATTGTGATATAAACAATGTTAAAAACCTATTTTATTTCAAAGATAGTTAGGTACGATACAGTGCTATATTTTATTTTATTTTATAACCGGCGTTAAACAGCAGACACAGTTATGAGTTTTCGACTATCAATGTACCTGTAATTTTGAGACAACTCCAGAAGGCAAGGGAACACCTGGATCAACCAATGGGACAAACTAGCCTTCGTGGAGGACTTTTTGATGGAAATAGATCGCACTTTTTTTACACGGGGAGAAAAAAATCGAAAACCTCCTATTAATAGAACGGCAGCAAGGGGATTCTAACCCATGATCAATCCACTGAGGATATTTTATATCTACACTGTTGTCCATGCGAACCGGGAGTAGAATTCGAATGGCCCAGCCTATGCTGGGATCGAACCTGGGTCACCTTGTGGTGCACAAGATCAATAAAATAACACGCATCAATATTTTTATATGTATATAAACTATGCATGGCTAGGATAACGTAACCTTATTTACAATTATGATGTTCAATCCACTTCGATATTGAAGATATTATTATATAATGAATGTATTTATTTTTTCTAATTAATTATGTATTTTATAACTGAAATTAATTGTGCCTATAACTTTATATTAACTTGCAGATAGCAGTAAATATTAAATATTATAGTGTTATAATTTGTTATAATAATATAATACTATTAATGATAATATAATATAACAATCATACAATAATAATATATAATAATAATATAATATTAGTAATAATATAATATTATAATTATATAAATATAATAATAATATAATAATATTAATAATATAATATTATAATTATATAATATATAATAATAATATAATAATATTAATAACATAATATTATAATTATATAATATGTAATAATATTTAAAATTTGTTTTGTTTTTGTTCATCTAAAGCCTTATACTGTAGAAAGTCTAAGTACCTTCCCTTACAACCTCAAGACGAATGCTCTATCCCCTAAGTTACCAGGTACAGTGTTAAAGAGTTAATATAAATTGAGCTTTAAAATATAAAAGTAAATGGAATAAAATAAATTCTTCTAAAAAAAACCCAAAGAAATATATCTGCCCAGATAAGGAATTGTAATATAATCTTATGAGTCCAATTTATTTTCTATTGTATATATGAGAAGAGAAATAGCTTTACAGACGATATTTAACTTCAACCTGGCGGAAAGCCGTTCATAGATCACTTAAGATCACGGGGTGAGAAGGAACGTTTAATATTAATGAAATTCCATTTGCGTTTTTTTTTTCTTCTCTCAAAGCGCCATATTGTTAGATCCCAGGAAATGGGATAAAATGTGAAAAAGAATATTTTTTCGTCTTTCCTACATTGTGGGTGACAGATTGTTCAATTTTCGGGCGACAGCCAGAAGGATTTATTTTTCGTCAGTGTTTTTCATTGACTTCAAATCACCTCATTTTCTTTATTTTGAAAATAAATAGTTATCGTCTGCATTTTTAGTCTGATCGTACCACAAATTTGTTTACAATCGTTTGGCATTGGTTTAAAGTTATGATCACAAAATAACAGTATTTCACAATTCTTAAAAGAATTATTTTCATTTTTTTTTTCATTTCAAGGAATCGAATTTCTATGAATAAATTATGCTATTCACAAAATACAAGCTATAAATTACATCTTCCAAGGCACGGTATGGTATTTTTCTCTAGAACAGATTTCTGTCTGAAAACTTCGTACAAAACCAATTTTTACTCAACTCCAAGATTTTTCATAAATGTTTAAAGTGGTGGAGAATAATTTTTATCTTGTGATGATTGTTCTTTATTCAGAAATATTGCATTAAAATATACCAAAAGATGTGTCTTGAGGAAGACTTTCGGTTTTTCAAATTAATAGTTTTCTTTTTTATATTAATTTATTTTTATATTATTCTACTATTTATGTTTATATATATATATATCACTATTTCAACCTGTTATTAAGCTTACGCAGATGCGATTTAAAAGAAGAACCCCTTATTTCATACATACACTAATTTAAAAAGAGCACTCTTTTCCCCCATCACAGCAATATGTAAAGCTTGGCACTGTGAATTGGATCAAAATAATTGGTGAAATCAACTCTGTTAAACAACAAAATATAGCTAGTTTTTCATTATATAAATATAAAGAGGATATATTTGGCCCAGTAAAAGATTAAAAGTCAATTAAATAGCATGCGTTTTAATATCTTTCAAGTTCAATTATATTAAAAAAAATAATAACCCAAGAAACGATAAATAATAATTTCTCAACTAAAAACTTCATTGGATTCAAACTATATTAACCCTTTAATGGGCCCTTTATTTCTACTAAAGGTAAATTAAAGTATTTGTGGAATTGAAATTGTTTTAAGAACAGTAATTGATTTAAAAAGAAAAAAAACTCATTTAGTTTATAAAAATGCCATTTTTTTGGTGGTAAATATATTTAACATGACCTATTAGGAACTTACTGACTTTTATTTTTCTTTATTTATAAAATAAATTCCTTAAATGCTACAAACTTCAAAAGGAATTATGCATTTTATAACTTTTATACGTTTTTTAAAAGTGACAAATGGTTACCAATTTTATTCAAACTCACTTCAAGAAAGAAGTTATTGAAAAATGGAAACCTAAATTAAAAGTGGTAAAACGTGGTGGTAAGTATCTTACCACGGCCTTCGAAAGGGTTAAGATGGTATTAAAAGTTGACATGTTTCAAGCTCTCGAAAATAGGTGCCCATGCTCAAGACTTACTAGACGTGAATGAGAGAGAACAAAAATAATTTGAAACATAAAACATTAAGTTACAAGCAAAAAATGTATAATAAAGTAGAAAAACAATATCAGTAAATCCACGGTATGCGAGGACAAAACAGGAAAAAAAATCTTTATTTTTTGGGATGGTGTAAATATTTTACTGTCCAACTAAATAAATTCTAATAGAAAAAAATCATGAATATGAGGCTGTTCACAAACCATGTAATGAACAAACAAAGCTGGAGGAAAATTTGAATCTCGAACTTAATCTCTAAATTCGCCCTTTTAACAAAACTATCAAACCTTAGTGTTTCATAAGTTCATGTCATGCTATAATATTCTTTTTGTCCAGAGCCATCGCCAAATAGGTGTTATCTCCTGGCACTTGATGATAATGGCCGTCAAAAAGAAAGATAACAAAAGTCGATGCTATCTCGCCAACTTCGATCAAAAGAGAGCAACAGAGCGATTTAATATAATAGTTGCTTCTTTTCTTACTCGCTTTTCACGTTTTATTTACCTTTTTCTTTCATTTAAGCCGATGGCCAGAACTCCGAGTCATGGTCACCAACCGTGAATTAACCACGATCAGCGATGGAACTCGCAAAGAAAAAAAAACATAACTTCACTTCAAATGATGTTATTTTTAGGTAAAGGAAAGTTTTAATCGATGTTTTTCATATCCCTGTGTGACAGGAATTTGTCAGATATAGAAAATAAAATGGTCTTGATCTATGGATTTGTAAGCGTTTCTCTAATATCATTGACCTTTGTTAAAAGATATTTATTTGATTTCTAAAGAAATATACTTTAAAGAATTACATGAAACATTGATTTTTAGGTTAGTCAGATAGATTTTTAGTCGTTGACTAAAAGAAATTTTAGAAAAAATGACATTCTAATTTTATCTTTACTTGATACACATCTTTACACTTGGTAAATAAGAGATCATATAAAGTAATTACGAATTAATAAGGTATACGGATAATTTAAGGATTATAAGTTTCCTTTAAGGCCTATTTATCGATGATATAATTGATTTTTTAGAAAATTTGAGTAATACACAGTAATGTAAATAAAATATTATTTTTTGTTCTTTTTGTATAATGGAAAATTCCATATGCATTAAATTTGGTTTCAATTTTTTTAAACCTCATCTCGAACTTATTTTAAATATTTTGCTGCGCAGCATTAAAGATAATAAGTTTTTTTGATGAATTTAAAAAATCGAAATTAAATTTCCTATGATTAGGGTTTTTCTAATTTTGTTTATAATTGATTTCTAAAATTATTTTATCAGTTAAAGATATTGTGATAAACGAGCAATAAAATCTTGTACAGACGAGTATTATACGTACATATATATATATATATATATATATATATATATATATATATATATATATATATATAAACATGTATCATTCTAAATATGATTTTCCTGAGTTTTACATCGAAGTAAAAATGTAAAAATTAAGCTTTTGTTTGACTTCATATCATATTTATAATAGTAATAATAATCAATAAGTTTATAATTATGAGTTTATTAAATTTCTTGAGAAAAAAAACATTAATATAAAAAAATGAACAAATTGTCACTTGAATTGGCTAATATTGTTTTAATAACTATATGGCCACAAATACATCTTTTAATCGATTTAAATATTTTTCATGACTGTCCCTAATTTTATTAACTAATTGTTTTCCATAACACACAAAGGTCACACGTAGTCTTTTTGCAGTTCAGATATTATCCTGTGTGGGATTGCATGTACCATGTTTTTATTATTGATCTTTTTAATCAGAAACAAACAATACCGTCTTAATTTTTTTTTAAAAAAACATCATATTGAAGAATTCCGAGCAACAAAATACTATTTATATCAAAAGTAACATTTTGCTTTATTTTGTTAAGAATTTACAGTTCCTTTCTATGCATAGATATCATTTCATTTAGTAGTGTTTTATATAGATATAATATATAATTTGCAGGCCAAAATATAATTCTTTCAAGAACTAAATGTTGGCCATTGTAAACGTGCAACATGCTTGGTGAAAAGTCCTTCATTTATTTATTCAGACACTATGAATAATCCGCATGAAATAAATCAATTGTCATGACAGAAGAGATTAGGAATCAAATCAAAAACGAATAACTAACTATAACGTTCTCGCATGTTTGTATGACGTATTGTTTTGCACAATCATTGAGTGCATAAATAAACATTGTACTGCAACATAATTGAAATCTTAAATACTCTATCATTCAGAATTGTTTACTCAGACGCTATGAATAATGTCAAACATTTAAAAATATTGTCAACAATTAAATTAAAAATGAATAACAAGCTGTAATGTTGTCTCATGTTTATATGACGTATTGTTTTGCACTATTATTGAGTGTATAAATAAAAAATTTACTGCAATATAATTGAAAACTTAAGCCCTCTATCATTCTGAATTGTTCTTTTTTTCAGAAACTACGAATAATGTCAAACATTAAAAAAAAAATTGTTCAGTAAATTTCAGAGAGTAAAACATGCACACTTTTTAGTAAAGAATCTAACGCTAGTGCATTTCAATCCATTAATTTACTTTTGTTATATTTGGTTACGATTTAGGAATTTGGATTTAATAGGCATACAAATTTTAAATATTGTGGGGATACTTGTTAATGACAATGTCAACCTTTATCTATGAAAACATACTCCACCCTTTTTTAACTCATTCATCTCAGTGAAAGAAAATTAAAATAGCCGATGCTGATTTTTGTAGTGGTAGAAACACTACAGAAATTTATTCCCACTTTTCCGTTAAAGAGGAAGCAATTCTTTTCTCTCTGTCTAAATAAAGTAATACTAAAATTCAATCGCTTGAAAATGTGAATAAACGCCCTCTTACATACTTCAAGCTGAAAAACAATCTTTCATGCTTGATAACCTTTCTATTCTTTCAGGAAATTTGATTTTTACATTTTAAGTGATAAAAAGATTTATATTTGGATGTTTAATTCTTAATAAATTTGATTTAAAACACTTTTGACTGTCTAGTGCAAAAATAAGTATATGAAAGTCTCGATAATTATTCAGAGATACCACCTGCTCCAAATAATTTATAAGACTGTAGGGAACTGCAAACTGAAATTCTATGTTTTTTGGTTAATTTTGTCAAATTTTTAAAAGAATCAGCACGGCTTTATTATAACAAAGTGACAAATCACATAAGTCCTTGAATTATTTAAAAGCATTGGTGAATAAAAAATCTTTAAATCGAATTTGCTAAATCAAAAAATTACACATTAAAAGACTACCAGTCGAAAATATTTATCCATTGTCCAGAGCAAGAGGGCATCTCTGAATATGTAGAGAAATTTCTAAATGTTGTTTAAGTCAAAAATACTTTTGCGTCCAACTATAAATAAATTTGGATATTATATCCGAGCTAAACGGAAATATCTACTGGAAAATCGTTGAAGTTGGCAGCTGCAAGAGCATTTCATTTAAAATTAATTTAATTCTTATCGTTTTTGTGCAAAATTTATTTCTAAACTAATTGAAAAATTAGAAATCCATCACACGGTAAGTTTTCCTTCTCTCAAATAAAAGACTTTAAATAAAAACGTGGGAACAAATTCAGATCCTTTTTCTTTAAGTGTAGCAATTATTTTCAAAAATCTTTTTCGTGTTGCTTTTTTCATATTTATTTTTCGAAAATACAAAAGTAGAAAATGCATTCTTTGATTTCAAATTATATTCTAAAGCACTTGTTGTTTAATGTCTTATAGTTTGCTTTCATGGTTTAAACAAAAAATGATAACACAGTTGAACAAATGTTTTGTTGCTTGTGCTTGATCCTACTTAATTCGGGTGTGGAGATTTTAAATCTGAAATTAGTTTCATTCGGAAAGCTACATATTTCTATATCAAATAATATTTTTAGACTAGCTTATCTTTTGTCTGAATGTAAAAGTTTATAGATAACATAGAGGTTTATATACATACATATAAACTTGTCTGCTTCCTTGAAAATAACAGTTAAGACAAAAAGCATTTGGCGATATGGCTTTTGATATGAATGATTCTAGAAGAAAAATAATTTAAACCTGTGATTAGAATTCCAATTATGAAGGACGATGGAAGATTGGTAATCTTGATCCAATGACGTTTTGAGTTTAGATACATCTTTCGTGTTCTTAAAGATTAAGGATGCTTTTATATACCAGCTAACTTTTAATACTTTCGAAGATGATTTTTACCTGTGGTAATAAAATGGAATTTAAATTACAATTTTAGGCAGAAACATACGCGGTATTTTGAAAACGCTTAGACGGCTTATCAATAAAGTATTACAACTTAATATATATGCTTAATTTTTAAAGAAATAGTGGTGGTCAACAAATTTTTAATTAAGTTTATATATGCAAGGAACAAATAGAAAACACACATTTCGCAACCACTTTAATTATAGAAATAAAATTGTATGCCAAATGCGTAAAAGTTGGCTGGTATGAGTTTAGTTAGATCAAATCCACAAGACCACACAGTGATATTATTAGACGGCGTATTTATCAAATATTGTCATTGGGCAAACTAAACGTTCATTTTCTTTGCTTGACTATCACCTACTACATCAGAACGCACAGTACCTTCATCACGGTTTTTCATAAGTAGTCTGCGTAGACCATACCTGCCAACTTTTAATCCTTTCCATTATAATTTTTCCCAGTGGTATTAAAATGGAATTAAAACTTCAATTTTAAGCAAACAAATACGTTGTATTTGAGAAAACTTAAGTTGACAACCATGATAGTAACGCATATTGATATATGTGCTAAATTTTTGTAAGAATAGTGGTGATCAAAATCATTTAAAACTTAAATTTATAAAGGAAAAAATAGTATATATTTACTACCACTTTAAATATGAAAATAAAATCTTCCGGAAAATCCAAAAGAGTTGGCACGTATGGCGTAGACCATTTAAAAAGTGAACCGGTTTCACTCACGAACCCAAGTTCTATTTTAAAAGTGACCGTGAATAATTCATCATATATATTTGAGAAGTGAATTTGTGGTGGTTGACAAGTAAATAAGACAATATATCCCTAAATGTAAAAATTTTTTTTAGACATATATTTACTACCACTTTCTTAATTTTACTAGACTTTCTATTAAATGGCTCTTTTGAAAACTGGTTATCCTCCATAGAGGTTTGATCGGACTATCTACCAGAAACCGTGTGGATGCTTTTAGTTTTAGAGCATGATTTATTGATTCTTTAACTATTCATATCCACCCCGTGTGAAGAGCGGATATTCAGCTAAATACACTTAGTTAATTAAATCCTTGCATGGTAAACAAATTTAAATTGTTTTACTTAAATCAGAATAAAAGATAAATTAGATTTTTAAAAGTGTATTAAGTGTGATGGATTGATTGAGGAAATAAAAAAAGTCGAATCCAAATAAAGACAAATGAGGAAAGGAAGTTCTAGGAAAGAGAAATTGCTTCCAATCATTTGTTGTCTTTATACAAAACAAATGAGAAACAGATAGTATTAGAAATGCTGTAAATTCGAGATAGCAATGTATCCTTATTTTGGGATCAATTTTCTCTTACATTTACAATTACACATTGCACATTTACAATAAAAAATTGTGTTCTTTTACAGAAATGAAAAGCGCGGTAGTTTAAGTGCCTCTTTGTTGTGATTTACTTTTCAAACATAAGATAATTCGGCTTAACATAATATATCGATAATATAAATATTTATACGGTTTAACCTTTTCGGGACGGGCGAGTCATAAATCTATTTGTACGGAATCAGAATCAGGATAGTAAAAAATAAAAAGCGGTAGCTTCAGTTTGGGCATAGCTAATTTGACAGATTTATTTTGCTTTCACTTTAAATCTAACACATCTAATCCTTGTGTGTTAAAAGCGTAACTATACCTTATTTTAATTCGAACTAAGTAGTGGTTAATTAAATAAAGCAAATTATTATGACCCCGCCCACAAATAAACTTCTATTAAAATAGTTAGGCTACCAGTTTTATCTTTTTTACCCTGATTATCGACACCCTGAGAATCCATATATGACTCACCCGTCTCGAAGAGGTCAAATATTTCGTACAATTAGCACCATTTAAACGAAATTGCTTATCGTTTATAAATTTATAATATCTTATATTTAAGTTTAAAGTATATACTTACAGAATGCATATTTTTTGTTTCAATTCTCGTTTTTCTAAATTTAATTTGGAATTATTTTGTCCTTCAAATCATGCGAGTAAATTATACATGTATATGAGTAAAGGATAATCACACGATGGTGTGATTAAAAATTGGCAAAATAATAATAATAAAAAAAGTCTACCAACAATTGTGATTTCTCTATCGCTTGAGGAAATAATTTTTTTTTCTTCAATTTTTCAGTAATTTAAAAAAAATTATTTTGCTTTTTTACCCAATTATATGAATCAGGAGAAAAACAATAGAAAAAGAATAGTCATAATTATAAAAAATAGAAAAGCTATTAAAAGGAATTTTACATTCTACTTGACATTGTGGTACAGTGAAAAAAATTTTTTCAATATTTAAAATTCACTATTTATATCAGTTTAATTAGCTTAGTTTAATTAATTAATTTAGTTTAATTAATTGATTTAGTTTCATTAATTAATTCAGTTTAATTCATTATTCTTGCTTACATTTAATTATTCCAGCAATTGTTTACAAAATCATACCTGCCAACTTTTAATCCTTTCGGGGATGATTTTCCCCGGTGGTAGTAATTTAAATTAATTATAATTTAAATTACAATTTTAAGCAGAAACATACGCTGTATTTTGAAAAAGGTTATACGGACTACAGCAATAGTATTACATATTAATATATCTGCTTAATTTCTTCAAAAATAGTGGTGGTCAAAAAGATTATAAATTGAGTTTATAAATGCAAGGAATCTATAGAAAGCATGCATTTTACTACCACTTTAATTATAGAAATAAAATTTTACGCCAAATGCGTAAAAGTTGGCATGTATGCAAAATTCATGATTACTGCAGAATTTCGGATTTGAAATGAGATTTAAATACTTATTTCAGTGAATTTTTAAATTTCGTTTTTAAAGTTTACATTATCATTCATTTTAATCACTCAAATAAAAAGAAAATATTCCTAGAAATGTGATAAAAAAATTATCTTCGTAATATTAAAAATTAATGACATATAATGTAACTGTTATAAAATTTTTTAAAAATTACGCCAAAATATTAATGTTAATAATTTAATACATGATAATATTTTTACTTGTAGAAATTTAGAAAATCATTACTTTTGTTTATTATAAGTAACATTTTAATGTTGCTTTATAGGAAATTTTTTTAATGATTGTTTAAGTTAAAACAAACTAGGTTTACAAAAAAAATAACAACATTCATATTTAGTTGCGAATAGTATAATAGTAGCAAAAATATTCGTATTGGTTCTAGTATAAAAGCGGAAGTGAGAAGTTTAAAGCAAATAAACCTCTGCTGTATTTCCGGAATAAAATATTTATCTATCACGAAATCTGCACACAAAGAAATATCATAGACTGAAACATTCCTACATTTTGTCAGGAAACGGTTATAAAATGAAATGATAAGAAAAGAAAGACTTCAAACACTAAACTTATATAAGATTTTTTTAATAGGGAAATAAGAATAATTTTAGCTTCTAACGAAAAACAAATAGATGTTACAAAATGAGTTGTTCTGATACCATTTTTATAGAAAGAGAATTACTCAAAGGATAGAGCGTTCGCTTTCCAATGAGGCGAACCGGGTTCGAATCCCAGTGAAGGCTGGTCGATACTTATTCCGCACCAGTCTCGTACCGACAACAGTGCGGACGTAAAATATCCTCAGCGGTTGACGGATCATGGATTAGAGTTCCCTTTCCATCAGGCTAACCTAGTGAGGTTTTCGTGGTTTTCCTCCTCATGTAACGCAAATTTGGGTTAAGGCATATTTCTTCCAATACTTGATCCACGAGTTCACTTTTCTTCTCGATCGTTTTCAAAATAACAAGGCTACGCAGTTGAACATTAGTAGTCGTAAGCCCTTAGCTGGGTCGGCTGCAAGTGACGTAGCCTGGGTATCTCAATCCTGATTGGTTGTTGAAACGTGGTATTTGTTAGCGTTAACAACTGCTCTTTCTATTCTATTTCGAGATAGACAAGCCCGTATTTCAAAATCTTTCTCAGCTACCGTATAAATTGGCAGGTATGAGGACGTTAATTAGAACAGATATGAAAAAAGAATTGAATTTCATGTCGTTTTTTAAAAAGAAAAATTACCCATTTCATTTCCTCGCCTTCAAGGCATTCCCTTAAAGTTTGATTAGAACTGCAAACCAAATGAGATAATTGAATTAAAATAGTTAATTAAAAATCTTATTGATTTTTTTTTATCAAGTGCAATCTTTCTCCATTTTACCTAAGAAAATTGGAATATAACAATATTTTCTCAAAAAATTATACTTCAAACTTTATTCAATTATTAAATTGCTGTTATTTCAAGATCGTTAATTACATCATCGCTGATAACAGAACATGTTTCTTTGACAAAATATTATTCATAAATTTAAAATTTGAGTTAAATTTTATTTTTATATTTAAAGAGGTAATAAAATTTAAACTATAGTTTTTGGGTTTATAAATTTAATTAAAATTGATTTTGACCGTATAAACAATTTAAATATGATTACAATTAATTCATTAAGGTAGCAAATAAATCTTTAGTACACCAGAGAAGCAGAAAAATGGAAAAAGTAATGATTATTAATATCAAAAATCTATTAAAAATATTAAAATTAGCAACTTTTTCTAGCACAAGTCTGTTAACTTTCCACTATTTTTGTAAAAATTTATTCTAGTGGTAGCTAAGTCATGGTTAAAATGTATTATTATTTATACATTTAAACTTATTTTTCGCAATACTACAAATAAATGATTTAAAAGTTCAACGCCGCTTTGTCTCAGCGGTTTCATGGCGAGGCGTTTTAAATGTAGGTAAAATTTAAAAATATTCCGTACAATTTACCCGGGCGTTTCAACACTTAGAGGGTTAATTGCGCTAGCATTTAAACCAGAGATATTACATCAAGATATGACAAAATAGGCATGTCTGCGTATGCTATTTCTTAAAGAGCAAGCACTTTATTTTTTTTTTAAAATGTACGCTTGTATGACATGAAATCGGAATCTAAATATATTGTAAACCACAAAAATCTTTTTTAAGTCCTTAAAAGTATTTTTTTCCTTAACAATTGTCAACTATCTGCCAACTTTTCGACGATTTGAAAAAGCATTTTTTGTGCAACACTACACACAGTTGCCAACTTGCTCCGATCGTCAAATAAATATTTTAAAGTGGTACTTTATAAATTGTGATTCTTGGTTTAATAAATTCAATTTAGTAGACTTTTATCCACCACTATCTCTAAATAATTCATAGGATTATATGATTCACCACTTTTTCAAATTTGTCAATCATAACACCAGGAATTGCGTACCTACCAACCTATAATCTTTTCGAAGATGATCTTCCCCAGAGGTACTGAAATGAAATTTAAATTACTATTTTAGGCAAAACATACATTGAATTTTGAAATATTTTATGCAGACAAACAGAATAGTAGTACATATTATTATATATTCCTAATTACTTTAAAAATAGTGGTGGTCAAAAAGATTAATAAATAAGTTTATAAATTCAATGAATATATAAAAAGCATATATTTTACTACCACTTTAAAGATAGAAATAAAATTTTACGCCAATTGCGTAAAAATTGGCAGGTATGCGAGTTGAGAAATAACTATTCAAATGATATTTCAGGCAAATAATTAATTCACCTTTCGCCATCGCTGAGAACAAATTTAGGTGAATAGCTGGTGCTTTATAAGTATATTTAAACTAAGCAGTGGTAGTTAAATAGTGAATTAAGACATATTTGCTAAAATAGAAATCAAAAAGTTTGTTGTCACATTAAATACAAAAATAAAATCCTTCAGGAAAAAAAAACAGAAGAGTTCGTAGGTATGCACCTGCTTCCCGTACCTCTTAAAATGTTACATTTGTTCAATTTATTAAAATCTCCAAAATAAGTAGTTTAATAAGCATCTCTTAGAATAAAAATAATTTCTAAAATAACACAAAACGCATCAAGTTAATTGATTGGTGTCAGCCACTTTCGTTTCGAGTTTATCAATCACGCATGAGCTAATGTTTGTCGCATGTGACTAACTGACTACACGAGCGTGCTACAAAGAATTAACCGAGTTCGGAAAAATTTCCTTTCAGACAAAACAAGTTAAGAATAGGTTCTTTTATTTCTTCTTGCGGCTGTAATCTTTCCTTAATGTCTCTCCCGTGAAAATTCAGCAATACAAAGTAATTTAAAATTCATAAATACGGATGTTCTTTTCATGATCACGTCTATGGTGTGTTTAAAAGATCCTCGCTTTACAGCCAAATATGATAGCCACGTAAATGCAAGGACATGACCGATTGCAAACTTGAATACAAAGATGAGTAAACTGCCATAAAGAAAGTTAAAAAAAAATTGTATTTATTTTACTAATAAAAAAGATACTTTTATGAAATCTCAGAGTGCATAATTTTAAAAAATGCAATATAATAAGTAAAAAGAATATTATATTGATAAGTTAGAATGACTAAAAGAGTAATTTCTCATTAAAAAGAAGTAAATTTTTTAAATTTATTTTACTAATAAAAAATATACTTTTAAGAAATCTCAGAGTATATAATTTTTTAAAAAAATGCAATATTATTAGCAAAAGAATATTTATATTAATAGGTTACAATAAATAAAAAATAAAATATGAGAAGAAAAATTAAATTAAAAAAATATCTGAAATATTAATGATATTTTCAAATTTTCGGATAAAAGTTGCAGCAATAAGCAGATATGCATTACTTAACTGACACAAATTAAACAGTAATGTATTAAAATACTTTTACAATGACACATGTTCAGGGCTGCCAACTTTCTATGCTTTAATATATTAATCTCAGTCCATAACATTTCTTCTAGTTGTAGCTAAGTTTATGCTTTAATATATTAATCTCAGTCAATAGAACTTCTTCTAGTTGTAAAGTTTACGCTTTAATATATTAATCTCAGTCCACGAAATTTCCTCTAGTTGTAGCTAAGTTTATGCATATTAATCTCAGTCCATAAAATTTCTTCTAGTTGCAGCTACGTTTATGCATATTTATCTCAGTCCATAGAACTTCTTCTAGTTACAGCTAAGTTTATGCATATTAATCTCAGTCCATAGAACTTCTTCTAGTTGTAGCTAAGTTTATGCTTTAATATATTAATCTCAGTCCATAGCACTTCTTCTAGTTGTAGCTAAGTTTATGCTTTAATATATTAATCTCAGTCCATAGAGCTTCTTCTAGTTGTAGCTAAGTTTATGCTTTAATATATTAATCTCAATCGATAGAACTTCTTCTAGTTGTAGCTAAGTTTATGCTTTAATATATTAATCTCAGTCCATAAAATTTCTTCTAGTTGTAGCTAAGTTTATGCTTTATATTAATCTCAGTTCATAGAACTTCTTCTAGTTGTAGCTAAGTTTATGCTTTAATATATTGATCTCAGTCCATGTTCTTCTAGTTGCAGCTAAGTTTATGCTTTAATATATTAATCTCAGTCCATAAAATTTCTTCTAGTTGTAGCTAAGTTTATGCTTTAATATATTAATCTCAGTCCATAGAACTTCTTCTAGTTGTAGCTAAGTTCCTGCTTTAATATATTAATCTTAGTCCATAGAACTTCTTCTAGTTGTAGCTAAGTTTATGCTTTAATATATTAATCTCAGTCCATAAAATTTCTTCTAGTTGTAGCTAAGTTTATGCTTTAATATATTAATCTCAGTCCATAAAATTTCTTCTAGTTGTAGCTAAGTTTATGCTTTAATATATTAATCTCAGTCCGTAGAACTTCTTCTAGTTGTAGCTAAGATGAAAAGCTTTAATATATTAATTATATTTAATATTTTAATATATAATGCTTTAATATATTAATCTCAGTCCATAGAACTCATTCCAGCTGTAGCTAAGTTTATGCTTTGATATATTAATCTCAGTCCATAAAATTTCTTCCAGTTGTAGCTAAGTTCATGCTTTAATATATTAATCTAAGTTTCGAAAACTTGATTAAAAGTTATTTTTTAAACATATATAAAAGTTTATATACAGACATATGCATATTCCTCTTCATTCCAGGAATATAGGGTTTCTATCATAGCTTTTCATCTTACTCTATTTGTGGCCAGATATTTTGCTTCTTTCCATGTCTTTCATACTGTTTTCAATCCGTTTGCAATCTTCCTGCACCAAATATTTTTAGGGTCTTCCACTTTTTCCATTGCCCTGAGGGTTTCAATCAAAAACTTACTTTATTTTAAAATTTTCAGGTTAACGTAGAACTTGACCAATCCATTTCTCTTTACGTTTTTAAATTTCGAGATCAATCATTTTCTGTTTTGCTTTTCTAAGGATTTCTGCATTACAAATTTAATGAAACCAGTAGATACGCAAGATTCTTATTAAACAGTTCATAATAAATACTTGAAGTCATGTTATTGTTCCTATATCGTAAAAACCTACTTGTTACAGAAACCGAAAATGTTTATATGAAACCTACCATGTTCCATTCATCTAGATACTCTACTGCATGTAACTACATAGTCAGAATTCAATGACCATCTATCCCCACGAATACTCCTTTACTTCATTTGCATTCCAATTCCTATCATCCTCCACCTACTATCGAAACATCACAAAGTTCTAGTCAAAGATGAATATGAAAAGGGCCACAAGCTGCCTCAGGTGCAGATATATTTCATACAGTTTAGTTCCAGCCTTTTAGCCTTTATAAATGTTAGCAAGATTACCAAAACTTAGGAAAGCTTTAGTTCTTAACACGTTGAATGCCATGGGGGTCACCGGTGACCGACACTGAGTTTGAAAAGGGCCGCAAGCTGCCTCAGGTGCAGATATATTTCATACAATTTAGTTCCAGCCTTTTAGCCTTTATAAATGTTAGCACGATTACCAAAACTTAGGAAAGCTTTAGTTCTTAACACGTTGAATGCCATGGGGGTCACCGGTGACCGACACTGAGTTTGTTCGTAGAGCCACGGGGGTCACCGATGACCGGCGAAGAAAAGATTTTCAGACTCA
Organism: Parasteatoda tepidariorum; assembly: GCF_982258835.1. Lineage (NCBI taxonomy): Eukaryota > Metazoa > Arthropoda > Arachnida > Araneae > Theridiidae > Parasteatoda > Parasteatoda tepidariorum. The sequence goes on along the minus strand of NC_141759.1, from coordinate 26,154,336 downwards.
TATAATTCGAGTAAATGTCGATTTTTTTAAATATTATTATCGTTATAAAAATGGTTTGAAGAAATTAATGCAGTACAGAACACACAAAAATAGTTTTATTTATATACACAGAGATGCCAACTTGCTATAGACAGCGAATAATTATTTTCAAGTGGTAGTTTATTAATTGTGACTCTTGGTTTAATAAATTCAATTTAGTAGATTTTTATCCACCACTATTTCTAAACAATTCGTAGGCTTTATTCAAATAAGTCATGTTAAACCTTTAAAAAACTAGCAAAATCGATCTAATGTTTGCAAATTTAGTTTTTAGTTATTTACCGTGTGGCCAGAAGGTCAAGCCACGAAAATTAGCGTGGCATTAAAAGGGTTAATTGTTTACCACTCAATAAAAAACTTTGCCAAAAAGCGTAGTAGTGGTCAGCCCTACATGTCACCTGTGAAATTTCAATCATAAAGTGTACCCATTAGAAACGTCGAAAGTACAGATCTTGTCATATTAAGAAGCTGTACAATATTTCAAAAAAATTAGGAATAAAAATGAGTAGGATCTGTTATATATCCTATTTAAAACACAATTTAATTTTTTTAGCATTTAAAACATGCTATAACAAAACATGATCTTTGGCAATAGCTAAATTCATATCTTATGTTGTCAATTCAACTTTTAAAATCTTTGACATGTTTCAATCGAAGATATAAAATATATTAAAGTGTCTACATTTCAGCTTTTCTTAAAATGAAATTGGATGCAAAGTTACTGAAGACAGTTTAGAAAGGGTTTGTCAAAAACAAGTGCGAAGTTCAGTTTATCTACCCATATTAAAATATGTGTTATGTAGAATAAATGCTCGATATCAAAAATAAGACTAAAGGCAAAATTCATTAAAACATATTTCTTGGTGAATAAAAATCATGTCAGTGAACACTTCTTATAGTTGTTTTTGATAAAAAATAAGATGAAAAACAATATATTTAAGAAATATTATGTTTTCTATTTTTAAATTATACATAAATTATTATCATATAAATGATGAGATAATTTTTTTATTTTTTTCTCGGTTAAGTAAATTTTATAAACGAATAGATTTAAATACCGTAGCATCATATAATATTAACACAATGTGGTATTAAAATGCAAGGTTGCATGCATTTTCTACATTCAGTGGGGTTTCTAAGAACTCGCTCCAAAATAAATATTATTGTATTGTTATTACATACGTAAATTCTCATTTTTTTAACCCTACAACTTTTTAGAAACTTTTATATTTACACATTGCACGATGACACAGAATGAAAATACCTTAGTCATTATGATTCGAACATTCGTGAGAAACTGTAAGAACGATTGCGTAAAAACAGAGCGCATGGCTAATTTAAGTTAGCTACTAAATTAGTTTTCAAAAAAGTCGCTATCACAAGATATTTACCTACATTAAGGATTCAGGATCTATAATATTATAGATGACATGAATGATAAAATGATATTATAGATGACACGATTGATATTATAGATTAAATCTCTCATCCACTCCTAATTTATTTTTTAAATCATCTGTTTATAAGTGGGAACGCTGACTCCCAGTAGATTTCAAACTTGTATTAATGTTACAGTTTCTATCTTAAAAAATGAATAAAAACATTATTAGTACAGGCAGTTCACAATTGGAATTTATTCATCACAAACGTGATAAATTAGCCCCATAAATATAGCTGCCAACAACTACGATTTGTCTGCAGTATTTAATTTTTAGACTTATAAATTTTATTTAATGTGATTTTGACTATCATTAAATGTCAAATGCAAAGTTCTTAATTTAAAAAACTCTTCTCAGGCTAGTCTTGACACATGCTTCTGAAACTTGGACAGTAACAAAACTGGAAGGCAACTAAAATTTCCGCACTAGTCTTTGCGAAAAAACATGCATTAAAAATGAAATTCTACTTTTTTTCTCTTAATTCAGAGATGCCAACTTGCTCAGGACAGCAAATATATATTTTAAAGTGGTAGTTTATCAATTGTGATTCTTGGTTTAATAAATTCAATTTAGTAGATTTTTATCCACCACTATTTCTAAATAATTCGTTGGTTTATAAAATTCACCTATTTTTAGTACTGAAGTTCAACTTTACCTTTTAAAAAGCAAGCAAAAATAGTAAAATAATTGCAAAATTTACTTCTTTGTTATTTACCGCTTTATTAGTTGTTTTGGCATGTCCGGAGCAGTTGGCATCTCTGTTAATTTGTAGTTCAAAACATGTGCATAGCTGCCAACTCTTCCGGTTTTCCCGGAAGATTTTATTTTCATATTTAAAGTGCTATCGAAATTCATGTTATTTCACTAAACTTTTTGAATTATAATAATAATTTTAAATCAGTTTGACCACCACTACATATAAATAATTACAACAAATATATAAAAGCATATTATTATTTACGATAGCGAATTTCAACTTGATTAAAATATAAAAATTTTTGAGGAAGATAGTTTCTCGGTAATTGTTTTACTACCACTTGGAAAATCCATTTTCGAAAAGAGTGAATGTTGGCATGTATGCTATAATCATGAAAACGGATGAAAAAGTGTAGATAATTATTTTGAAAACAACATGGAGATATCGTGATTAAGGTGGTGTATAATGTGAAAAAAAATGTGATTTTGAGATAAGTCCACATTTAAAGACTTAAAATCACTAGTCTATCCAATGTTATCCCCTTGCACAAAAACTGCTACTACTTTGTAAACAATTGAAGTACAAAAAGAAGTTAAGTATTTTTAGAAAGCTAAGTGTACAAGGATTCTAAATTTATAACAACCTCGATTTCGAAAATCTTGCCCAAATACATCTTTTTGCACTAGTCAGACAGTAGAAAGTAAACAGATATAAATAATAAAGTTGTTAAGTAAGTAAGTAGTTAAGTAGAGAGATATAAAAAATATTACAGTTTGCAAATCGTTTCCACTTTTGAAATAAATGGTAAATCTATTGCAAAATTAGCGGCAGCTTTAATACGCCTTGCTACTTTTAAAAGAACAGATTCCTTTTTTCCAAAAAAAAATATTGCATAAGAGTTTCACTATTTTAATTTATTCTGTAGGAATGAGATAGCTCTTTGCACCGTCAGACGTAAATATTTATAAAATATTTTTTAAATGTTCCATTTTTTATACTATTATATTTGTATCAATCAGAATATTTTATTCTGTTTAAGTAAGTTTATAATAGATAAAAAGAAGACGAGTATAACATTTTAATTCGATGGTGGAGGCTAATAATAAACAATTTTCAGCCTCGTTATAATGAAATTGTTACCAGTTATTAATTCTCTCCAGGTGCTTGTGAGCCCTGGTATAATTTATAATTTTAATCATAAATAAGAAGCAGTAATAATGGAAAACAGGAGTCAACATCTGACAACAGTAATGACAAGATTCAAATATCTACGATGAAAATTTTGCAGCTTATATTTTAGATACATTTCTATTATATAAAATTAGAAAATATTTTTTAATTTTAATAAGTTAATAAATATTTTTCCTTGACATATTTGAAAAACAGTTTCGAATTGTATTTTTCTTCTTCTTTTTTTTCCTGTTAAAAATGAAATTTACGAGGGAAAAAATCGATTCTTTGACATAAATTTTCAATACCTGCGTCAGTATTTGTTTTATACTGCTACAGTTTCAAAACCGACGCTTGTACGTGTATGGCTCATAACTTTATTTATGACATAGGCACTTACATCTAAACAAATAAAGATTAAAAGCAAAGCAAAATATGTTTAGTATACGTATATTAACGCTAGTGATGAAGAAGAAATATTTAATAATCGAAATTTTCAGCACTTCATTAAGATTTTAAAAAAAAAGAAAAAAAAAGCTGAACGTGACTCTAAATTATCGATATTGAACAAAACAGTCAAATCACATTAATATACCTTTTTAATCAATTTTTTAATTATGTTTCTTAATTTACAATGACCCAATAATAGTTTAAAGCTATACTTTTGGTTTTAGTTTTATACTTCATAATTAATATCGGGAGAGAGAGACAATTTACAATCAAAAAGTGTCAAATTTTGCTTTTGTGTCCTTTTTCTCTGATTTTTATTCATTCTAAGAATTAAAGTTAGAATTACATTAAGAAACTAAATCTGTGGTATCTCCAAACATTGTCATTTATAACTGCGTATACAGGTAATGTATACACAGTAATAAATTTGTATGAATTGTTTGTTCGAAATCGTAGTATTGTTTGTTCCTAAGTAGTATTGTTTGTTCTATAAAATTAAATAAAATGCAGATATGTGAAAGGTCACCAATGTATGCGTTGCATATTATTAGTACTTCATTTGTAAATGATTACCACCATTTACGCATAACTAGACTAAAATGCATGGAATACATCTGGTGACTAAAATGTAAAAAGTGCTAGAAACTCAATTCATTTCGATTTATTTACTGTCTCTATAATTACTAAATCGTAACTATTATTATGACTAACATTTCATATTATTCATGTTTAAAGCAAAACCATTCTTAGCACTTTCAATAATAAACCAGAGATGTCAGCTTGCTCCGCTTTGTAAAAAAATATTTTCTAGTGGTAACGAAATTTAAGTTATTTTTAGTTCAATTTTTCAATTCCTACTATTAGTTCACCCTCTCCCTATATCTTGTTCAAATTTTTAATCACGAATAAAATACTTTTTTTTCCATCCACTCAAGTTTAAATACTTTTTAATTAAACTTGCAGTGGATGACACTTGACAGAGATGCCAACTTGCTCCGGACAGCAAATATATATTTTAAAGTGGTAGTTTATCAATTGTGATTCTTGGTTTAATAAATTCAATTTAGTAGATTTTTATCCACCACTATTTCTAAATAATTCGTAGGTTTATATAATTCACCACTTTCAGAGATGCCAACTTGCTCCGGACAGCAAATAAATATTTTTAAGTGGTAGTTTATATATTGTGATTCTTGGTTTAATAAATTCAATTTAGTAGATTTTAATCTTCCACTATATCCAAAAAATTCGTAGGCTTATATAATTCACCACTTTATGGTTTGAAGTCATACCAGACCTTTTAAAAAGCAATAAAAAAAATTGTCAAATAATTGCAAAATTTAGTGTGTAGTTATTTACCGTTTTTTCTATAATTTTGGCGTGTCCGGAGCAGTTGGCATCTCTGCACTTTGAAGAAATTAAGTCATGCTATACCTTTTAAAAAGCAAGCAAAAATAGTTAAAAATTTGCAAAATTTACTTTGCAGCATTTACCGTTCTTTTAATTATTTCGGCTTGTCCGGAGCAGTTGGCATCTCTGACTTGATACTAATATAGTTTTTTAAACTATTAATTCATAAATTAAATTTAAAAATTAATAATTTTAGTTTTATATGGATTCCATTAGAAATATTGAAGCCATAAGTCACTATTTTTAAAGCATTTAGCACACGAAATTTTATTCTTTAGAAAAAGTCGTCGATACCCATTCTGCTTATGCTAACGCGGAAATTCTTTGTCAATAATTTTGCCAAGTAACTAAAATAATTTTTTTCTCTGGTGACCTAAGTAGGTATTGACTTTTTTAAAAAAAATTTATTTCTTGTTCATTTTAAGTAATTTATCCACCAATAAATATGAAAAACTCAAAGTATCATATGAAATGTAACTTTTTTGGAGCCCTCCAGTGGTGACTCTTTTAAAGTGTGGGCGAAATTATACTTATTTTCTACAAATTATTCTATCTAATTATTCCATCTACTTATTCTATTGTATCAAAAAACTGCCTTTAAATAAGTACAGTTATAGATGTTTTATCGCAATTTAATGATTTGGTGACTAACTGTTCTAGCTTGTCTAATCCTTCAATTACGATAAAATAGCGTTTCTAAGCTTATTTCAATTTAACTCTCTGGCTGAGACAAATTCTGCATCCAGCTTGCACCGACCACAGTGCTGCCGTAAAATATCCTCTGTATTAGATGGATCATAGGATAGAATACCCTTGCCGTCACACTAACCGTGAGAGGTTTTTGTTGTTTTCCTCACCATTTAACTCAAATGCTGGTTAGTTCAATCAAAAAGTCCTAAACTAAGTCAAATTTCCCCCAATACTTGATCCAGGAGTTCCTTTGTCGTTTGGATTGGGTAGAAAGTTACAAGACTACGGAGTTGAACACTAGTTGTCATAAACTCAAAATTGAGTCACCTGTTCAGCGACGGTTAAAATAAAATAACAACATGAAATTAACATGAAGTTAAAATATTTAAAAAAAATAAAAATTCAAGTTCAAATGCCCACGATCTACATGCTCATAATAGGATAGTGTCACTAGCAGCGTAAGACGACAATTCCAGTCATGGTTTCCTAGATAATTCTTAATCTATATGATGTGCCCTACTGCCTCTAGAAGTTTGCCACAACATTTGCGGTACACCCTGTTAAGAACATGCCAGACATTCTTTTTTTGTCTTTCGGAGCCATGAAAAAAAATTGGAAAATATTTTCGTTTTTAATCACTTTGGTTGTCATATTTACAGATCAGCATATTTTTTCGAAAACGATAAATCGTGAAAAACTAAATTGCTTTGTTAGCATTCAAAGGCTGCCAACTTCCTATGCTTTTTGGGGAAATTTTTCCCAGTTGTAGCTACGTTTATGTTTTAATGTGAGATTTTTTTTCTGTAAATCTGTTTTAAAGTTATTTTCCATTCCACTACACATGAATGATTCAAAACCTCTTACGAAACACCATTTTGTTTCAGCTCTTTTGTGGCGAGACTTTTAAACCTCAGGCAAAATAATCAAAACTTTTGAAAGCTTTTGTTTTTAATTCTCTGCAACTCGATAAAATATTTTGCAAAAGGACAGTAGCTTGCAACCCTTATTATCTCTAACGTTTAACATCTAAAGATGGATGACAAGATAATATTAGTGCTTCTGTACTAACTCACAGAAAACAACTTTTCTTTTATCAGCAAATTTTTAAGAAAATTTTGTATCGCAAAATATTTTGGCACAGTTTGAAAGGTCGTGATTGAACGTTGTAGAAATGTTGTCCATACTACTCACGCAAAACTTTAATTGAACAAAATGAGTTTAATTAAGGTTCATACGTACCTAGGAAAACTTAATAACTGGTATCAATTTTGTTATTAAGAAGCTAATAATTTCTTAGTATTAGCTCTTCCACTACTGAAATAAAATTTCATATATGCCACCTTCGTTTCTATGTTTATTTACCAAGCGATATAATAATATAAAATATAATAATATAAACAAAAAAATTATTAATATCTCTACCACTTTAATTCCCTTGCTTTGGTAGCCCTACGACTTGCACGCGAAGTCGAACACTTTACGGTAGAACAGTTTAACGAGGTCCAATACCGAGCACATTCGGTCCCTACTTAGGCTGATCAAAGTGGTCATCCACCAGTTTACTGACCACAACCAGTGATCCCGGTGTTCTACTGGGAGCCGTGTCTTTTCGATCAGTCCACTGCGGGACCATTTCTTTAAGTGAAATAATATACTTTAGCTCTTTGTTGTTAATCGAATAGTGGTTTATAAGCCTTTAAGCGCAATTAATGGCTTGTTGGATTGCCAAACAGGGTACCCTGCACCAGAAAGGGTTAATTTCTCCTAAGGAATCCTATTGAATCCATCCTCCATCCGAAATTTTCATGGATAATATAGCACACCGTTTCTAAAAGCTTCAATCTCGATCATGTGCCAATAGTTAAAAAACATTTACTCCTAAAAGAAAGATTGTCTACATAAAGTTACAATTAGTCTGTTGCTTCAAAATATATCGTTAATTTGATTATCAACGTTGGAACTCGAAATTGTTTTGCTGCAGACCTTTAAAACTCAAATACAGTAAAAAATATAATAATAACTTGTCCTTTTTAAGGTACTTATCAGATCGTTTCTGTGATTAAAAGAGAAAGTTAAGATAGTGTGTTTAAAGAAAAATTTTACCTCCTCAGGCTATTTAATGTGACAGAAAAATCACAATTAAGGTAGTCAAAAATCCTTTAAATTTGCCAGCTATAAAAACTATTATTGCGTGAGTTCAGTTGGAATTGAGTTTGTATTATGGATGCTTTTCTGAATTAAAAATAATTTAAAGTCAACTAAATTGAAATCAAATAGTTTGAAACAAATTAGTTTGAAATCGAATAGTTTGAAATCAAATAATTTAAAATCAAATAATTTAAAAACAAATAATTTGAAATAAAATATTATAAACTAAAACAAGAAGTAATACATTTAAAGTTCCTTTAAACTAAACAAATGATTAACTATTACTAAAATTAATGATATCTTTAAAAATCCTTGTTAGTTGTGTGGTTGTAGGATTACAATTGAAATTATTAATGCCATTAATGAAATTAAAGCTTTCACTCATATATTTCTATGAAATATATATAAATTATGTAAATTCATCTCTAACTAGAGCACGCATTGCATTAAATAATTTCACAGTGATAAACAGAACTGCGTGCGTTAAACTAAATCATCTATTATCACTACTGAAACTGTGTGAATAGTTAATCTCAACAGACAAGTACCTGAAATCTGAAAGAGAATTAAATTACACGAGGGCTAACGGAGCCGTATAATCCCATTATTATTGCCTCCATTAATTAACAAAATGGAGAATTTCAGCTTCACTAGTTAAAATTAAATGTGACTCCTCATAATCGCTTGCAACCTCGAATTCCCAAATGAAATAAATTCCCATTCCATCAGGAATATGTTGTCGCATCTCAACATAGAACTAAAATTATGTTTTCTTCAATGAAATTATATTTGAATGAAAGTATATTTATGTTATTTAATTTCTCCCAGTTTACATTTCAGTTTTGAAGATTTACATACACTTTAATAATTAACTACCTTAAATTGATTGTTTGTTTTACAATAATTTACTTGATTGAAGACAATTCTCTAACGTGATAGAAAAAATTGAATTTTTAAATTTGTCCTTTAATCTTTTGAAAATTTATTTAAAACTTTTTTACTTAATTTGATTTAATTTCTTATTTAAAAAAGCTTAAACCAAACTTATTTATAACATCCAAGTAATTATTAAAGTTTCATTTTATGCTTCAAATGCATATTATTATTATAGTACTTTAATTATAATGCAGTTTATTATTATAATATACTATAATATATAATTATATTGACTTTATTTATATTTTTGCAACCAATTTTTTTCGATTCTTAAACATTTCCATTTTTTGAAACGCAATTTAATGGAAACCATGTAATTCAAAATAAAAATATCTCAAAAAATCCAATTATCTTCTTTTTAAGTATAGACACAAAAAGTTTAAATTTTAAGACTTCAGTTTTAAAGGAGATGAGAAGAATTGAAACTTTTGTTTTCTTATAGAGTGATTTGTTATGTCTTCCTTTTGGAGATTTAAATTGAAATCTCTCTGTTCTGGGTATTTATTTCTGTTTGCATTAAACTGAGTTTTTCTAAACGTTAGCTTTAAATGCATACATATTGCAACGATGCTAACTGCTTCGCTTTCCTTTCTGCAAAAGTTTTAATAAATTTGTACTGAATTAAATAGTAAAACTTGTAGGAAAAGGATGCTTGCGTTCACTCTTTAAAAATGTCACCACAAGATGACTGCAGAGATGCCAACTGAAAATTCGACAAAATTTTTAAAAAAAAACGGTAAAGAACAACAAACTATAGTTTGAAGCTTCTCGGCTGATTGCTATTTAATTCCTACCAGTTTATTAAAGCTTTTGCAGAAAACGGAGCAGTTAGCATCTCTGCATTTATGGGTTAAGTTTTTTTTATTTTTATATGACTATGAATCTTGCAGGGTTGCCAATTTTTTACGCTTTTTAGGGAAAAATCTTCTTCTAGAGTAAGCTCAGTTTAGGGGGAGATAAATATTATATATATATATATATATATAATATTTATCATCTCCTTTGAAAATAACACTGAAGACATAAAACCTTAACTTATTGCAACAAAAATGCGTTTAAGAAAAAATTTATAGAGCATATACGTTTAAACTAAGTGTTGAATCGAAGATGAGTTTTGTTTAATATACGTTTAAACTAAACTCATCCTCGAAGAATCAATGTGCTCAGATTTCCAAATTTTCGCGGTCCTCGAAAATTCTAAAAAGAAGTTGCGAAAAAAGAAACGTCGATATTTTAACGCCTGTATAATCACTAGCAAATATTATTTTCAAAGAAAATATTCCCGTGTGAAAATTTTGTCATGCATGCCAAATCAGTAAACGGAACACTATGGTAAGTTTAAAAAAATCTTACTCGTTGTATTTTAAAGTTACAAACACTGTTAAAATTTGTATGGCCCACGAATAGCTTAGAAATTATATTATTAAAAACAATTTTATATTATACTATATTATATTGATTTAAAATATTAATATATTAAGTTATTCGGAAAGTAATTTTTTCTTTTAAGAAAATGAAAGGGGATTTTCTCTATGTGAATAATTATTTTATTGTATCATATATAATCCCATACCTGCCAACTTTCACTCCTTCCGAGAACGGATTTTCAGAGTGGTTGTAGAACAATAACCGAAAATCAATCTGATTCAAAATTATATTTATATTTTGATCCCGTTGAATTTGCTTGCGTAAAGATTATTGTGCTTTTATATATTTATTGTAATTATTTATATGTAGTGTTGGTCAGACTCATCTATAATTATCAATATAATTCAAAAAATTAATTGGAATAACCTGAGTATTGCTACCACTTTAAATATGAAAATAAAATCTTCTGGAAAATCCGAAAGAGTTTTCAGTATGTAATCCATTCCAATACCTCTTGATAGTAGCCTGATTTCAAACACTTAAAATATTTGTTCTTTGCTGGCAAAAAACAGATTGCAGGAGAGTTTTTCCCCTTATTTGAAGTAAAGATTTTACCGTCTAAGTTTTGCAGAGACCACAACATTGTTGCAGGTAATCCATTTCGTCTTCCCAGATATTATGCACGTTAAAAATGCATAATTTTCCGGATTTTTGTGATGCAAATCACTGTCGTCAACACGGCAGCACAAATTTCTTTCCGTAAGTACAGAATTCATATGTCAAGCTTTTGGAATAAACTTTTAAGATTTTCACATGATCTTGAGCAATCGAAGTCAATAATTATAATGTCCTAGCAATGTCACGAGTTGTTATTTGCAGGTTTCCATTAATTAATGCCGTTTTTGCGCCTTCATAAGCTCAAACTGGCTTGGTACATCATGAAAATTTTGCCGGATCGAATTTTAATAAACCAGTTTTAACACTGGTATACTGCCAATACATTTTCTCCTTATACATAAATTTTTTTTCCTAGCCTAAACAGTATTTTTACCTTTTCGACTGCAAAAAAAAAAAAAAAATATGCTGAAAATTCGTTTTTCACTTTCTATATTTAAAAGGGCACCGACCAAAAACTAGAACCACCAGAACTTTTTAACAAGCAAGCTTTGCTGCATAAGCTGTCAAAATATATAATGATTATGCGTATGCAATTATATAATTAGTATATATATAAATTAATATGAAAAAATATAATTAAATCCACTGTTGGAAAAAAACGAAACTACTTCCCGTGTATCCAACGCCTCCTATAACTGAAAGCCTCCACACGGTTTTTTATAGGTAGTCCGATCAGACAACTGTGAAGGATATCCACTTCTCATTCTCATATGTGTTGGTTATCTTAGCATCAGCCCCGCTAGGGGCTCTAACTAATTCATCTGAGTGGAAATAAGGATATCCACTTACAGAACGAGTCATTTATTACAGAATATAGTTAAAATAAGAAAGTGGTAGTAAATACATAACTAAAAATTTATTTTATTTATGAATATTATTGGTTTGCCTTATTCACTTGTCAACCACTACAGATTCAATTCTTAAATATATAAGATGAATTTCTCTCAATTACTTTCATAAAAGGTTTTGGGATCAAGCGCAGAACTGATTCACTTTTTAAACAGTCTCCGCGGACAACTTATAAAAGACCGTGTGGAGGTTTCTTGATGTAGGAGGTGATGGTACAACCCAATACCATGATAGACAGAACTTGATTCAACAAAATAAATAGTTAATGGAATCTTAATAACTGCAGAAATCACTTTAATTAAAATTTATCGATTAACTAGTTACTAGGTTACTGTCTCTAAAAAAACTTATTGACTCGTAAGTTTGCTGTCTCTCTTGATATATAACCACACCTAATTCATCTATACATTTCGTAATCCAAAAAATAACAAAAAAATTCTGAAACTCTGAAAGCTCATTTCTTTTCTTTCGACATACAAAGAAAAAGTGTTCATAAAAGGAATCGTGTATGAAATCTAAAAAGAAAAATGACTCCAAGCATTAGTGTTGACATCACAATATAAAGCATTCACGCTCTAGTATAGCTCCCTAGGGGCCAGAATAAAGCGTGTACATATATATTCATTCTCGGGGCCACATTCTCTCCCTTGGCAATTTCCATAAAAGCCCAGGTAATTTGTTTCGTTTCCATGACAACTGATACATCTAAGGATTTCATTTCCTCTAATTCGGAGGATGGAAAAAAAATACAACTCCCCTGTTGCTTTCGTAAAGGTAATGCCGTTTGGAAATGTTATATCAAATCGTTACGATCCGTTAACACTTCATTCTGAATTCCAAGAGCAAATGCATGTTTGGAGTATATATTAATTTAACGCACTTAAGACTTGTTAAGTTAAGCTTTTATTGCTGCACTGTATTAAATGTTAGGGGGTGCTTAAATGTAAGTTAATGAAAGAGCAATTTAGTGAAATGGAATTTTTAAGTACATTCTTATGTAAATAAATGCACTAAATTTCCTGATTGCGTTCACTTTTACACTAGTGCTAAGCGTGGGTATATGTTTACACGCATTAGCATTCAAATACGGATTATCTTAATATGTAAAAATATAGCATTTTTATTATAAGTTTCAACTTCTAAAGAGCATTTTAAGATACTAGCTAATATATTTGCGATATGTTTTTCAAATTTCTTGAATTAAATGCCGAATTATAACTGACAAACCACAAATTTTAGACGATTTTTATGACTGTAGAGAAAGTTTCTTAGTAAAATTGCATCAACTTGTTACGTTAATTCAAGAAGCGAATTTTTCCATTGGATTAACATTGCCTTCGGGATTTATACTCTAGAGGAAGAAATAGAAAACTAAAAGTAATATTGAAATTTTAAAAAAAATTATTGCTTTTTTAATTTTTATGTTTTAATAACTATTATACAATGTACCTAAATGCACAGTCTGGTGTTCTAAATTTCTTGTACTGAGATAAGAGCTAATGCCAATAAATTTTCAGCTTCCTTACATTAAAATTTATACCATTATTTAAATATTTCTTGGTACGTACAAACTCTGGTCATTTTAATGCGACGAAATTGAAGAGGATATACAGTGATACCGAAAGGAAAGACCACCTCTAATGTAGAAACCTTCTCTATTTACGACCACTTAAGGGAGGCACGGAATTTTTATCCATAGACTTTCTATTGAAGAAAACCTACATTTAGGAGAGACCATTAATGTCTCTCTCAGCGTCCGGGCAAACTTCTGCACTAATCGCGAAAAAGGTCAAATAAGGAAACACGAAAAAATATCAAAACAAAAAACATTAACGAAACAAATAAGTAGATTAAAATGTATTCAAAATAATTATGTGAGGCTCTTATTCAAAGAGCACTTTTTGACGATTTCTGAAAGAGAGCAGTCAGATTGTATTAAGACGATACCATCACTGATTTACGTTTTTTAATTGAAAATTAAATAAGAACAAAAGTTATTTAATAAAAAAAACTAAGCAACTCAAACAAATAAACCTCTTCTCATTTTTTAAAGCTGACTAATTTTTTTGACATAAAAATTAAGTGTAAACAAAAACAACAAAGAAACATAATAGGTTATATCATTCATAATTGATAAATTTGTTTTTACACATAATTATATCTGTAGAGATCCTTTTTATTGACACTAAATTTCACTCATCTATCTGGTTTTCATGACGTCAACACAAGTGGCATTTGCAGACCAAGAAAATGACACTGGCAAGAATTAAAATAGTTTGCGAAAAATCATGTACCTTCGGTACCATTTTGGAGTCAATGGAGGTAACCCCAATAAATACCCAACCTCCATTAACCCCTTGGGGACGGGTGATTCAGAAAAGCATTCGTACAAAATTAGAATCAAGTTGCAATTAAATAAAAAACGGTAACTTAAATGCAGTCTTTGTTAATTTGACAGACTTACTTTGCTTTGACTTTAATTATTGTTAGTTTAATCATATATATAATCAATGTTAGTTCAAAGTATAACTAAATAGTTTTATTTTGAACAAAGTAATGGTGAATTAAATAAATCAAAGAATTATAACTCCGCCCACAAATGAACTGCTAAAGAACTACTTTGATTACCAGTTTTATATTTTTACCCTGATTGATACGGTTTTATGCTGTCACATATTTGTGACAGTCGGCGCGAAAGGGTTAACGTATAACATAACATAATATGTTATGATTATAAACTCCGATGTATAAAAATAAACATTCCGATGGATTGCTGCTTACAAATTATACAGAGATGTTAACTACTCCGGATTCGATAGAATATTTTAACTGCAGAGAACTACAATCTAAAATTTGGATTTTCAGTTAATTATGCCCGTTTTTTTCTTTAAAAAAAAACTCAACACGGCATAACTGAATTGCCCTCGGGCATCATACATTATACATTATACATACGTATTATACATTAAAAAGCCTCCACACGGTCTTTTATAAGTAGTTCGCGCAGACTGTTTAAAAAGTGAACCAGTTGTGCGCATGAGCCCAAAACCTTTTATAAAAGTAATTGAGAGAAATGTATCATTTATATTTGAGAATTGAATCTGTAGTGGTTGACAAGTGAATAAGGCAAACCAATAATATTCATAAATAAAACAAATTTTTAGTCAGATATTTACTACCACTTTCTTATTTTAACTAGAATTTGTATTAAGTGACTCGTTCGGAAGGTTGCATTCCTTAACAGTGGTCTGATCGGACTACCTATATAAAACCGTGAGGAGGTTTTCAGTTACAGGAGGGCGTTGCCCCGGGACTATATGCTCTATCATCGAAATAGAGCAATGAGGGAAGAAGTGGAATGAAAAATATTTTACGCATACGTTAATTATGAGAGTAATTAGTAGAGCAATATAAGTTAATTATGAGAGTAATGAGTAGAGCAATATGGCGTATTATACATACCTTTGAATTATTTATAGGTAGTGGTAAGTTAAAACCTCATAAATCCAATTTAGTAAACCATAACTCACACACTGAAAGACTACCACTTAATACTATCCGCTATCCGGAACAAATTGGCATCTCTAATTAGATGCTAACAATATTGGTAGCGGTGTTAAAATAGTATGAGTAATATTATGTATTTATGGTTAAATATGGAAGTAGATAATATATTGACTTAATTCTAAGTTACATCTTGATAAATTTAAGTTTTCCGAAAATATATTTTGTTTTTTAACGTTTAAACGCAAATTCTGGAACATGTTATAGAATTGAACGTGTTTAAAATGTTAGAGACTGGTAATTCAATTCTTTCGTTCTTAGCATTTGTATAGAAGAAGCTGAACATTCCTATTAACCAAAATATGCTTATTAGAAGAAAATCTATATTTGATTACAAAATAAAGCTGCTATTACGTATTTTTTTAACCAAATAGGTACTTCTTTAATATAAAAGAAAATTTTCATTTGATTTATATGCTAACTTGCTACCATTCGACCATTTTTACAAAAAGAGTAGAAAGTTGGCAACCCTGGGTAGGGCATTTGTAAAGTTTGTAAAATTACCAACAATTCTGGAAGCTTCCGTTTTAAATTGCTTACTACTCCATGAAGCATTTTGGGAAAATCGTAGTAGTTAACAGCCCTGTCCGTATAATTATCAACAAAAAAAGATGAAGTCTGAAGCTCCTTTAACCCGTTTTGTCCCGAATATATAAATTAAAATGATACAAAAAGAGGTTTTATGGAAAAAGTGGTAAAATATATTATCGAATATATATATTATATTGTTTTTTCTATAGTTAGAGCATTCAAAAAGTCTTTGATAGATCAAAAAGTACTTGCTCCTTATAATTCTAGATCTAGTCAAAAATAACTAAATCATTGTGGTATCTGAGAATCTTTTAATTCCCCCATATAAATGAAAATACTGAAAAAAGTTTCCCACCACAATGAATGTCTTTGAAAAAAGGAACTGTCCTAAATATATGACGCTGGGCGTTAACCGGTTAATAATTAATAAAACTACATTAACATTATAATAATATTTAATAAAATAAAATAGCATTTCAGACCAGTCAGACATTACTTAAAATATACACTAGTAAAAAGCAGAACTACGTGGTTGATAAGTCAAATTCATATTTAAAGTTCGTGGGTACAAATTAATTGAATAACAAAAGTATGAAAATTAAAATAATATACTTAATACATAAATTTTAATGACATTTTAAAAATTTCAAAACAGTCTTCCATTTAAAGCTGAATAAGTATCATGCTTCAGAATTTTTTTTCTTCCTTTTTTCAAATGAGAAGGTTTTTACTTGTACGAAATTGTCAACATTAATTAATAAGCTTTTGAAAAAATTCTGTAAATTCTTCCTGGTTAAAATAAAAGAATTGCATTCCTACCTTTTTAAATGAATTCTTTAGATTTAACTTAACATTATAATTTGAAGGAAGTTTATGAAAATTTGCTTTTTAAAAAAAGTGAGACATACTTTTAATTAAGGAAAGTTGATATTTTTTATTAATAATTATAGCCTTCAGTTAAAAAAAATTGTGTGGAGAAATTTATATTTATTATTCATTAAAGTTGACGCAAACAATTATTATAAAACTTAATAAATCGAAGGAATAAAATAATTAACTCAGAGCGTTTTTATTCTAATGAAAAATGAAAATTGAAATATTCGTAGCTATTGGGCTAATATGCATGCTAATTAAAGGTTAAGACATTTAAAACTTTCATTATCTATAAAAAGCCGTATAGATAATAACACTTTTTAAAAAGTTAATTTTCAATTAGCTGTTTAAATATCTTTTTTTAATTATGTATTTTTTTAACTTTTGACTATTTTTAGTGACGATGATTAACCATTTTTATATTCGTATTTTCCATGCGGAATAAACAATTAAATTGCGATAGCTCGTTGTTGCCAATCAACACCCAACACAGATGGAAGTGTAACGATGTGTTTGAATTCTTAAACTAAGATTATTATTTGAGTTTTCATTTAATCAATATTCAATAAACATTAAAAAAAACTTTCCGAAAACAATTATAAAAATTCTAAAAAGTTCTTACCCGTCACTGCATACGATTTTATTTCACTTTTATTTTATTTCAACCGTAGTTGAACAGTCGACCCAATTCTGGGTTTACGACTACTAAGTTCGACTCCCTAGCCTTATATTAATTTTGAACCCAATACTGAATACAAGTAAACTCCTGGATCAAGTATTGGGAGAAATTTGCTTTCGTGGAGGACTTTTTGATGGAACTAACCCGCATTTGCGTTACATTGAAAGGAAAATCTCTCACGGTCAGTCTGGCGGCTAAGGGACTCTAACCCATGGATCAATCTACCACTGAGGATATTTTTCGTCAGCACTGTGGTCGGTGCAAGCCGGATGCGGGTTTCGTATCGACCAGCTATTGCTGGGATTCGAACCCGGTTCACCTCATTGGAAGACGAACGCTCTATCCCCTGGGTCTAGTAACATTGTCTTCATTGTAATCTCTAACTTGATTTCAAACCAATTCGAAGAACCCAAGCTAAATCCTGTCATGGCTCTCCCAATTTCCTTCCTGATTTCGACACTTAAAAACTCCTTCTAAAAATATCATTTTTGGTGCAATTGACCAAGCCTCCACACGGGTTTTTATAAGTAATCTGCGCAGACTATTTAAAAAGTGGACCACTGGTGCGCATGAAACCAAATTCTATTTTAAAAGTAATTGAGAGAAAGTTATATATAGATATTTGAGAATTGGTGGTAGACAAGTAAATAAAACAAACTAATATTCATAAATTTTTAAAAAAATTTATACGTATATTTGCTAGCACTTTCTTATTTTCACTAGATTTTCTATTAAATGGCTCTTTCGTGAACTAGTTTACTTTCATAGTTGTCTGATCGGACTACCTATAAAATACCGTGTGGAGGCTTTCAACGAGACTGAAGATCAATCCAGTAAAGGCGTATTATGAGGTTTTGGATGTTTGGAAATCATCCTGGGCGCTTATTTATAGATCCAGGTAGAACATATTAAATAACTTTTTTGATATTTTTAACTGATCAGATTAATTTGCGTTTTTAAATCGACTCAGTTATATTCTTTGGAGAAACCATGTAAAAAATATGTATATATATAATTATAAATAATATCAAAGTCTCTTTTCAATTTCATTTAGAAAATACCTAATTTAGTTTCCATACTAAATTAAAAACGGATTCTCACTTCATATAATAACGATTATAATTATCGTCTATGACGTGTGTTATTAATTTCATTTAAATCAGGGATACCACAGGCGAGTATTAATTAAAAAAGTGCTAGAAACACAATTTATTTTTGTTTCTTTATTATCTTTTAAATTATTCTGTCGTAACTATCACTATAACTAACTTACATTTCAAATTATTCATATCCAAAGTAAAAGCATTATTTGCATTGCATTTCAATGGTAAGTTAAAAAATCTCGAAAAAGTAGTTAATTTTAATCTCACTTAATAAAATTTAGAATTTTCTTAGTCACCAGTATTTGTATTTTTAGTCACCCGTTGCAACCCTGTTTAAATACTTAATCAGAAACTGATTTTAACCTCATATAAAAACAATTATAATTATTGTCAATGATCTATGTTCTTAACTTCATTTAGAAAACATAAAATTTACTTTTAATGCTTAAATAGAAATTAATTTTGATAGCATAAGAAAACAATAACAATTATTTTCATTGAACTATGTTCTTAATTTCTTTCGTACAATAATTTACTTCGAAAATACTAAATTTACTTTTTATACTTAATTGAAAACGTATTTTACCCACACAAAAAGCAATTACAATTATGGTCATTGAACTATGTTCTTGATTGCATAGAAAAAACTAGGATTGAAATAATTTCTAATACTAGATTTAAAATTCGCTATCATTTCTAAATTGATATTAATAAAATATTAGGTTTTACACAATTTTAGTTTTCGTCAATGAACTACGTTCTTGATTTCAATTAGAAAAGGCTGACATTTTTATAGTCACTATTTCTAACTAGTAAAGTGGGATAACAGTCTTAAAAGTTTTGACATCGGAGATACTTAGTGTGTATTGATTTTTCTCTAAATTTTTCACTGTTTAAAGTTTTTAGAGATAATGAGAACAAAACGGATAATTGGAATAAACTTTTTGAAAGTATATTTAATATTAACAGATTAAAAATCTCATTCGCTTCAAAAATATACAAATATGAAATGACAATTATTTCAAGCTCTCAAAAATATGCACCCATTTTCAAGACTTGACAAACGCAAATGAATAGAAACAAAAGGGATTTGAAAAATAAAACGTAAATCTGCCTACGAAATATAGAAGAATATTGGTGGAAAAGAAATAGAAAAACCACAGCAGCCGAGAGGAGCAAATAAGGGTAAAATGCATTTCCACGAGCTACGGTGAGATGGGGAGGAACTAATGTTGTCAACAAGGGAATCAGCATTTATATGAATAAAACAAGATTCCAGGGTATCAAGATAAGCTGAAGTGACTGGGGTGAAAATAATTTTGACAAGGTCGAAATTAAATTTAAACCCACGATTCTCATTCACGTCTGGCAAGTCTTCAAAATGGGCGTCTGTTTTTGAGCGCTTAAAACAATCTATAGTTCTTCATCTCAATAGTTCTTTATAGTAAACAGTATATATTTTCTCTTTTCTATAATATTTATCAATATTAGTTTGTGTACTTTAATATTAAATATAAAAAAATAATCCCAAGAAACCATATCGTTAAGATATTAGCAGATTAAAACTTCATTCGCTTACAAAATATATTTATAGGAAATAACAGTCGGTGTGACTGTTATCGGTATGACTGTATTTTACCATTTTAGCTTTAAATATGCACCATGATTTAACTTTAGACCCAACAAAGACAATGTATTATTAATGAAATATAGCGAACTGAACTATCTTGTTTCCAGTATCATAATGCTAAAAAACTTGATCGATCATTTATTTATTTTTACTTTAATTTATTAATTTCATAAAAGGAATCGTTCTTTTAAAAGGAAGCTAGCGCTAGGTACAAATTGGTTTTTTAAAAAAATTAGTTCTTTGCAAATTCTAGTCACTTTGTTTTGATGAGGAAAGTTTACCAGAAAGAAATTTTTCTGTGCACATTGTTCATTGAGGAATTATGATGAGAAGCTTTGGCTTATTGATTATTTTGACTTATTGAAGTTATTTTTATCATTAAAAAAAATTGTCTTCCAATAAAGAAGCCAGGCACTAACAAATTAAAGGTTTTATTAGGATTAAAAAATAAACATACAAAATGCATTAACCAATCTTATTTTTAAGTGTAGTTAATAGTTTATCTTTTTTTTAATCAAGCGAACTCTCCTTAATATATTATTTTAGTAAAATTAAATTATAATACAATAATATTACAAAGATAACGAAAACCTTCTAGAGTAAGTAATTTAATTTTTTTCTTAATATTATTGAAATTGTTCTCAAATATTGAAATAATTTTTTTTTAGTTTTAACGATATTTTTTTTTCTCAAACATACGAATGCATAGTCAGCACTGTTAAAATTTAAAATAAATAAATAAAATATAGTCAAATTTGTTAACATCTTCAGAAAAAATATATATATAGTAAATTTCGTTAAATTTTGATTAGACCATTCAAACCGTGTGAGCACAGGGGACAGAATGCTCACCCTCCAATGAGGTAACCGGGGTCGAATCCCAGCGATAGCTTGTAGGTAGGAATTTCGCAACCGGCTGACACCGACCACAGTGCTGACGTAAAATAACCTCAGCGGTAGTCCGATCTTGGGTTAAAGTGGCCTTGCCGTCGGGCTAATTGTGGGAAGTTTTTCTGGTTTTCCTCTCCATGTAACGAAAATGTGGATTAGTTCCATCAAAAAAAGCCCCTCACGAAGGCATTGGGTAGTCGTAGACTCAAAATTAGGCCGGCTGTTCAACGACGGTTATAAAAGTAAAGAATAAATTTAGTTTATTCCGTTTATTTATTTCAATTCCCAAGGATTCTGTAAATTGTAAATTGTGTACAATAAAAATTGAATACCTATAATAAAATTTATATCATTTTGGTTAAATAAATATAGATTTTTATATTCATTTATTTACGTGTTATTTAATTACTGTAATCTATTCAGTGCAATCTGTGTGTATTATTTCTGTTAAATATGATCAATGTAGAGATCGTTTTAAATATAATTTTGGATAAAGAACGAACAAAAAATAAACCTCTTACATCAATTTAGTTAAATTCATTTATAAATTAAAATTTTAACATTATCTTATTACACAAAATAAATTGCTATGAATACTTTCCCCAGGTAATTTCATAAAATAATTTTATAAATAAATAAACACAGAAACAAGAAAGGAATTTTGAGCAGCCGGAACTAGTGAACAATTTAGATTTTGAAACGTAGGTGGATATGTGTTTACAAGAATCACGTAGATGAATTTCGTCAGATGATGTTTCTAGTTTCAGATAAGTGGCAATAAATTTCATCTCAAAACTTAGATACATTTAAATCCTCTCGTAAATTAAGGTTAAATTTGTTTTTTAAATTATTAAGAAGTTTACAAAGCTATTAAGGGATATTTTTATTTTTAATACTTATGATGAGGGAATAACATATTTACATGTTATACAAAATCATTCATAACGATTTTTTTAATAATACTAGAGGGGGGTCACTGCACATTTCTATACCGGAAGTGACGCAGCTCTGTTTTTAATTTTCATTTTTATTCTCAGTGCATTAATAGTATGTTTATGAGCTTTCAAACATTCTTCGTGCCATTTGGGAACATTGCTACCTATTCCTTTCGACGGATGCTTTTAAGAGATAAAATCTTAACACCAGATGTACATTTTTCCTAAAACTAATAACCTGAATTAGTTATAATAACCTGATAATAGTCATAATAGCCTAATAACCTGAATAATTTTAATAAACCTGAATTTGGTTCTTTCTGCTGATTTCTAATATCATTTAAATCAATATAATGAGTCTTTTATCCTAATTGTTCATTAAAATTATTTTTATAAGTGTAAAAGTAATCCTTTTTTTATTATATTTTTTTAAAGAAATCCTTCTACAATTATACCTAACAAATATATTGTAAAAAATAACCTTATCATTTTTGATATTTCATCATATTATCTTATTCATAACAAAAATCTCATTAAAATAATGAAACGTTTATATTTATAGCTAGAAAAAGTATGAGGCTTATAAAGTTACTTTCTTAGAAAATATTCTTTTTCAGAAAATATTTTTAGATGCATATTATTTTAAAAATAACGTTTTTTTAACATTACGAAATATTTGATTCTAATTAAATGATCTTATTGCGCTCATTCAACATTTGCGACCATAACAAACCGTACCCTCTTCGGGACAAGTAAGTCATAAATTTATTCATACAAAATCAGAATCAGGATGAAAAATTTAATTAAAATAATAAAAAGTTTAGATTTATTATTGAAAAAAGTATCAGGCTTATAATGTAAATTTTATATAAAAAAAAAATTCTTTAAAAATTGCGCTTTTTAACGCTACAAGTAGAGAAATGTGTGGTAGGAAGTCAGCCTTTAAAAAATTTAAGGAAGTTATAGAATTTCAATGTGATTAAATTCAGCAACATAAGCATATAGATCAATTTGAAAATATCACACAGTTCAATCAGGATGAAAAATCTCATTAAAATAATAAAAAGTTTATATTTATTTCTAGAAAAAGTATCAGGTTTATAATGTCAATTTTATTAAAAAAAATATTCGTTAAGAATTGCGTTTTTTAACGTTACAAGTAGAGAAATGTATGAGAAGAAGTGATTCTTCAAAAAATTTAAGGAAGTTATCGAATTGCAAGGTGATTAAAGTTAGCAACATAAGCATATTGAAATTACAACGTAAGCAATTCGAAAATACAACAGAGTGAATATTTACAAAAATATATGAAAATATGTAATTTTCATTAAATAATCTAATTGATACCATAATTGATAGACGGGTGAATCATAAATTCACTCATACAGAATCAGGATGAAAAATCTCATTGAAATAATAAAAAGTTTATACTTATTGCTAGAAACAGTATCAGACTTATAATGTCAATTTTTTTAGAAAATGTTCTTAAAAATTACGCTTTTTAAGATCACAAGTATTGAAACGCGTGAGAGAAAGTGATTCTTTAAAAAATTTAAAGAAGTTATAAAATTACAAGATTATTAAATTTAGGCTTCATTTCAAAACATAACGCAGTGAATATTTACAAAATATATGAAAATATGTGAGTCATAAATTCATTCATGCATAATCACAAAGGAGAAATATAAATAGCATAAGCTAAATATGAGCATAGCTAATTTGACATAGTTATTTTTGCTTTAACTCTAGCATATTCTAATTACATAATTCGTGGCTAATTCACCCCCTCGCCACAAATAAACTGCTATAGAAATAGTTTGGCTATCACTCCAATTCTTTTTTTACTCTAATTGTCCCCACCCTGAGAATGCATATAAGATTGACCCATCTAGAAGAAATCAACATTCTAACGGAAATATTTTTAAATAATGACTCCAGAATACGAGATCTCTAAACAATAAATTTTAAAAAATGGATTTTTCCCACAGAGGATTAATATTAACTACGACTATTATACATTTTTAGATATTTAGAACATTCTATGGAAATAAATCTTACCTCATTCGAACTTTCAAAACGTCTTCTAAAGTAGGATTCTCTGGTGGTAACGAATAATGAGGAGGCCATTCCATATAAACCCTCCAATTTGGCGAATAAATTGTGTACGGAAATAAATCCCAAAACATATCTTCGGCTTTTTCTGTCGGCTTTGGCGTGGAAGTAGTTGATTTAGTCGCATTCATTGGCTTTGCTGTAGGTGGTGCTATCAAATTAATTTGTTGATTATTGTTAAATTCTCCAGAAACTTTAGAAGTTTCTTCCCTGTTAAGGAATCGTCTGTGCAGAATGAAATCATGCTTTCCATGCACCTCATTATTATCGTTTGCACTTCCAGCGTACTGCAGTTCACTTTCGAACACAAAAATTACAAATAGTCCAAGTGCAATGCATGCAAAAATAGCAATCAGTCTGTGCCTTAATTTCATCATTGATAAATCGTTTGGAATGTATTAACAAATGCAGAATTCCATTATCATCCAAAAAGTATAAAATGATTTAAACATATAAAATATATGTAAATAAATAAAAAAAATATTCGTGAAAAGGTGTCAAAACATAATTAATGTTTCGTCGGAACTTGCGCGGGGGGAAAGCCTACCTACCGCAGCGATCATTGTTGGAAAGATTTTGCATCGTGATCTTGAACACTATATACGAGCAACACGTGGATTGCCCACTGAAGAACGGTACTCCGTGCGATGCTTTGCGCAGGCCCGTTTCCATGACAACTGAGAAATGATGGAGTTATTGTTCAGTTCGCTTGACTGGATCCGTGTAAAGCTTTCATTTTCTACTTTGATAACTTTTGAATATTTTATAAACTTTCCCTTTATTTTATAATGTTAATTAGTTTTCTAAATAAGAGAATTTTCCTGGGAGAGTTTAAAATAAAATTGACTATTTACTGTCGCGATGCAAGCTTTTTTCTTTGCCAATAGTACAAACCATTTATTTCTCACGAAGTTTTTTTTCAGACTGACAATATTTTAAATACTTCTTTTCAAAATTTTATTTCGAAATTTTTCTTCCCTTGGCAAATTTCAGAATATGTTGCTTTCAGAAGTAGAGATTATAAATTATCGAAATTTATACTTCAAGCTTTTCCTTTGGATTACAAAAACATTAACTGAAAAGTTATTTTTTATCTAGTTGAGATAACTATATTGTTTTTTTTGCCTGAAACACATCAAAAAGAAATAAACCTTCACACTTTTAATCCATACAAATGTGTGCTTTGAACAGCGACCGTCTTTCAACAACTTAGTTTTTTTTCGTCACTTTCAATTTTAAGAAAAAATATTTTCATTAAAAAAAAGCATTTTTTGAAGTTTATATTAAAAAATTCCTTTCCTTCTTTAAAAGAATCTTTTTTTCTAAGAAAGCGTGTCCTATTTCTTAAATCTTCTTTCAATAATCTTCTTTGTTGGTTAAGCTTAAAGTGTTTCGGTAAACTGAAACAGGATAGTTCTACTTTCACATCCAGTAGTTTTCTTTCATAAGAAACGCAAAGAAATCACTAAACCTGCAAGGAAAAAATCTCAGATTAGTTGGAAGTTCTTTATACATAATCAATAAAAGTAGTAACTGTGTCTATTTCCGTATTTTTTGTCATTGAATAATATTTTTTTCTTAAATAAAAATGAAGTTGTTACGTATTATTCATACGTTGTTTGTATATATTATTCATGAGTTGCTATTGAAATTGCCGTTTAAAAAAATGACTTTTTTTTAACATAATTAAAAACATAAAATACAATTAAAATGTTTTAATTTTCCACACATTAAAATGGGACAGTGTAACTTTAAAATAACATTTTTAAATTTTAAATGTGCTGCTAACATTTTTCGATCATTAAATTTAAAATGTAAAGGATTTTACGAATTTTACTATATATATATATATATATATATATATATATATATATATATATATATATATATATATATATATATATATATATATATATATATTCGAAAAATGTTGAATCAATAAAATACATTTTTGAAAAAAAAAAATTGGATTAGTTTTAATTTTTTTGCACATTTTAAAGAAGCAATTTAAGTAAAAAAATTTTCTCTTGCAACATGAAATGAATTTTTTATGAAGCACAAATTTATGTATAGTTCGTACAACTACAGCAATTTTCTATGCGTACAATAAATATTAATGTTATCGAACTTTAAGTTGTCGCTTAAGTTTATTAAAGGGCTTTTTTGTACGTCAATAAAACTTTTAATGTACTATAGCCAAATTTTATTTTAATTTAAGGACTCAAATTCAGGTTGAAACTTAATACTCTCTTAGTGAGTACAGTGGAAAACCTATAAGCAAAGTTATGGCTATATAGTTATATTGTAGCTATAAACACAGAATTTATAAATCCGGCTATTTATAAGCGCATAAATTCAAATTTATGATAATTTCTTCCGAATCGATAACATTTTGAAAAATCCTACCAGCTTTCCCACCAATTAAAAGTCTTATAAAAACAAATTAATTTCGAGCATTTAACTTATTGAATTTCTTTTTATAAATCATTTTGAACTCTAAAAATATTTTAACGCAATAATTGGCTACTTGCTATTGATTGGCTAAGTTTTATAGTTGCCTAATAATTGCTTACTTGTTTTATAGAAGAAAAAAAAACTTAAAATGTCTTCAAAATTTATTTTTAGGAACTCAAGAAATGACACAGTCGTCATCATTTAAATAGAAAGGAAGAACTCTTAAATATATTTTATCATTCTATTTTTATTTAAACAGTTTTTTATTCCTTTTTTTCAGTAAGATTAGTAAAACATCACACATTTCCGCCTTCTTTTTGTTTTTCCTACTACAGAAATAAAATAAAAAGTAAAGAAAAAATTATATTAATCGAAACCAATAACTTGTACCATAAAAATTGATTAAAACTATGATTTTTTATAGCCTCAAGCTTGTTTAAGTGACGTAACCGAAATGCAGTTAACAACAAACTAAGAATTCTCTTTCGTTGAGATCTTATCGTATCCAAGAGATAAAAAAAGTAAGAACTTGGATGCAGAAATATCTTAGTACATTTGAAAAAAGAATATTAAGAAGTCCTAAAGGAACCTCTGTTCCGAGTACAAGTAATATAATAAATTATATAATCTTCTAACATCCATGTTATCTGAAGTAGAACTGTTTATAAATTTTCAAATATAACTTGTTATAAAAACAACAATAAAAATAATATGTCATAATTGTTCAGTTCCAATTTGAGATCGTTTTCTAACCCTTCAATAAAATACTTAAAATACAATAATTAAATTAATTTTTACAGGCGATATTTGAAGTTATGAAAACCGACACTAAAACGCACCTTCTTATACAATTAATATAGTTTATAAATTTTCAAATATAACTTGTTATAAAAACAACAATAAAAGTAATATGTCATAATGGGGTATACTATAGCCTACGTCACAGGTTGTGTTATTCCTACTAAATTTAACCCATGAACGGCATTTTCTGCGAGTCTAACTTCAAGCCACAAATAAACAAACGAAGTGTTTGATCGTTTAAATAGCTGCTCGCCAGATTTCATTGCATTATAAAGAAAAGTAATTGATATTCGATTTTTGATTAATAATTGATTTATGTGGATAGTGGCATAGAATTTAGCATTGCGTCATGGTAAATGTTATTCCTACTAAGTGGAAGTAGTTGTGTTTTTTTTATATTATACCCAATCCTTCTTTAACAATTAATATTTGAAATTTTATAAATAGAAATGTTTATAAAATTTCAAGGATTAATTGTTATAAAAACAACAAGAAAAATAATATGTCATAATTGTTCAGTTCAATTTGATATCGTTTTGAAAACCTTTAATAAAATACTC
Organism: Parasteatoda tepidariorum; assembly: GCF_982258835.1. Taxonomy (NCBI): domain Eukaryota; kingdom Metazoa; phylum Arthropoda; class Arachnida; order Araneae; family Theridiidae; genus Parasteatoda; species Parasteatoda tepidariorum. The sequence continues at coordinate 26,126,329 of NC_141759.1, read as the reverse complement.
AAAATACAATAATTAAATTAACTTTTGCAGACGATATTTAAAGTTATAAAATCAGACACAAAAATTCACCTTCTTTAATTACTTTTTATAATTATTTATAATTTTTATTGCTTTTATTTACTGACGGATCGAAAAATGTTCAATTATAAGGCACAAAAAGTATTACACCAATTTAATCCATTTTATTTTAAATATCAGAGAACACAATTTAAACAAATTCGGTTCTTTTTAAAACTTGAATTTCATCATTTAAAGTTACGTGGATGAAATCCGAGTAGAATACTTCTTTCAAAATTTTCCCAACCATTAAAAAATTAATAATCTTATATTTAAAAAAAATCGTTATATAAGAATATTTTCACACAGAATTATCTTCGAGTAAACAAATTTTCTGGTTTTATGATAGGCAAAAAGTGAAATTAAAATTAAGAGATTAAAATTAATTAAAACTTTTAGAGCGATCTGAGTACGACGACCCCCATATAATATGTGTGTCAATAATCCAAATTTTATTTTATTTTATCACCGTTGTTGAACAGCCGACTAAATTTTAAGTTTACAATTACGCATTTTCAAGTCCGTAGCCTTCTAAATTTGAATCCAACTCAGAAGACAAGGGATCAAGTATTTAGTGAAATTTGGCTCCGTGGAGGACATTTTGATTTAATTTACCCGCATTTGCGTTATAGGAAGAGGAAAACTACGAAAAACCTCCACGGTTAGCCTGACGGCAAGGGGACTCAAACCCATGATCCATCTACCACTTAAGATATTTTTCGTTAGCACTGTGGTCGGTATGAGCCGGGTGCGGAATTCGTATTGACCAGTCATTGCTGGGATTCGAACACGGTTAACTTCATCGGAAGGCGAACGCTCTATCCCCTGAGTCACCACTACTCAAGTAGCGAAATTTGTCAAACAAAACGTAAGTTTTTTTTCCAGAGAATGTACGTTTGTGTGTCTGATTTCGTAATAAGAAATATTATTTGTACTAGTTAATTGCAAATCTAAGGTTAAGTCCTAGAACCATTAAGATTAAGTTCTAGAATGTGAAAAAATTGATTACTAGATAAAAAAATTTATTAAAGGGTTTACTTTATTTTATTAGTTTATTCTATTTTGTCAATAGTCACTTTTACGCAATTGTTCAGCCATTTTGTTCACATAAATGGTTTTCCCATACCACTTCCTGCTCCCGAGTGTTAACTGAATTATAAACTTTTTAGTGGTTTTAGGAAAATGAGGTATTTAATAAATCTTTCTTTTTTTTTAATAGAAATTTATTTGGAACCTAAAAGCTAGTAAAAATTATTACAATCCATCTTAGAATATAATATAACATTAATTTTCTAGTAAACGAAAAAAAAATACTGCTTATAATTAAAAATAAACACAAAAATATGTCATATAAGTTTTCAAGTACTCTACTCAAGCTGATTTCGCAATTATTTTTAAAAATAATAAACAAAATAAGTAATAAAAATATTGCATTACCACTTTATCTTTTAAAATTAAAATTATATATAATAGTTTAAATTAAAAGCTAATATTCGCTATCCAATTTTTTCGTAAATTTGATTGAAACGAAGCTAACATTAGTTGGCATGGATTCGAATATAGCAAGTAGATAACTCCTACATCAGGAAGCCTCCACGCGGTTTCTTATAGGCAGTCGGCGCAGATTATTTAAAAAGCGAACCATTTGTGCGCATGAACCCAAATTCTATTTTAAAAGTACTTTAGAGAAATTTATTATATATGTTTGAGAATTGAATCTGTAGTGGTTAGCAAGTAAATAAAGCAAACCAATTATATTCATAAATTAAACAAATTTTTGGAGATATATTTGCTACCACTTTCTATTTTTTAATAGATTTCATATTAAATGGTTCTTTCAATAATTGGTTTAACATCATGATAGTCTGATCGGACTATCTACAAAAAATCGTGTGGAGACTTTCTCATCGGGCGCGCACCGGAGTAAAAACTGGTAACAAATGAATTTCATTTTTTAGTTTTTTTCCGGAAATAATAAAAATCCATAACTACCAATTGTTTTTAACGGATGCAATTTTTATATTGAATTGCTTCTTCGCCGTGATAAATTTCCTTACATTGAATTGTTATTGTTGAGAATAGATTAACTCCTCCCGAATATTATCTAATATTGAAATAGTTCTTCTACCAGTACTTTCTCTTTTCCGTCCCGCTTTCAGGCCCAACACCCGGCGTGAACGCCTCCTATAACTGAAAGCCTCCACACGATTTTTTATAGGTAGTCCGATCTGACCACTGTAAAGGATATCCACTTACAGAACGAGTCATTTAATACAGAGTATAGTTAACATAAGAAAGTGGTAGTAAATATTTATTTTATTTATGAATATTATTGGTTTGCCTTATTCACTAGTCAACCACTGCAGATTCAATTCTCAAATATATAAGATAAATTTCTCTCAATTACTTTTCTAAAAAGTTTTGGGTTCATGCGCACAACTGGTTCACTTTTTAAACAGTTTGCGCGGACTACTTCTAAAAGACCGTGTGGAGGTTTCTTGATGTAGGAGGTGATGCCATAACAGTATCAAAATTCTTTAAATAGAAAAGCTTCAATTTTAATGTCCTTTTTCATTGCTGGATTTCTATTTTTAATAAATCTATTCTAGTGGTAGCTATATTTGTGTTTTAAAATATTATTCTTTACTTACTTATTTTCCCCAACACTACATATGAATGATTTAAAAGCTCATATGCAACGTCACTTTGTTCCACCACTTACGTGGTGAGGCATTTAAAATATTGGGAAAATTACCGAAAATTCTGAAAATTTGCCCGTATTTTTATCCACCGCAGCTCATAAATTATTTAATCAGAAATAAAAAACGTAAGATAAAAAATTTTCCATTATAATTTCTAATAAAAGTTTTGTAGGAATTCGTTTTGTTTCAAAATTGAGTCTCAATGCTGGAAAAATTATTCCTCGAGAATCTCAAAAATTGGAGGGTATGTTACATCTACTTATTTTTCATAATGTTTTGAAAATATTATAATTATTTCGAACAAAATCATATCTTGCGTTTTGAAAAATATTCAGATGAATTAATGCTGATCCCCGGTGCTTTTTTCTCGTAAATGAATATATATGAGTTATGTACTCAAAGATATATAATCTATAAGCGCTAATAAAAATCATATTTTAAAATATTCTTAAAAAATAAAGACAGACATTTTTTGAAGGGAATTTGATTTTTATTGACAGGATTGGAATGCACTTTTTATTCATATAGTGAAAATATCAAACTATATAGTAGTTTTATTTTTAAAAAACTACGTATTCTTATGATTAAAAAGCAAATGATCTTTGCTTAGAACGTTTTACTTCGATAAGTTTTTAGTCTTATCTATAAAAAAAAACAAGCATCGATCAAGAAATCCATTAAAAGCTTTAGTTTTATGCCTATTTCATCCTTTTTGCCTCAAATTCTCATGTATTCAAAAACTCCATTTCTTCGAATGTTTATTAACTGTACTCATAAAAAGAAAGAACATCACATTTCCTTAATTTAAAATATAGAATGAAAGCTATAATTTAGAATTCTGCAGAAACAAATACATTTTTATCGAAAAAAATTACCACAGAATTAATCTTGATTTAAACAAAGAATCAAGCTTTTCAACTAACCGACAGTCCATATTTAAATAAATTACTTTTAGAAACAATCATACAAAAAAAAAATCGATTGAAAATAACTCCTTCGATATCTCAGAGGAATGACCCCAACTGATGTGAAAAAAGATTTTCTTTCCCCTATGCTACGATGACGATCGCTGATTGTGTTGTCCATGTTTGGAGGCTTCGCTAATGAAACACCTTTAAGGATAGCGGATACTATTAACACGTTGAATGCCATGGGGGTCACCGGTGACCGGCACTGAGTTTGTCCGTCGCACCACGGGGATCACCGGTGACCGGCGAAGATAAGATTATTAGACACATAATTGCAGAAATATTATTATCGTTACTAAAATGATTTGAAGAAATTACTGCAATATAGAACACACAAAAATAGTTTTATTTATAAACACAGAGATGCCACCTTGCACCGGACAGCGAATGAATATTTTCAAGTGGTAGTTTGATTCTTGGTTTAATAAATTCAATTTAGTAGATTTTTATCCACCATTATTTCTAAACAACTCGTAGGTTTATACAATTCACCACTTTTTTTCATTTGCAAATTTAGTTTGAAGTTATTTACCGTTGTTGCTAGACGGTCAAGTCATGTAAAATTAGCGTGGCATTCAACGTGTGAACAACGTGTTGAGAACATAGTTCAGTGGCAATAATTGATGGCCATACACCATATTTATGCATATAAGTGCAGAGATGCCAACTTTTGCCGGACAGAAAATATATATTTTAAAGTGGTAGTTTATCAATTGTGATTCTTGGTTTAATAAATTCAATTTAGTAGATTTTTATCCAGCACTATTTCTAAATAATTCGTAGGCATATATAATTTACCACTTCATGTTACAATGTCATGCTATACCTTTCAAGAAGCAAGTAAAAATAGTCAAATATTTGCAAAATTTACTTAGAAGTTATTTACAGTTTTTTAATTATTTTGGCGTGTCTGGAGCAGTTGGCATCTCTGTAAGTGTTATTGCTTCAACTCTTTTCTCTTTTGCTCGTTTGATAAAGGCACCGTTTGCATCTTTATATGGTCGGGCGTGCTTTTCGGCAGTCTAAATTCACTGGTAGACCTGATATTTGCCTTTGATATATATATATATATATATATATATATATATTTCTCATACACGGCACCAAAAAAAAGCCTCATTACATCTCCCCGAATGGCAACGTTAGAAAATCGACCAATGATTGCTGCTGAAAATGTCACATGCCAAATCTAGCTCAGGTGGCTCAACATATAGCGCTTTTAAAAACGGAAACAATAACCAGAGTGAGCATTGTCAGGTTGTTCAATTCAGATTCATGCCCTAAAAACATGATAATAAAATTTAATGCCACCTAAAGGACTCTGTAATGCCACTAGATTAATTGTTACAAACTTGCAGCGTAATTTAATTGAAGCTAAACTGATTGATGATGATGAAGCAGGTACATTTTTCATTCCGAGAATACCTCTAATCCCCTCTGATAACAACATGCCGTTTTCCTTTAAGAGAAAACAATTTCCTATTAGGCTGGCCTTCTCCATGACTATAAATAAGTCACATGGTCAGACTTTTGAGAAAATCAGTTTAGTATTGACTAAACAAGTTTTTAGTCATGGACAACTTTATGTTGGCCTGTCAAGAGTTAAGTCATTTGACAGCCTTTCAGTAATTGTTCCAAGATGCCAAATCTATTGTTGTGTTTTCAAAGAAATTCTAAATGCTTAGTGTTAATTTCTTAGAGCTTTGCAGAAAAAAAAATGTTTTTTGGAAAAAATTTAATTGAAACTTCAATTGGCAGTAGGCAAGGGGAACTGCCAAAATCAAAACTCCCCGATTAGAAATGCAGCAGGGCGACCTCCACGTGGTATTTCTAGGGTAATGCTAACAGCCATGCATTTTAATTTATTGTATGTAAAGCATCTTTATTTTGTTCTAAAATGTTATGTATTTTATCACAAATGTTAATTAATATAGAAATTGATTTCAATAATGCTGATCACCAAAAAATATTTCATTTGGCGATAAAACAAATTTTTGTGTTCTTGAAAATGAAAGACTTTTTGAGGGTTATTATCTCACAAGGAAAAGTTAGGGTTTAAAGTTTATATTTTTAAATAATAAAATTTTTTTCTAAAACTTTCAGAATTTCTAGCATTAACTGATTTATTATACACATATAGTTGAATTTAGGTGATAAACTGCAATATTTGATAATTTATTTCGCTAATATGTTTTTCATTTAGCTAATGTTTTGATTTTTTCACCATGTACAATCTAAATAGCTAATATACTTTTTTAAAAGCCAATAAGAACATTGATAGAATTCTTCTACATAAGTACAATACTATGTCTTTGATGATAAAATACTATGTCTTTGATGATAAAATACTATGTCTTTGATGATAATATACTATGTCTTTTTTCTAGAACATTGTGTTAATTGGAGAGCGAGCGCAGCGAGCCATGGTTCACGGCGTGAACCACATAGGATTGCGTAGCAATTCTCGGGGGTTGACGAGTGTTAGCGAGCAGGGGGCGGAGCCTCCTAGTATATATATATATAAAGAGTAAAAACCAGTAAAAAATTATTTCACTTTCGATTATTTTGAGCGTAAATACATTTTGGCAGAGCAAAAGATCCATGATTACCAAGATTTTTTTTAGAGATATAATATAATACTTCTGATCCAAATAAAAGATAAATTGTGGTACTTAGCTCAAGTTATGCATCATCTTTTTACATTATGCTCTTATAACCTTACTGCATATAACTACACAGTCGAATTCAATGATCCATATAAATACACCTTTACTTCATTTGCATTCCACCAACTCATCAAAACACCACAAAGTTCTCGCATTAATTTTAATAAAAAACATTTTATGTACTATATAATTTTAATAAATTCAAAATCATAATCAACTTAATTTTAATGAAAGTAAAATAATTAAATTAAATACATTTTTTCTATTTTATCATTTTAATTTAAAAACTGGAATAAAAAAAGCTTAATGTAAGTTAAGAAAATTTAATGTTTTAAAGCTTCAAATTCTTAACAAATTTAACTGAAATAAAAATATCAAACTAAACAATTTTTTCGGTATTTGTAATATTAATTTAAACATTTACCTGCCAATGTTCCGTTAATGCAACATGGATTTTGAGTTTGATTTCAACGAGCAATTAAATTTCGTATAATATTTTTTATCCACAATTTACATTTATGCTGTGTAGTATTTTTTTTTTTAGTTTAATTCAGTTCCCATAATTATTTATTTTTTTTATAAATTTTAAAAACCTAAGTTCTTCTTTGGTGAAGTTTCAGATCAGCGAAGTTTTGTACCCACGAAGTTAAGGATTATGGATCCGCGAAATTTTGCCTGCAAGGCTTTGTCCAGCGAAAATTTGGCCGTAGAGATTTGACCCCAAACAACGCCTCCTGCAACTGAAAGCCTCCACGAAAGAGCTCTTTAATGGAAAATCTAGTAAAAATAAGAAAGTGGTAGCAAATATATGATTAGTTTGTCTTATTTACTTGTCTACCACTACAAGATTCAATTCTCAAATATATATGATAACTTTTTCTCAGCCACTTTTAATAAAGAATCTGCTTTCATGCGCACATTTGGTTCACTTTTTAAATAGTCTGAGCAGACTACTTATTAAAAACCGTGTGGAGGCTTGTTGAAGAAGGTGATGCCCCGAACCCTTGAAATATACCTGAAAAAAAATCATAAATAAAACGTTATTTTTAAAAAAAAATCGAAAATGGGGCTTCATAATTTGTTTACAAATGCTGAAGCCCAATTCATTCACACTAATTTAGCTTCATGTTGAATGTCGCAATTTTAACGCCTATGGTACACCCGCAATCATGTCGGCATTTTAATGCCTATCGTACACCCGCAATCATGTCGCCATTTTAATGTCTATGGTACACCCGCAGGGATGCCAACTGCTCCGCTTTCTGGAATAGTTTTAATAAACTGGTAGCAAAATATATCGTAAAATTCGTCAGAGAAGGATAGTTACGACCACTTTTTAATAGAGTATCCAGTAGAATGACGCTGCAACGTTGCATTTCATATGATACTTATAATTTTTGATATTTAGTGGTGAAAAAATTATTTAAAATGAAAAATATTAAACTAAAAGTAGCTTAAATTTCGCTACCACTAGAAAATACTATTTTACAAAGCGGAGAAAGTTGCATACCTGCCAATTTTTAATCCCTTCCATTATAATTTTCCCCAGTGGTATTAAAATGGAATTAAAGAAAACTTAATTATTGAAATGAAATTTGAGAAAACTTAAGTTAACAACCATGATAGTAACGCATATTAATATATGTGCTTAATTTTTGTAAGAATAGTGGTGATCAAAATCATCTAAAAATTAAGTTTATAAAAGAAAAAATAGTATATACTTACTACCACTTTAAATATGAAAATAAAATCTTCCGGAAAATCCGGAAGACTTGGCAGGTATGAAGTTGGCATCCCTGCACCCGCAATCATGTCGCCATTTTAATGTCTATGGTACACCCGCAATCATGTCGCAATTTTAATGCCCCCGGTACACAAGCAGTCCGGTATGCAGACATACAAATACACATTCTTTTTCTTATTATATGTAGATAGAGGAAGAATATTAACAGATAATTTTTTTAAACTTTTTTATAGGAAATAAATATGAAAACAAAAATACCATTTCTATTCTAAAAAGTCATAGATATCTCGCTACGTTTTTCTTTTTTTAGAAATCATCACTTATTTCCTAAACCAGAAAAATAAAATATTAACAGACATCTCATATCTTTTTCAGAGAACAGTTCTTTATTACTTTTTTTTTCCGTGACGGTTGATTAAAAAGGCAGCCGAGCGAAAAGAGAAATGGATCTCTACCAACGGCATTAAAATTAAATATATAGATCTTTTTTAGCTACCACCTACACATAATAGACTGACTAAAACTCAGTCAACGAAAAAAGAATTATACGATGAAAGAAATGTTTCATCGATTATTTGTATCGTAATCAATGAATGTAACTTCGGATAATGCGTATATCCTCCACGCCCACTATAATTTTAAAGAACAGAAAAACATACAGTTTTGTTACATTTCTCATATGGTGTGAACTATCCTAAATATATAAGTTATTTTATTTAATTGAAAACCTTTTAATGTCGTATTTACTGCTTTTATTGATTCTTCAGACAAACTAATGTTTTTTCAAATAAAGTTAATAGTTCCACATGTATTGAAAATGTTTCTTAGCACATTAAACTCGAATTTAAAGTTGAATTTCCAATAAGTTAATGGTTTTAGTGATTACTTAAATTGGTAAAAAGAAAAAAAAACTCTGTAGGAGATAATTGTTAACTTCTGAAAGAAAAAAGACCAATAAATAAGCAAAAAAATTGCTTTTGAGTTTTTTTTAACCAATTAGTTAATGACGCTCCAATTTTAAGAACATTTTTTTACAAAGCTGTAATAAAGATAGAGCATAATTTTCTGCAAGGCATTAATTTTCCGAAATTAAGACTTTCGACTTAATTATTATTAAATCTTCTTAACGTAAATACATTACGATATGGTTATAATAGCATTACATGGATCGATTGAAATATTAACCTTTGTTTAACAGAGTTGATTTATAATGATTTCGATCACCATAGCATTTAAACAAATTAAATAAATTTACAAAAATCCCAATAATATTCTTTAAAAAAAAGTTAGTGTTTGTGTGCTTAAAATAATTTCTGCTTACAGTAACAAATTAATTATTTTATTGCCAATACTGCAAGGAATCTAAAACAAAAAATTTTAAAAAAAGCAGTTATATGACATCGATCTAAAATCGTTTAAAAAATTCTTTATCTATACATAATAATAAACGCGGCTGAGTGTCTGTAATCACAATATATCGCCCCAGAAGCCTCGCCCAGGCACGAAACTCGGCACATAATTGTATTTTGACATAATGAAGAAGTATTTTTTTTCTTTTTCAAAAATTTGGATTAGTTTTTTAGTTATCAGTCATTTTGTAAGAAAATCTATGCTTTTTCGTCTTCAAAGAGCCATATTCAAAAAAATTTTAAAAATGCATATACTTTTCTCCACTCTTATAAATGTATGCTAATGCGAACCTTACAATAGAAATATTAATTTTCGACAACTTAAACCAATAATATACGAAGGAATTGATAATTTAATTGTAAGGTTCGCATTAGTTTACATTTATCAAAGTGGAGAAAAGTTTAACTTTTGTATTAAAAATGTGGCAACATATTCGATACGTAAATAGAATGTTTCGTTTTGATATATTTGAAGCAGCGATAAGCAGAGAGCTCGCCGCACTTAACTATACTCCTTGGCCAAAGAATACCTGAGGAGGCCTTTTCATTTCAATTCCAACCTTCAGTAAGGATAGGTTCGAAAAGGGACGAAATATATTGCACCTCCAAAACCCGTTTCACTGTCTCCCCTACATTTTTTGTGGGGGTGCGTGTGTTAAGTAACCCGAAACTAATCACTGTCACAGAAGGGGAATTGCAACCTGCGGGGGTCAACTAGCTTTCAAAAGATATCAGAAGAAACTCACTCTTCATCTTATATTATGCTTTTTATCTTTCTAAGATAAACTTAAAAAATATTTTTTTTAACTCTAAAACGACTTTATTTATTTTCAAAATAGTTTTATCATTTTATTTAACATGCACTTTTTCTAATTATATCTTGAATTGTTTATTATTTTGATTTGATTCTTAACAAATAAACACCGGGGTTATTTGTTATTTGTCACAAACAAATTGAAACATCAAAATTGAAAATTATTCGATTTAATTATCACAAAATTTTAAATCATATTAAGACAGATCTAAATTCCGATTATATCACTTAACTTATTCAAATAATTTAGCTCGGATACATTTAAAACTTCACCCACAAACTCATATTCATCATTTTTACTTACATTATTTCTACTCAGTTATAGTTACTTTAAAAACTTATCGCCAAAGATATTATTTAACAATAATACAAAAGAAATTCCTTATTGATCTAAAGCAGTTATTTAGTATAAATTTATTAAACTGCACATTTTGAAAGCGCAGTTTTATATGAAGTTTATTTTAAAGGAATAAAGGAAAACATAACTTATTAAAAAGCGAAAATATTTTATTTATCAGCTTTTGCTTGTTAAAAGGTATTTATATTTTATCAAATAATTTTTATCAAGTAATATCTTGTGATTACTTTAATAAAGGAACTTCATTTTTAATTTTAGGCCTTTAACTTAAAATTATTATAACCCTAATAACAAAGAATGATGGTAAAAGTGGGTAATGAACGCATTTTATTTGTAAATGTCGTAAATAAAAGGACAAATAAATAACTTACAAAAGTATAACTTATTTCTAAGAAATTCCTTAAAAACTATCTTTGATAAGCATTATAATTTTTAAACGTAGAAGTAATATTATAAGAAAATTGATGTAACTCTTTCATTTCAGTTTTGAGGATTCATAAAAAATACCATCATTTCTGTCGTAAAAATAAATTATAACATTTTCGACTAATAAGCTGAAGTGACAGTTTAAATTTATTTTTCTAATAGATCATTTCGATGGATCATTAAAAACAACAAAATAAAACAATTCTATGTTATTTTACATTTTAGTACATAGATTTGTGAGACTGCTCACTGTAATTAATATAAAGATTTATCAAAATAATCGAAATTAATTTATAAAAAAGTACGATAACGAAATTTTTGAAAGAAAAGGCATTTATTGGTTTTCATTAAAACTTACAACATAACAACAGATTGAGACAAGTTTACTTTACAAAATTTTATTAAATACAAAAATACAGAAAATTATGGTTATCAGGGAGATATATTCATATAGATGGCATGCTGGCTAATTCTGGGAAGTTTTCATGTTTTTCCTCTTTATGTAATGCTAATGACGGTTAGTTTTCTTATATTTTAATTAACTATAATTACACTAATTAAAGTTTGCAGTATAGAAATTTCTACTAAAACTCTTCTCCATGAATGGCAAAAGAGGGTCAGGGAAGAGAAATTAAAATAACACATTGATTACATACTTTGTTCTAGCAAAAAATTATGAATAAAAGTTACATTATACACTTTTAATATGAATTCGAAAAATTTTTCATTATTAAATACATAAGATATTGCATAATTACTACTCTTAATATATATTTTTAGAATATTGCGAAAAAAAGTTTTAAAAAGTGTATTAATTAGGAATTACCGATTAGGGAATCAACTAAGGAATCAGGTCTGAAAACATCAAAACCAGTTTGACTGTCTGAAGTAACAAAGAGTAACTTAACTCTAAGTATTACAGCTTATTTTTATTTTTTAATTTATCGTAATGAAATTTCGTGGTGTTTATAATAATCACATTTCTCATTCTTTTTATTTCATCTGGCAATCAAACTGGTTTCAATATTTTCAATGTTGCGTTCCTAAGCATCGATTCATTATATTTTGATACCGTTTGTATTTTTCTCTCGTGAATATTAATTATGACCACTAATGTTCTTTTACTTCCCTTTTTTTTTTTTTAAGAATTTTAAAATACATGCGTGTATTTTCATATTTTTCTTCATTTGCTGATTAAAATTAAAATTTCATAATACTTTAGTGTTCTTGTGTATTTACATTAAAGCCCTAAAAACAGGGTTAAGTGCTTGTTCATGTTTGGATGATGCGTGGTCTTGTGTACTAGCTATTTCTTTTTCCTTACCGTGAAAAAACATACTATCCCAGCTATTGGAGTAATTAAAACTATTTACGGAATGAAAAAATTGGAACCTTTTAAATTTCTTTAATGTAAATGTTTTTTCAAACCTACAAATGAGTGTACGATATATTTTTTTTTAAAAAAAGGAAAACGGTGGTTTGTGATGCTTTATAGCATATTGGAAGATCTTTACGTCATTTATTCGATTTTAATTAATCTCACTTTATTCAGGAGCTAATTTTTTTAATTCTGAAACATCTTTAAAAAACAAGAAACAAAGTTTAAAAAAAGGGGAATAATGTATTTAAAAAATAAATTCCATTCTCAAAATGAATAAAAACAAGAAAATTATTACTACTAAATAAATAAAATGTATATAGAATGAACGAATTATCAGCAAATATAATTTTCATAATAAATTACAAGCTTATAACTAAAGAGAAAGCTATCGGTTTTTAAAGCGTTCCCCATATCACTTCTTCAGAAGGACAGAGAGAGAGAAAAAGATTTTCAAAAGGGGGCAAGACCTCCCACCGAGAAGATTAGTGAACTTGGGGGTGGAAGTTGCCTTCCTCCCTTACTCAAAGGTAGAAAGTGACTTGTGTTTCAAAGGCAATATTTCAAAAAGTAATAAAGATAAAAAAAATTAACCTACATTTTCGTGGATAGGAAAGATTGAAAAAATTATTAGTATTTTTTTTTAATTGATCACTCCGATTCTTGAACAAGAAAAATCGATTCAAAGTATGACAAGCCCGCCATAGACTTTACATGTTAAAAGCAGAATTGAGGAGTCTGCTTGGTGCAACACTTTTCTCCCGGCAACCACGATTCATGACCCTGATTTTCTGCTCTTTTGAGCGCGCCCCGTGTTCTTTGTTCGCCAAGCTATACTCAATACTATATTTGTCGCTGCTCATAATTGTTATAATAAGTTTTTCTTCTTCTTTCCACGTTCTATTTTTTTTTCTTAAGCGAAGACGACAATTTTTGTAGCGATATAGAAATAGAAATTGATACCATAAAAAATTATACAGAAATAGAAATTGATACCATAAAAAATTAATTCGTTTTCGTGTTCTTTTCATGTATTTAGCATTTTAGTTTTTTTTTTTCTTAAGCGTTGTAGCTATATAATATATAAAATAGGAATTTAATTGTTTTTGAAGGAACGATCACACTTACCTTGGATCTCTTTGGTTTTTCTATTCTTTATTTTAACAGTTTTTATTAAATGTAATTAGTTATTTTCAGAAAGTTTCAGTTTGCAGGTAAGTACTTAGATTTTAATATAGAAATTTCATGATTTGCTTTCATAGTAATTGTTGTTCTAAAGTATTCGTTGACTTCTTAAAACCCCAATTACTGACATGGCAGAACCGCCTTCCAAAAAACTTTGTATTTTGTCAAAGAAAAAGATATTAAGAGATTCTCAAAGAAGAAGAAGGGCCCAAGAAATGTCTGTGAAGCGTCAAAGAAGGATGGAACATGACCGAATTTCAACAAGCAATTCTAGAGCCCAAGAAGTATCAGAGAAACGTCAAAGAAGATTAAAAGAGGTTTTCAGCTATTGGCCAATGATGATTTCGAAAGCAACTTTTGTATGCTTTTACAATTTCTGAGTCTTCCCCTGATAGTTATATTATAGGTTAGGTTACCATAGGCCTTAGGTTACCTTAGCAAAGTTACATCTTCAAACATCCTCAAGAGCTATAACACATCTGCAGCAGAACTGGATATGAAGACAAAATTGCAGGACAGGAACACTTTAATTGTCCACTAATCTTCAGATTTCCTGCTATGATTTAAAAAACTTTATTTGTGAAAACCTTTAGCGTGGCGGACAGCTGGCCGCCTTTGGCGGCTAGTTTTAAATAAAAAAAAGTTATATTTTATTATTATTACAGTCGTTGAATAGCCAACCCGATCTTGAGTTTACGACTACCAATGTTCAATTCTGTAGTCTTGTAAATTTGAACCCAATCCAGAAAACGAGGGACCTTTTGGATCAAGTATTGGGAGAAATTTGTCTTCGGGGAGGATTATCGCATGGAACAAAACCGCACTTGTGTTAAATGGTGAGGAAAACCATGTAAATCTCCCATGGTTAGCGTGACAGCAAGGGACTCTAACCCATGATCCGTCTACCATTTAGAATATTTTACTCCAGAGCTGGAGTTTGAACCCGGTTACCTTCCCCCTCTGCCACCATCGCTCAGTGATCATTAATTAATTTTATTTTATAACCGTCATTGCACAACAGACCCAACTTTGGGTTTACGACTTCTAATGTTCAACTACAGAGCCTTGTAATTTTGAACCCAATCCAGAAGACAAGCGAACTCCAGGATCAAGCATTGGAAGGAAATTGCCTTCATGGAGAACTTTTTGATGAAACTCACCCCTATTTGCAAGAAAACAGCGAAAACTTCTCACTGTTAACTCGACAGCAAAAGGGACTCTAACCTAAGCCCAGTCTACCACTGATGATATTTTACGTCAGTACTGTGACTGGTGCGATCCGGGTGCAGAATTCGTACCGACTAGTCCTATCAGACCACTTTTTTTCGAATTCATTTTTTGATACTTCCTACAAATTTATACAACAATTATTTACATATTTGTATTAATATATCTGAATAATATTTCAAATACATCCAAAATATATCTTTAGAAATTCTCTATATACATAGCAGCTATTATACCGTTTATATTATCTTCTGATAAATAGCTGAGCAAACGTGGAAAAGTAACGAAGAAATATGTGAACACTTTTTACTGCAATGAAAGGTTATAATAACCGGAAAATATGAAAACTATCTCTGACGTTTAATTCTTGTTCTTCGTTGTAAAAGCTTTCCGTGCCCTCAACAAATGTGTTAACTTTTCAATTTGGTCTTAACTAACGCCTCGTATAACTGAAATCATACCTGCCAACTTTTCCGGAAGATTTTATTTTCATATTTAAAGTGGTAGCAATACTCATGTTATTCCAATTAACTTTTTGAATTATAATGATAATTATAAGTGAATTTGACCACCACTACATGTAAATAATTACAATAAATATATAAAAGCATAATAATCCAAGCACAAGCGAATTTCAACAGGATCAAAATATATATATATATCTTTGAGTCAGATTGTTTTTCGTTTATTGTCTTACAACCACTCTGAAAACCCATTCTCGGAAAGCGTGAAAGTTGGCAAGTATGTAAAATCCTCCGCTCAGTCTACGAAAGAGTCATTTATTAGAAAATCTATTAAAATTAGAAAGTGGTAGCAAATATATGTCTAAATTTTTTTTTAAATTTATGAGTATTATTGTCTTCTCTTATTTACTTGTCAACCACTACAGATTCAATTCTCATATATATATGATAAATTTCTCTCGAGTTCTTTTAAAATAGAATTTGGGTTCATGCGCACAAGTGGTTCGCCTTATAAATAATCTGCGCAGACTACTTCTAAAAAACTGTTGTGGGGCTTTCTGATGTAGGAGGTGATGCATATCTTCGTCTTTTGCATGGTTGAACTCTGCATTCATGTCGGCCAATCACACAGATTGACAACATCTATATATATATTTCTCTTACACGGCGATAAAAAAAAGCTTCATTACAACTCCCCGAATGGCAACGCTAGAAAATAGCCCAATGATTGCCACTAAAAATGTCACATGTCAAATCTAGCTAAGATGGCTCAACATATAGCGCTTTTAAAAACGGAAACTGAACTAACCAGGGAGAGCATAAGCTAAGCAGAAGTCTTTGTCGATAGATCTCTATTTTAGTTTTTTGTCGAAAGCGTTTTTTTTCCTCGAATTTGCAATTCACGTATTTCAATTTTAAATAGACTTAATTATAGCCGAAATTTGAACCTTTTTAAAGAGATATCAGTTTTAGAAATTTTATCTTAAGATTATATACTATAGCACATTTCTAATAGATTTTACGCATTACATGTCATTTATTTGAATTCAAACTTATTTTAAGGACACAGTTTTTTAGAAAAAAAAAGTTGTTATATGGATTTGAATGATTGTTTTGAATTCTTAGAATTTTGTGCATTTGTAATGTACTTAAGTTAGTAGCGAACGAAGCGAGCTTGGTTTGCGAAGCAAACCATATAACATTGCGTAGCAATTTTCGGGGGTTGGTGAGCGTTAGCGAGCAGGGGGCGCAGTATGTTATAATATGTCTTCTCTATATGAAGAAAGAACATAATTAATGTTACGAGTAACAGAAGAAGCCCAGGGTTTGCCTAGTTGTATTGAAATATCTGTGGCTCAGGTTGAGTTGTTAAACACAGTCGCACATATTGTAAAAACTTTCAAACGGTGGGAAAATTAGTAGTTTTTTTTTTTAAATCCTACTTTACTTCCGCGACAAAGTCTTATTCAAAATCATTTGTTACCATAGATAGAAAAACAAACAAATTCTAAGATACATGTTTCAAAATTAATTAATGCTTTTTCTAATGTTTAATTTGGTTTTAAAAAATGTATACGTAATATCTGAATTGTTCTGTCCTTTAATTATGTATATTCCATTTTAATAAAATATAAAATACTAACCGCCTTTGGCGACTAGCTTGGTCACCTTTCAAAATTTTTTTGTACAACATATTAGTTAACAAAGCTGAATGCGCAACTGTATTTGAATTTACTGCTCCCGTACGCATCTCTCGAACCATAACTTGAAAATCGTGTAATCGGAGATGCCAACTACTCCGCTTTCTGCAAAAGTTTTATTAAATTGGCAGCGAATTAAAAAGTAAAACTTGTTGATTAAGGATAATTATCTTACTCTTTAAAAGTGTCAACAGAGATGATTATCATCATCAAAATTTATCTGGGCACCTGCGGCTTTTTTCCCATTCGCCTTGAATTTTGATCTTCAAGGTGGTTCTTTCTGGTAATTGGAATGCAATTGCAGAGATGCCAATTGCTCCGGACACGCAAAAATAATTAAAAAAAACGGTAAATAACTACTAAGTAAATTTTGCAAATATGTGACTATTTTCGCTTGCTTTTTAAGAGGTATAGCATGACATAAGTACTGTAAAGTGGTGAATTACATAAGCCTACGAATTATTTAGAAACAGTGGTGGATAAAAATCTATTAAGTTGAATTTATTAAACCAAGAATCACAATTGATGAACTACCACTTTAAAATATATATTTGCGGTCCGGAGCAAGTTGGCATCTTTGCAATTGGAGTACAGAGATGATTATGCAAAGTTGCATTATATATGGTATTTTGGATTTTTAATTTACAGTGATAGTAAAATTAATTAAAAATGAAAAATTCAAAAAAAATCTAACATAGATTTTGTTACCACTAAAAAAGAGTTTTTACAAAGTAGAAGAAGTTGGAGCAATAACATGTATATAAGTATATATACATGCTATTGCTCAAAAAAGACAAGCTTCGTCATCAATAATTGGTATGACAGTTTACGGAACCATTGCAACGTTTATATTTAAAATTTCTATAGCCATTTTAGAAAGTATCAAATAAAATTCTATATAAAACCGTAGTAGTTAAAATTTTGTTTCTATAAAGATACAAATAAATACTTGACGGACAACTAACTATTCAACACCATTTAAATTATTACTTGAGACAAAATAAAAAATTGAATCTAAATAAATACTTAACGTGTAATTTATAAATTAACACTACTTAACTTATTACTTGAGACTAACCTAAGAAATTGAATCTAAATAAATACTTTACGTATAACTTATAACAATACTTAAATTATTGCTTGAGACAACTTAAAAAATTGAATTTAAATAAATACTTAACGCATGACTCATAAATTAACGCTAAATAAATTATTACTTGAGACATCCTAAAAAATTGAATCTAACTAAGTATACTTAACGTATAACTTATTCGCGATCGCAACGAACTATAGGGGGCGTTGTTGTATGAGACGCTTACCTGCGATTTCCATATGAACCGTCATTCAGTTACTCTGGAGACGTCGTTAATGTAGCGTGTAGCATTGCAACTTTCCTTCTTTAATGTGGCTTATTAAATTTAAAAAAGAAAAATACTTGATATTCTTTCTTGTACAACCGAAAACAAAATGGTATCTCTTTTTATTAGAGAAGGAATATCCAAAAC
Source organism: Parasteatoda tepidariorum (assembly GCF_982258835.1). Classification (NCBI taxonomy): domain Eukaryota; kingdom Metazoa; phylum Arthropoda; class Arachnida; order Araneae; family Theridiidae; genus Parasteatoda; species Parasteatoda tepidariorum. The sequence continues at coordinate 26,107,726 of NC_141759.1, read as the reverse complement.
ACATCGGAAAAATATTTGTACATTAACAGAAAAAAATATGTATATTCTTATAAGAGTTAAAACCTAATGCCCGAGAAATAGTATTACTAAATTTAATGATATAACATGAAAGGCCCATTTAAACTTTTCATTCTATAGTTTTAAGAATCATATTAGTTCAAAAATTAAAATGAACAAAAAGTATACATAAGCCTCATAATTTTATGAAATTTAATTTTGTATACAACGTTTTTTGACAACAATTTTTATCAAAAAATTTCAAGTTTCAATAAAAATTATTATTTAGAAACTAAGAAACGTAAAATAAAGAATGCTGACGAAACAAAAATAAAAAATAACAAAACAATTCTTTTTTGTCGCCATTTTTAGTGCTACGAATATTCGTCTTTGGGATTTGCCAAAAACAAAACAAGATGCAATTTTATTTTTTCAGGAGGGAAATATTTTACCGAAAAAACGAAAATGTACCAATTCCCACAACATAAAACTTTATCTTGGCAAACGTACGTTTTGGAAATGTTATTTCATTTGGAATCTTATTCATCAGAGTTCATATGGCGATATGATTGTTTTGAATCTATGCTAAACTCTATATCGGCTCATTTTCCACCGAAATCCAATTAACTATTTTGATTTTAAATAAAGTGTTTTATTTTATGAACTGTCGCAAAAATTTTAAGTGTAGATTGGCGGCACTTAAAAACCGCCAAATCTGTAGCGGTGGTGGCGTTAATACGTCGTAAGTACCGAATTTTTATTCCATACTTTTCTGAATCATATTATTTCAAACATTGGAATATACAAGAAGTATACATAAACACGTAATGTTATACCATCTAATTTTTCAAAAGTATTTTGAGAACAATTTTTATCAAAAAATTATAAACTAAAAAACGGAAAATAAAGAATTCTTAGGATAAAAAAAACGATTTTAAGAATTATTAACATTGAAATAAAAACTTTCATATTGTTTCTTTTTTATTATTCTTATAGTTCTTAATCAGACGTAAAAAACCATTCTGTAGAGAACCATCATCAAAGGAAAAAAAAATATTTACAAGCAAATTTTTTATTGTAAAAATCATTGCACTTACCTGATTTATGATTCCCGGAGAATTCCAAAATGATAAGTTCCTTGTTTGAAAACTTTATTCTCAAATAATAGATACATAGTTTATACCTTCATTACTTTTAGATAACATACTACACAGCAAAATTTTATAATTGATATGAATTTGAATATGTAGCTAAAAACAGAATAGCTGAATTCTAGTTGAACTTATTCTTTCAAAATTAAAAAAAACTTACCAAGAAAACGATTTAAATTAATTAAGAATCAGCACAAATGGCACTATTTCAAGTAACTTGGATAATTTTTTATTGTTGTTTTCCGAATTATATGGATACAGAAATATATACTATTCTATAACGAAGAAGAATATGCTATAACTATTACAATTCTGTATGTTCTGAATTCATATTTATTCACTGGAATGACGAAAGAAATGTTGACTTCACTTTAATTCGTAATGAATTGAAGACAGAAGAAATGCATTTTACCTTAATACACACATCTGTAACAGTATCCGAAATCGGAAGTCATCAGTTGCAAGTTTGTTGATAATAGAAATTAAAAATAATTGAGGAATTTTTCTTCAAATGTTTGGCGTGTTCTGTTCCTGAAAGATTTACTAATATTCTGGAGATTTTTTTCAAGTTCTTCGGCCTTTTCCTTAGGGAAATTTTGTTTCTTATTTGCTGCTAAAAAATGGCGTCTGATTCAGTCAATGACTTTGATGGAACTAAATGAAAACGTGATAAATTAATGTCCGATATTTACAGGCTCCCGCTAGACGGCGTACTCGAGCGTTGCGATCGCGAATAGATTAACGCTACTTTAATTATTACTTGAGACAACCTACAAAATTGAATCTAAATAAATACTAAATTTATAACTTATAAATTAACATTATTGCTTGAGACGACCTACAAAATTGAATCTAAATTTATATCCTTTACTTATAACTTATAAACTAACACTATTTAAAGTATTACTTGAGACAACTTAAGAAAATGAATAGTAACTAAACTGTTGCCAATAGATTAAGAGATACCCGAGTTTCTACTGCAACATAAGAGAAATATATACATTGATAATACAAAAGACAATTTAATGGTTAAAAAAAATTTTTTTTTGCAGCAAAACTTTACAATATACTCTTCAGAAAATAAAAAATATTAACAAACTAATCAATGAACATGAAAACATCAATTGTTAATATAACTCACCAGTGCTAGTGCATGATTCACATTGCAATAATATGCACATATATGATAAGACATTTTGCGCATACCCCAACACAGTCTAGACATTTCCACCAGTAATTTACTCAAATGCCATACAATTCTAACCCATATAAGACCCTTATTTTCCTTTTGTTGGAAAGGCAGAAATTCTCGCCAGAACTTTCCCCTAGAATTGATTTGAGCCACAGCCCAATGATTCTATTGTTTCACATAACTAGCACCATTATTTAATTGTTATTGTTACAATGATCTGGAGTTGCTTTCAATTTCCCTGTCGCCAGGTTTGTGGACAATAGGATCTTTTATGGCGGTGTGGTCAATAGTTGGATTTATTTTAGGATGTTACATCAATATACTTTCACTTGTTTGGGGGTGGGAGGCTTTTGTATCTTTCCGCATCTGCTGATTGTTCCGGATCAGCTATTTCCTTTAATATAATGCGAAATACAATAACAGTTTGTAAATTAAGAATAAATTGATCAGAAAGGAATTTTTAAATTAGATTTTTATTCTGAGAGCTTATTCTAAAGTTTAACTAGACAGTCAAGGAAAAAAATAGTTTTTTAGAGAAACGAGCGAGATACCTCGTCTTCTAGTGATATTTACCTTGCGCAGTAGCTTTATTCGTGAGTATTGTTATTAATTGCATTTATGTTTTTTCAAAGTAAAATAAACAAGTTTTAAAAGAAATTGTTTTTTATTTTATTTTATTTTATTTTAGTGCTTTGAGGAAACTCTTAATGCAGAGGGTAAGACAGAGGCACTTTTTTGCCCTAATAAAAGTGTTAAATGTGTTACAGCATCAATAATTTCAGTCAATCTCTTATATTCGAAAATAAAATCTCGACAAATGTAAAAAGATTTTCCTAAAAAATTCCATTTATTGTTTGGAGGTATTAAATGCACACAGCAAACTTACATGCATATATATATATATATATATATATATATATATATATATATATATATATATATATATATATATATATATATATATATATATATATATATATATATATATATATATATATATATATATATATATATATATATATATATATATATATATATATATATATATATATATATATATATATTTATATATATATATATATATATATATATATATATATATATATATATATATATATATATATATATATATATATATATATACTGCGCATAAGCTGCAAGTAATAAGATAGCTGCAAGTAAATAGAAAACATGGAAAAAATTACAGAACAATGCAAAAAAGGGAGAAACGAAAAATAATAATAAAAATAACAAGAAACCGGAAAAAAAATCCGAATAAAAGGAAAAAATCGGAAAATAAAAGATATAATCTTTTCATCAGCCCACACGATTATAACCGCAAAAAGGATATATATATATATATATATATATATATATATATATATATATATATATATATATATATATATATATATATATATATATATATATATATATATATATATATATATATATATATATATATATATATATATGTATGTATATATATATATATATATATATATAGGGTGATTCAAAAAAGATGGGCAAAATTTCAGAAAGTGATAGTACACACAATTTTTATCAAAGAATGCATGGTCGAAAACAAAACGCAAAACCGCTAGAGGGCGTCAAAGTTTATGTTCTTATATGAGGCGAAATCACACAAAGAACGATGAAGTTAAGTTATAAAAGCAAATTTAATGGCATGTGATTACAATAAGTGTTCAAAACAGCGGCCGGCAGCGGCTATGCATGCAGTACAACGGCGAAGAAAAGATAGGCGAACGTTCTGAAACACACCAGGCATATCACGAACCTTCCCTGCAGCTACCGAAAGCTTGGCGAAAAGTAACGCAGCGCAGTAACTCGCAACAGGAATGGAGCTTTCACGTTAGCATCAAACAACTTTCCAAATGCGCCAGCACCTATGTGTTTTGTTTTCGATCATGCATTCTTTGATGAAAATTGTTTGCTTGAGTGTGTACTATCACCTCCTAAAATTTTGCCCATCTTTTTAGAATCACCCTGTATAGTGTTTAGTTTCCTTACCTTCTGGATTGGGTTCAAAATTACCAGGGTACTGGGTTGTGCAGTAGAAATCATAAACTCAAAATCGACTTGACCGCTCAATGACGGTCATAATACATACCTGTCAACTTTTCCGGATTTACCGGAAGATTTTATTTTCATATTTAAAGTGGTAATAAATATATACTATTTTTCCTCTTATAAACTTAATTTTTTAAATGATTTTGATCACCACTATTCTTACAAAAATTAAACACATATATTAATATGCGTTACTATCATGGTTGTCAACTTAAGTTTTTTCTTATGCGACGTATTTGTTTGCTTAAAATTGAAGTTTTAATTTCATTTTATTACCACTGGGAAAAATGATAATGGAAGGGATTAAAAGTTGGCAGGTATGGTAATATAATTAGGAACTATTCGTAAGATTTTCATACAGGGCGGAAAGTCCATATATATCAAGACGGAAAAGAGTAAAAACTGGTAACAAATAAATTTCATTAATGGCTTTTTTTCGGAAATAAAAAAATATCCATAAATAGCAATTTTTTTTTAACGGATACAATACATTTATTGAACTGCTTCTTTACAGAGAAAAAATTAATAGCAATGAATTGTTTATTGTTAATAATAAGTTTACTCCTCCCGAAAATTATCTATTATTGAAATATTTTTTTTCTCTTTTCCGTCTCGCTTTCAGGCCTGTCTTTACAAGTATGAAACAACTGATTATAACCAAAATAAAAAATAAGATAATTGAAATTAATGAAAACTTTTTTATAATGCTTCACGCATATACCCCGAAAAACTTTTAAATATTTAGAAATAAACATCGATCAAAAATATATTCACAACAAACATTTTTTTTAAATAAAACTCAACACATTTTATACGTAACTTTAATTCACTGGATAACTTATATTTACTCTATCACTTAACCTCAAGCAACATCTCAAAAGGGAAAATACTAACCCCGAAGTCTACTTTCCCGAACTATTATTTATTATCTTAAATGTTTGGCGACCATTTCTGGCTAAATGGAACAATTTTCCTATAAGCTTCGATCAACGAAAAGCTTTTTCGAAATATAATAAATCTCTTTTGAGGAGAAAAAGAATACATTTTTTCATCAACATGAAAAGAGGTTTTTTTTGTCGTTTAAGGCAAGTTTCAAATTTTTCTTTGAGTGAAATTCAATTTTCCAGTTCAATCTACAAAATTGAATTTTGTTAGATACTAAAAAAGGCGTCTTTTTCTTATATATAGTTTCCTTTTACCTTGAAAGAGGAAAACTTTTGCTTCGCCGTTACCTGAAAAATGTTTAGCTGCTAAATCAATGAAAGAAAAATGGAATAATTCTTGTTTGGTGATCTATAACTAATAATTGTTGAAAACGAAAAAAAAATTTTCTGCAAGGAAATATTTCGGAAGCAACGCTGTTTGAAACACTTTAGTTTTAGCATTTTTTGCATAAATTTTTAAAAAAATATATATTATCCATACATAATAATAAACGCGGCTGTGTGTGTGTCTGTCTGTAATCACAATATATCGCCCCAGAAGCCTCGCCCAGACACGAAACTCGGCACATAATTCGCGATCGCAACGCTCGAGTACGCCGTCTAGCGGGAGACTGTAAATATCGGACATTAATTTATCACGTTTTCATTTAGTTCCATCAAAGTCATTGACTGAATCAGACGCCATTTTTTAGCAGCAAATAGGAAACAAAATTTCCCTAAGGAAAAGGCCGAAGAACTTGAAAAAAATCTCCAGAATATTAGTAAATCTTTCAGGAACAGAACACGCCAAACATTTGAAGAAAAATTCTTCAATAATTTTTAATTTCTATTATCAACAAACTTGCAACTGATGACTTCCGATTTCGGATACTGTTACAGATGTGTGTATTAAGGTAAAATGCATTTCTTCTGTCTTCAATTCATTACGAATTAAAGTGAAGTCAACATTGCTTTCGTCATTACAGTGAATAAATATGAATTCAGAACATACAGAATTGTAATAGTTATGGAATAGTATATATTTCTGTATCCATATAATTCGGAAAACAACAATAAAAAATTATCCAAGTTACTTGAAATAGTGCCATTTCTGCTGATTCTTAATTAATTTAAATCGTTTTCTTGGTAAGTTTTTTTTAATTTTGAAAGAATAAGTTCAACTAGAATTCAGCTATTCTGTTTTTAGCTACATATTCAAATTCATATCAATTATAAAATTTTGATGTGTAGTATGTTATCTAAAAGTAATGAAGGTATAAACTATGTATCTATTATTTGAGAATAAAGTTTTCAAACAAGGAACTTATCATTTTGGAATTCTCCGGGAATCATAAATCAGGTAAGTGCAATGATTTTTACAATAAAAAATTTGCTTGTAAATATTTTTTTTTCATTTGATGATGGTTCTCTACACTACAGAATGGGTTTTTACGTTTGATTAAGAACTATAAGAATAATAAAAAAAGAAACAATATGAAAGTTTTTATTTCAATGTAAAGAATTCTTAAAATCGTTTTTTTATCCTAAGAATTCTTTATTTTCCGTTTTTTAGTTTATAATTTTTTGATAAAAATTGTTCTCAAAATACTTTTTTTGAAAAATTAAATGGTATAACATTATGTGTTTATGTATACTTCTTGTATATTCCAATGTTTGAAGTAATATGATTCAGAAAAGTATGGAATAAAAATTCGGTACTAACGTATTAACGCCACCGCCGCTACAGATTTGGCGGTTTTTAAGAGCCGCTAATCTACACTTAAAATTTTTGCGACAATTCATAAAATAAAACACTTTATTTAAAATCAAAATAGTTAATCGGATTTCGGAGGAAAATGAGCCGATATAGAGTTTAGCATAGATTCAAAACAATCATATCAACAAACAATCATATCAAAACAATCATATCAAAACAACAAACGCCATATGAACTCTGATGAATAAGATTCCAAATGAAATAACATTTCCAAAACGTACGTTTACCAAGATAAAGTTTTATGTTGTGGGAATTGGTACATTTTCGTTTTTTCGGTAAAATATTTCCCTCCTGAAAAAATAAAATTGCATCTTGTTTTGTTTTTGGCAAATCCCAAAGACGAATATTCGTAGCACTAAAAATGGCGACAAAAAAGAATTGTCTTTTTTTTTTTGTTTTTGTTTCGTCAGCATTCTTTATTTTACGTTTCTTAGTTTCTAAATAATGATTTTTATTGAAACTTGAAATTTTTTGATAAAAATTTTTGTCAAAAAACGTTGTTTACAAAATTAAATTTCATAAAATTATGAGGCTTATGTATACTTTTTGTTCATTTTAATTTTTGAACTAATATGATTCTTAAAACTATAGAATGTAAAGTTTAAATGGGCCTTTCATGTTATATCATTAAATTTAGTAATACTATTTCTCGGGCATTAGGTTTTAACTCTTATAAAAATATACATATTTTTTTCTGTTAATGTACAAATATTTTTCCGATGTGTTTTGGATGTTCCTTCTCTAATAAAAAGAGATACCATTTTGTTTTCGGTTGTATAAGAAAGAAGATCAAGCATTTTTCTTTTTTAAATTTAATAAGCCACATTAAAGAAGGAACGTTGCAATGCTACACGCTACATTAACGACGTCTCCAGAGTAACAGAATGACGGTTCATATAGAAATCGCAGGTAAGCGTCTCATACAACAACGCCCCCTATAGTTCGTTGCGATCGCGAATTGTGTTTTGACATAATGAAGAAGTATTTTTTTTTCTTTTTCAAAAATTTGGATTAATTTTTTAGTTATCAGTCATTTTGTAAGAAAATTTATGCTTTTTCGTCTTCAAAGAGCCATGTTCAAAAAACTATTAAAAAAATGCATATCTCTTTTAAATGTATTCTAATGCGAACCTTACAATTGAAATATTAATTTTCGACAACTTAAACCAATAATATACGAAGGAATTAATAATTTAATTGTAAGGTTCGCATTAGTTTACATTTATCAAAGTGGAGAAAAGTTTAACTTTTGTATTAAAAATGTGGCAACATATTCGATACGTAAATAGAACGCTTGGCTTTGATATATTTGTCGCTGTTCTTAATTGTTATAATAAGTTTTTCTTCTTCTTTCCACGCTCTATTTTTTTTTTCTTAAGCGAAGACGATAATTTTTGTAGCGATATAGAAATTGATACCATAAAATATTATATAGAAATAGAAATTGATACCATAAAAAATTAATTCGTTTCAGTGTTCTTTTCATGTATTTAGCATTTTAGTTTTTTTTCTTAAGCGGTGTAGCTATATAATATATAAAAGCATATGATGCTACTAATCTTCAGATTTCCTGCTATGTTTTTAAAAACTTTATTTGTGAGAACCTTTAGCGTGGCGGACAGCTGGCCGCCTCAGGCGGCTAGTATTAAATAAAATAAAAAATACTTTTTCTTTTAAAAAATTTTTTAAAAGTTTTGAAATGTCCGTGGAACAAAATAACATAACACAATACGTAAACGCAAAACTTTAAAATGGCGCAAAAACTGCCTTCATGAAAAGGGTAGTTTGTAGTTGGTGCTTAAAAAAATTAGAACTTCAAGCTTTTGCTGCCACTTTATTGCTAATAAAATGCTTCAGTCCCAGGATTTCAGATCAAAGTTTTGCATCACGAATTTATTTTCAGTCATGAAACTTCATAACCTCCTTAATATCAGAAATTAATTTTCCCAGGGGCATTAAACGTTTTTTTTAAAATTAATATCTAATAAATAGGAATTAAAAGAATTTACCCACCACTGTATTGAAATAATTTAAATAGCTATGCACGCAGTCGTATTGACAAATGATCATGTTTTTCATTTCTGATTAAAAAAATAATGTTTTCATATATTCTATTTGTTTTAGGACTTCCTCGATTAGTTTACTAACACTAGAAAAAGAAATTGGCAAACTGTTAAGTGTTGAAGTGTGTATCTATGTTACAGAAGGAAAAGCGACGAGAAAATTGTCTTAAAAAAAACAGGCAGAACATTTGTTTATTTATACAAAAACGTTTAGTGTGAAAGTGAAACAAAAATTTTTTCTGCAATCCTCCAAACACTTCTGAGGTCAATGTGGAAAAAAGAGGTATAATATGAATAATAAACTAGTTAATTTACAGATAAATCTTAAAATTGATTTCGAGCAAAAACCAAGGGCAGGCCAGTCCCACTAGGGGTTACCAACACGTAACACGTGTTATTTACCACAAATAACACGTGGTGGTAAAGTGAAAGTAATAGGTAAAAATATTCCAAATCGAAAAGAAAAATTAAGTTTTTTCTTTCTAATTTTTTATTTCTTTAACTTCAGATCATTCCCTTTTCAGCTTAGGTTTTAGTATTTCCGATATAGCCTAGGTTTTAGTATGTATCTAAACCTAGGTTAAGTTGTTCCGATGTATCTAAACCTAGCGAAACCGTAATGAACTTTGTTAAAAGAAAAATATCGTTCATCACTGACTCATAAATACTTTAAATATCTTTAACTGTTCCAAGGCTGAAAAAGAAAAAGCGAATCGATCTAAAGTGACTCTCAAATCTGTTCCGAGGATTGTCGAATGACATAGAAAGTAACGAAAATCTTTAATGCAATTGAAATAAACGAACCATAAAAGATATTAAAGTATAAAAACTGGGGGGGGGGGGGGTATTATACAAGGCTAAACAGTAAAAGAGTGAGCAAAGTGATCTTTAACCCCTTGGGGACGGGTGATTCAGAAAAGCATTCGTACAAATCAGAATCA